>NC_064921.1:101100723-101426973 GCF_023897955.1 Schistocerca gregaria | reverse complement strand
TCTGCCTCACTGCCAAATGTTGGCTATGAACACACAGCACGCATTAGAGACGACAGCTCTTGTTTAGGCTTGATACTTGCAATCTGAATTCATTGGCTGGAGACCGTTCGTTTTAGGCGTTGTAAATACATTGGTGTCCAAAATTAAAACAACAAACGGAAACTTTGCAGGGTTATGTTTACTTTGCCATAAAACAGTATAAACACTGATAGCAAAGTAGAAACAATGTAAAGAAAACAAAATATAAACAGCTGCAACATGCAGAACAGTACACGAAAATGTTCTTCGTATTCTGCAACTGAACAGATTTGCGCAAACATTCCGACAACTGGTTAATGTGCTCACTATGGGTCGTGATCACCTCTGGCGGCAGTAGAGGCCTGACAACGATGGAGCATTCTGTGAATAATCTCGTAATGGGATTCAAATCGGTAGAGCGAGTGGGCCACGCCATGCGTTTCCAAGAAATCATCGACCACTAGTGATCTGTGAGGCCGATCATTATCGTCCATCCTTACGAAATCTGGGCGCACATCATCTCGCAATAACGGTACATGATGTCCCAAGACTTCGTCCGGTACCTGACAGTTGTTAAAACTTTCCAATTTACCCGTACAATTTCATGAAGAGGTGTTAGAGTGGTCAACGTAATCCCTACCCGCGCCATTAGCGATCTTCCTCGATATCGATCTCTTCCCACAACGATCGGCTCTCGAAATCGTGTTCCACAGTCCCTTCAGCTGCGAAGCCGTGGAGAATCACTCTGCGGACCAAATCGGGACTCATCTGGGGAAAGAACATTGGCCCACTCTTCGACTGTCTAGGTGGTATTTTGACGACGTACTCTAGTCGTTCCCTCTGTGAAGCTGCGTCAGAGGCAGACACAGAGCTTTCCAACGGATGACATTACAAAAAGCGTAGTTGTGAATTGTTTCAGTGCGACAGTTTGTGAAAGAATAGTAGAAAATAAGAACGGTTGCGGAAATTTAAGCACGATGGTGGTCCATTGAACAGAGTTGCATTTACTCATGCTGATTCAGGTTCACCATTTGCCAGAGTTTACTTTTAAGGCATATCTTATAAAAGACGAGGTAGTCTGAAGATTTAAGGCACTTCGTACGATGTCAGACAGAATAGGTGGTCAGTGAAATGTCAGTATGTTTCAGTATGTGTAAGTGGAATCAGAGTAGCCGGATTTGCAAAAGCTAAATCCATCCAATTTATTTGTGGCCAAGAGCGTACGCAACATACGAAACTCAGCCCATTACTTGTAAAAGCGTACGCAACATACGAAACTCAGCCCTTTACTTGTACATTTTACAACTCAGCGGTGCATTTGAGGGTTTATTGTGGTCGGAGGGGGGTTGTACAATTTTGTCGTGAGTGGGCTGTGTATAAGTACTCACACAACACTTTTGTCATGGCGAGATGTTACCTTTGCTTCGCAATCAACTCAATAGAATCAAGTGAAGGAGCAGGAGAAACGTATATTGCTATGAAAACAGATGAAATGGGACTAGCGAACACATCCGATCCAGTTATGCCCATAACTGGAAAACTTATTATTTATATATGAGGTGTCTGTTCTTTAGGACGTGGTCGAAATAATAATATTTAAGGCGAGTCGGCCAATGTGCTCTTCAGTGCAGGTGCACAACATGCTCGAACTCTTACGGGAATCGCCGAAATGCCGCGAGTAATGAGGATAATTGGAGCGGAGCACAACGTAAGTAGTTTGTGGATAAGGTAAAAAATTTTTGTCTGACGGGGGGAGTGTTAGGCCAGTTCGTGCAGTTGCAGCGATCACTGTGCCCGGATGGCTCAGTGGTCACAGCATCTGCCCAGTGATCAGCAGACCTTGCGAATCCTGATCCAGCATAAATTGTCAACTTTCCCCATTGATTTCAAACACTGCTCGCTCGCAGCCAATGTCTGTAATTCCTTTGTGTCTTAATCTTACAATGTCCCAGCAGCGTCAAGAAAATTAGCATGAGCAAATAGATAGCAAAAAAAAAAAGCGAATAGCAGGGAGCAAACTGGAAAAACTTAGCAATGAAGCCATAAAGTGGACGTGATATATGCCCTTGATCAAGAAATAAACGGTTCTAGGCGCGCAGTCCGGAACCGTGCAACTGCTACGGTCGCAAGTTAGAATCCTGCCTCAGGCATGGATATGTGTGACGTCCTTAGGTTAGTTAGGTTTAAGTAGTTCTAAGTTCTAGGGGACTGATGACCACAGCAGTTGAGTCCCATAGTGCTCAGAGCCATTTGAACCAAGAAATAAACGAGTTATCACTAACTGTGGGAAAGGATGACGAATTTAGGGAAAATATATCTGAGTTAGCTACAAGGTGTCAACAGGCGAATAAGTTATGAAGCCATCAGGATATTCAATAGGAAGCCCACAGCAATTTGAGAATTCTGATGAATTTTGTTGTATATAGACCATCGTTTATATTATGTGAAGATATTTCGTTAATTTTATGTGCGCGGTGTTCAAAAACGTTATATTTTAAGCATTTATTCACAGATTATCCTTATTATAGTGATTTTGTATCGTTGTAATGAGTTACTTATTAATTGGAACTAACAAAAGACACGTATGTGAAATGATATACTGAAAAACGGAAGAAATAATCTGTAATGTTAACTAACAATTTGAAACATAAAATTAAAATAAGTAAAACAAAAAACTACAATATTAAAATGTTTAGACATTTTAGTTAAATGTATTGAAACTACGCCGACAGCATACTGTGTACAACTTATTTTCCAAAAAAATCCATTTCAGTAACCAGCTTTACTACACTTGAATGGATGTGGCGTGAAGGCTTTTTTTATTTTATATTCTAATAAAATTTGTTAAAGTTGGAGGGGTACTCATTAGAATTTCATTTTATTACAAAATTCGATTACACTGTTTTCAGGAACATTTACTCTTCATCTTTTATACTAAACACATTTTCACGGTTTCTAAGCTATTCATGCTAAACCTAAAAGTCAAATTACCATTCGGGGTGTATGTTACCCCTTAAAAATTAAAACAGACGAAAACAGAAAATGCTTGTTGCATTGCACCTCATACATAGCCCCCAAATTTCATTAAGATCTTTCCTTTACGCCTTGGAATTTTCCCTTGTGAGTCTTTGTAATGGCTTGCGAATGTGTACTAGAACTGGAGTGCAACTTTAACATTTGCCTATCGATAGCAAGAGCGGCTGAAGCACCTTTCAGAAATCACCGAAGCAGTTAAGTCTGCCGCTAATTCCTCGCCAGTGCACCATACCTCTGGAGATCCTCACCCCCACAGAACATGGGTCCAGTACCGTAGGTACAAATAGTGGATCGGCTAGTACAACCTTGGTGGGACGTATCAGTACCAGATTACACAGTACATTACTATTGGAGACGTGCTCGAGAACGCTACCGTAGTAACGCATGGGTCGGGAGGCGGGCATTCAGTACTCTGTACCAGATTCACCAGTCCGATTCAGTTTGTCACAGAAAGCCCAGAGCAGCTACTGCTTCACTCTCTGCGATACTCACCCACCACACAGTCCAGAAGGATCAGGACGAGGAAGGTCGATCTGAGCACCTTCAGGAGTCTTATCGAGGTCAGGACAGCCTGCAATGATTTATATATACGCCTCCAGACACGATAACGTGTAACTGACCTCTAACTGTATTGAGAAACACGATAATTAGCTGAAATTTTTCCATGTATTCTTATCTTTGATACAGAATCCAGTATATGCGCAAGTGAACGAAATCTGTTTTTAGAAAACGACGCATTTAGCATCTTCACACATTCCAGATCCCTATTCACTGTGTTTCTAAAGTGGACTGAGATCGATGAGTTAAAAAAGTGATATAATTTGATATCAGGAAAAGAAGTCATGAAGTCCAATTTCACCATGTTCGGAAGTAGTAATTTTCAGGAACCAAGCAATAGTTATACCATTTCTGCATCGGTTACAAAAGTTGATGGAAAGAAGAAAAGTTGGAGGTTAAAGTCCCGCCGACAACAAGGTAATTAGAGACGGTACACAACTTTAAGTTTGCGCAGGTTGGGGAACGAAATGGGCTGTGTCCTGTTAATAGGAAACAGAATTTTCCTAGAGCGATTTTGGGAAATCACGTGTATCATAAATATGGATATCCGAAAGGGGATGTGAACCGTCGTCCTCCAGAATGTGAGTCCAGTGAGCTAACCACTGTGCCACTTTACGTCCTGTACCCTCATTATGTAGTGGCTCTTCGAAAACCCTGACTACATATTATAAAAAGATTGTGACGTATCATGCCATTTGATGCTTTGAAAACAGTTACTTTTTCTAACCACGCTAGCTTTATCTGCTAGATTCTCGAACAGGTAACCTACACTGCGGCCTTTGGAATTAAATCACACGTAATTTTCATCTTGTGACTTTCGTCTGTAGCACAGAACAAAGGTAATCAAATAATCTAAATTTCTCTTACTCTGTTCTCTGAACTGAAGAATATTAAATTAGTATTTATTGGAACCTTGGTACTTCCACGATATTACTTGAGTGTTCGTAAGTGTTCAAATACATTCCGCGTTTCTTGTAATATCTTTGGTTGAAGATAGGAGGAATGGCGGCATCGGTAGCAAATCTTGAATTTAATCAAAATATCCACGGATGTACTGCCGGTCTACAGTGTCCAACGGGCACAATATTTCGGCGATCATACATGTCGCCATCATCAGGTTTTAAGTACCCCATTTTGAAGAAACACCGGGTCGGAACTGTGTTTTGTCCTCCGAAAAAAAAATCGTGCACTGGTGGGAGCGCCAAAGATGTCCTCGGTTTGAGGAAGGCCGGCGTGTACCAGATTCCGTGTCAATGTGGCAAGTCGTATATTGGTCAGGCGATGCGTACCGTCGAGGTTCGATGCCGTGAACACCAGAGGCACACTCGACTGATGTATCCGAGCAAGTCGGCGGTCGCTGAACATTGTTTGTCGGAAAATCACGCTATGGAGTATGACCGCACGAGGATTCTGGTACAGACGTCGAGATACTGGGACAGCGTTGTTAGAGATGCCATCGAAATTCACACCAATGACGACCTCATAAACCGTGACTGTGGCTATAATCTTAGCAAGGCTTGGGAACCAGCGATTGGGTTAATCAAGAGTAAATAGAGCAAACGTATACTTTTGACGACAACGGCGGACAGAGCCATCACTCCGACGTTATCTCAGACGCCGTCGCAATCTGTTCCACCGCGCCACCGTGGCGCGGGGCGCGGACGGCGGAGGGAGCGCGCCGCGGGTGGAGTTTATTCAAATCGGCCGCCGCCGCGACCGAACCCAGTTCCCTCTGAGCAGCCAAAGCGTACGGATCTCCGTGCCGGCACGTTCACAGGAGCTCAGTCCGTCAGTTCACCTGATGATGGCGACATGGATGATGGCCGAAATGTTGTGCCCGTTGGACACTGTAGACCGGCAGTATACCCGTGGATATTTTGATTATCAAATACGCTGGGAGATACTCAAGAATCAGATCTGGAGTATGTTTACTGCAGATCGACTTCAGTTATGTGTACCGTAATTTACGGCGTGTAAGGTGCTACGGACTATAAGACGCACTGTTCTACGCCGTACCACAACGAAGGCGGCTTCAATGCATCCAGCAGAGTCATCCTGAGCATGGGAAGCTCCGGTGAAAATCATGGTTACTGCATCGTGAGTGGGCCAACAGATCTGTTTTGCATATTATCCTATTTTTTTCACCAACTTGAATCAGGGAAACATTGAGAAGAGGTTATATCTTCGGTCTATCGAGAATCTTTTCGAGTTATACACCATACGTTACTACGCAAGCTTCTTTTTAATTCTTCAAGAGTAAATGTGGTTTATGCATTAAATAATACAGTTGAATTCACCTCCCTTTCTTGTAAGAGTCGTTAACTTGCTGGCAGCCATAACTCAACGATGCTGTACAGCATAAATAACGAGTCATTGCACAAATTTGCTTTAGCTCAGTAGGTAATGCAGGGTGGTCAGAAATAGTGTGAGAAGACTGTAAGAGAGTTGCAGCGTAGGTTGTGTTAGGAAACAGTTCTTAAGAAAAAATTCGATGCTTTGCGTCGTTTCCGATTCCATTAGCATTGAAGTTAGCCAATCAGGACGTTGCGAGGACAAATTCAAGAAGCCCGCCAGAGACGATGTCGCCAGACGTGTTTTTCGTTAGATTTCTTAAAACAGAACAGGAGGGCGATACCAAATTTGTACATGGGGAGCTAGTAAGGCTCGAACCCGAGCCAACAGGTGAGATGACCCTTGCCCTATTATCTATGCTGTGAGGACATCTGACACTAATTGTATCAGGAGGTCAGCTTTAATTTTCGCGCGGAACGGTGGAATTGGCTTACTTCAGTCTTAATTAACTCGGAATCGGTGCAACGTAACGACATTTTTTAAACAATTATTTCTTAGCACGACCAACCATGCAACACCATTATTAGCTTATGATATTGTTTCTGATCACCCTGTATAAACAGATTACATTGTCTCTAAGCTTATATAATACAGTTACTTTCCCCAAAGAACTTTGTTAATAAACTAAATTGTCATTAACGTTTTAAGAGACAAGAATTATTCCTTTGAAATTCAGCAACGATGCCCACAGAAACGTTTCATCAATTTCCGTAATGCACTTGTAATACTGACTGGTAGTATATAACAATGCCACAATGACTGTTATTGAGAAGTACATTGTATTGAGACCACGTGTGCAAGTTGCGATTTGCGTGAAAATGCTGTAGACGACGCGCCTATCTGAAAGCACTTTTAATAACTTTACTTACGTCTTGACCACACGTTTATTTTCCTTTAACCTATGCGTTTCAAAGGCATTCCTATGTTAGTCATATACAAACATTAGATATAAAGTACAGTTTGCACTTGTCTCGTGCTCGATAGTGTTGACGTGACACAATGTATCTAATGTTTTTATATGACTCACACAGCAATGCCTTTGAAAATGACGGAAAGAGGAAACGGGTAGGGTTGATTAAAAATAAAAGTGTGCTCAAGACATGCGTAAGGCTATTAAAAGGGACCACATGTATCTAACGTCATAAAACACAGATCAGAAAGTTGTGAGTCTTCAGTAAGACAAAGAAGAATCAAATAATGAAGTGGTAATGCAGAATTCGCATGTGAACTTATAGATTTGGCTTTGTAAAATGGAATGGCAAAGTAAAATATTCAAATAAAGGTTATACAGGGTTTTTACTTGTGTTCAGTATGCTGACTTTTATTCTCGGATGCGACTAACTGATAAAGGAATATCAAAAATATTTATAAAATTATGAAACTACGAATTTGGCAAAATGCTGATATATTTTATTTTGCGTCCACTAAGTTACGTAAATAGACACAACGAAGGACAGTTGAACTTGTTGCGGGTATCGTGTTTCGATGGAGACTACGGCATAGACAGCAGTGGAGCTTGTTAGCGAGACATACGTGTCTCACAGTGGCTGCTGCATCTACTCTAACCTGGCTACGTACATAATCCAGATAACCTGTCTCTGTGTCGTCGATAATAGAGTTGCAACTTTTTGAGCTCCCATAAGTCATGAGTCATCAGCTATAGATACTCTTTTTCTATAAAACTCAATTGCTTTAAGGAGTCACATCACACGTTCACATACTGCATCGGGAAAACTTATTATTTTTTTCTTTTTTGTATAAGTAGATATGTAGATCACTGTTTGCGTTAGTGAGAGATTTTTTCCCAGGAGAACCAGCATGTCTAAGAAGTCAGACTATCTGTATAATCGCATGACAAAATTAGAATTAACGTCTTCAATAGTACAGAAGAATCCGGTTCTATAGAGCGTACATTTTTGTCTAGCTACTCATACATTAACAAAAGATTGTACATTATGATTCGACAGTTTGAATATGTTGCCTAGTGATAATGTTTTCAAAAGAACTGCGTTTATCTTTCTTCAAATGTGCATCTATAAACTACGTCGATGTACGAGCTCATGAGACAGTGGGGACCACAGTCTGAATTACTGTACTGTCTTTGGACGCGTATATCGAAGTCATCTATTTACCCAGAGGTGGTTCAGTCCTTGCTGGTAAACCAACTCAAACTCGCAGTTTTTAATTTTCTAGCTGAACTTGGATTATTTATTCTATTATCCAAATTATTTATTAATCTGTTAGTAAAGTTAGCACAACTTCAGTAATCAGCGCATCGAAAATTTCAACAGGAAAGAAATGGAAATGGCATTTCTCTGTTCATTTAAATAGTTATAAGTGTAGAGTTTCTAGGGTGTGGTGAAACATTAACAGCAATTACGAACGCCATGAATGCACTGCTGCATTGCACAATGTATCACTGCGTAGTAGATAAATATGCAGACGTTTCAGCTTTCATGCTTTCATTGTCGAAATCAATTCCACTTGAAAACAAAAACACATATTGTAGGATATTACAAGTACAAGCCTCAACGCACGTGCTATGGTACTCCATGAGGAAGTGATGCTTCCCAGTGAACATGCGTTGGTTTGAGTACCGCATTTTGGTTTCAGTAAGTATGGAATTTAGCAAGCACTGGCAACATGAAGGAATATTAAGGTCCACGGCCGAACAACGACACGGTCGTTAGAAATAAAGCAGAAGTTGAGATTGTGGAAGGACAGAACAGAATGTCAGTCGATTTTTTTATAAAACTGACCTGGAATTAGGCGATTGATAGAAATCACCTATTTCTGGATGGTCAGATGGGAAAAATTTGAAAATCTTTATATTCATGTGCATTAAGTTTAAAGATTTCTGATATCAGAACGCTTCTTTCAAACTCATTACTGTGTAAAATATGATTACCAATATGTCCTTAGACGACTTAATCGGCACGAATTATATATTCACGAAAAAATCGGCAACATGCGACATGAACGGAAGTGGTTAGGGGTGTTTTTTGAGTCTGAAAGATGGTCTATTCAAATTTCACGCCAGGCGCCTAAGTGGCGACAGTAGCTCACTACAAGGATGCAAATCATGTTTGCTTTAAACACACGCTGTAATGGTCCTGATAGTTACTTACCTATGAGATTGGACGTGATATGTTGATGTTAGTCAAGAATACCTTTAAGGTGACAAAGGCTCCGGCATATGCACCTTAATTAGCTTGAACAGGTCGTATAACAGGGCTACGAGGAGTTAGATGTTGCTGGGCAGGAATGCGGCCACTGCACTTGACTGCTGGCAGCGGTGGGCAAGGAAACTTACAGGGTCGCAAGAAGGCAGGGATCCTGATGGCCACATGGCACTACCGAGACGGAAGACCGTCGTACTCGGCGAATGGCTCTGGCGCAACGTACTGCGTCTACAGCAGCTATTTGAGAAACAACTGACACCACAGTGATACAACAAACTGTCACAAATTGGTTATTTCAAGGACAGTACCGAACCAGACCTTCTGTGTGTGTATTTCGCCGATCCCAAACCACGGTAATTTTCGACTTAAATAGCATCAAAAGAGAGCTCGGTGAAGGGAAGGATGGAGATTTGTTGTGTTTTCTGGTGAAAGCTCGTTCTGCCGCGGCGCCAGTGATGGCCGTGTGTTGGTTAAAAGAAGGTCAGTTGAGGGCCTGCAACGAACCTATCTGCGTGCTAAACACACTGGACCTACACCTGGAGTTAAGGTCAGGGGCGCAGTTTCGTATGACACAAGGAGCACTCTCGAAGCACTCTGCAGAGCTGTACGTCAGTCTGGTGAGTTGACCTGTTCTGCTTCAAACGTCCCCTTAGAACAATTATACAAGACTGTGCTTAAACTGACACACAATAATTTTAGCGCAACGCAACCTGACTGTCAAAACTCCCTACAAAAGAATGGCCCTGACTGACATTAACTTATACGTTTCACAAATAACTTACCTCACAAAAATCTTCGTTTGCTCAAACTACAGCGAGCGCCACTACTGCCAGCTAAATAAAAGATTCAAACTACGGAAGGCACTAACTACTGATAGGCATAGTTAGCAAATGAAAGATTTTGATAGAGAACAAACAATTTATTTACCTTAATAGTGTTCAAAAGTCATAATGTAATAGCAGTTCATGACATCCAGTCTTACAAATTTCAAAACTCCGCCATCTCTCTCCCCACATCCACCACTGCAGGCGGCTCACTTCCAACTGCGCAACGCTACGAGCTGTTAACGTCCACCTTCCCAACACTACAATGGCAGACAACAATGCAAACTAGCCACAGACTGCGCACAGCACAGCCAGTGATTTTTCATACAGAGCGCTATGTGGCGTTACCAATAAGAAAACCTAAACAGCCTACTTACATGCTGCCATTCATGGCAGCGTTCCAGAGGGTGTTTCCCAGCTGGAAAACGGTCGCTCACATACTGCCAACATGCTCTACAATGTGTCGACATGTTGTCCTGGCCCGCTCGATCAACAGATATGTCTCCAACCGAGAACATAAGCGATATCATCGGACGACAACTCCAGCGTTATCCACAACTAGCATCAACCGTTCAAGTATTGACGGACCAAATGCAACAGGCATGGAACACCACCCCACAAGCTGAGATCAGGCACCTATACAACACAATGGTGCACGTTTGCATGTTTGTTTTCAACTTTCTAGTGGTTACACCCGTTATTAGTGTACTAGCATTTCAAGTTCTCAATGGTTTATCTCACGCATACATCAACCTGTGATCTTTCAGTGTTAGTCAGTTCAATAGTTATGTTACCTAGATAAGTGTATTTCCGAAATTTCGTTACTCTACATTAATTACTTTTTATTGCTGTGATTGCTTTGCGTCAGCGTAATAACTCACTGGTAAACGCGAAGACAGGTCGTACATAACGCGAGAAAACCGATCATGGTGTATATGAAATAATAAGATCGAACTTTGCGTGGTGCGCAATGTGTTATCTTGCAATTTGGCCAGATGGTGTAATATGCTCTCCAAAGTCCAGATAAAGGTATTTCGTGTCAATACTAATTGTGCAAGGTATCGTTGCTGCTATCTTGCTCTAACGAGCGGTAAGGTACAAATAACAGGTACACTTTACACACAGCAGCGTGTACGGAATAAGGTAAATGACACTACAATAATCATTATGCTCTCCTTTGAAGGTAAAAGCACCCAAAAACAATAAATGTATTCATAGTGGATATATTTTGATGAAGGTGATTAAACATTCGAGTCAACCAAAGCATTATCATTTACCTGCTCAGCCATCACAGTAGCTGACATCACCACTGGACTGTTGCTTGTGTCCAACCTACAGTTCCGATAATGGTGGTGAAAGAGGTTTTCGTTACCAGTACTAGAATCACGAAAGGAGCAATGGAAAACATGCACAGTCCCTGAATGTATGAGTGTGCATCTATCTGGTATGTGGTTTTGAATCTCGCAGCATTACTGATGCATCCGTGATATAGACATATTAGCTTCGACAACCGGCTGGGAGCTAGTCTGGAGGAGAAAGTTATGTGATACGACTGGATTTTACCCTCTCCCTTCAGGAATAAACACAACAAAATATTTTACTATCGTCTACATGAGTTGTTTTTTGTTTTGTTTTAGATTACCTTATATCAAAATTGTAAGAGTACATATCAGCACAACCTCACTAATTCCATAATATGAAAGCTGTTATATGCGAAACTTTTTTATTTCTACATAACCATTACAAAACGTGCCTGTGTTACATATTTTCGTCTTACCTTAACATTTTCTGTTCCTCTACTTCCTCCAAAGCCAGCTTAAATATGTTTTTTCACTTTTCGCATCCTCTATTAACCTAGTCTTTTCTTGTGATGCTATTATACATTCATTCCTCGTTTTTTCTTTATAATAGATTCTCATTTTATATTTTATCATTCTATTTCATTTTTAGCATACGGTAACAGCGCTACTATAAAAATTCTTAATGATTCGTCTTATCCAAGTTTGCAGACCACATACATAGCAATAAAAATTCCTTCCAAAATTGAATTTTCGCGCTGATGGTGTTATTTTATAGAGTAAATTTTTGTTCCTACACATAGCTATTCTTGGTATTAACTTTTGAACCTTGGGGAGTGGCTGGTCCCGTTTATACTGAATTTCAATGTTACTTTACTTATATTTCAGCAAGATCTGTGCTACAATAATTCTGAATTTATCCATCAGTATTTTTAAACCTTTCTGGCTTCAAGCCAGAAGAAGTATTTCCTTTCTATGCTTTGAAATTTGTATCTGTTTCCAGTGTGCTTTTTCACACCTTGATATTGTATTTTGTTGTTTCAATGACATATAAGTTCATCAAGCAGTAGAGTTGAGTGCAGATCGGTGGAGCACACATTTTCACAAAAAAGAAAAAAAAAATGGCCTTGGTTTAAAACTTTTGTTGGTTCGATTTACATGTAGATATTCCGGACCAGTTGTCTGTGCCTGTATTTTAGTCCTATTCTTATGATTATTGATCATCTGATTCGATTGGTTTATCTGTATTTATGAATTGTATGGAAGAATCCTTCTATTCCATTCATCTTATACCTTAACGCTACTGAAGCCACCTGAGGTCCTTCTAGTAATTTCCTATTCTTCTATCGCTTTCTATTACACTAGCATATTATTTACAATCGTGAGCATAAAGACTTTCAAATGGTTCGTTCCCTATACTGAGATGATAAAGTTTTTGTGTTCACCTGACCGTGAATTTAATGTTCCATATATTATTCACTCCCAAATTAAATAACTATCAGCTGCTATCGCTGTCACTGACGTGACTTGTTTAAAAATATGTTACTCACATCTAGCGAACTTTGTTTATCTCATGTTATCAAGTGTTCTATCAAACTTTAACTTCTATCTTATGTTTCTTCCTACCATCTTCTTTATCATAAAGTCGTTTCACCTAAAGGTCTGTTCTGTTTTTCTATCTTCTAATGTGTATCAGAGGTTCTTCTTATGCTTCTCATAACTTAACACCAGTACCTTTTCATTCTCTGACGTTAAATTTAATGTTTTCTGTAAGTTACTCGAAATTTTGGTAAAACCATTTGACCTCATTTTCTTATTAAGTGCCGCCTTATAGATTTTGTTTCTTTACATATCCTGATGAGCTCATTGCCTGCCAGTAGTTTTGTATCATTTGTCACTCATGCAGTGCGATATCTAAATACAAAAAAATTGTTCTACATTTGTATTGTTTATTGCTTCCTACCACATATACCTACAAATTGTCGCCCATTGTCACTCACAACTAACTTAACTGGCACAGATTATGATATGTAAGTTTCGGTTTAATCGCCCTGCATTCACTTTCCGTATTTACTTTTTTGGAAAATAAATTTTAAAGTAATAAAAATTTGGAAATAGTTCCAGAAAATGTATTGGAATAATGTTCGGAGCTTTATGTGTGCAAGAAGCATCGAAAATATTCATTGAAGTGTAGCATGTTTTCTATTATCGCGAAATAGGTCAGACAGTGTCTCTGAAATGATACAGGATTTGGGGTGGACATCATAAAAACAAAGGCCTTTTTTTCATTGCGGCGGAATCTTCTCGGGAAAGTCCCATCACCAACTTTCTCCTCCGAATGCGAAAATATTTTGTTGGCACCGACCTATATCGGGAGAAACGATCACCCTGATAAAATGAGGGAAATCCGAGCTCGTACGGAAAGATGTACATGTTCGTTCTTTCTGCGCGCTACACGAGATGGGAATAATAGGGAATTGTGAAGGTAGTTTGATGAACCCTCTTTCCTGGCACTTAAATGCGATCCAAGAAGCCTCAGTGTTTCACGGAAGTCTTCTTAATCAATTAGGAAAGAGCTCAAATACCAACTATATTCCTCATGTGATTTGGCATTCTGGAAAACTTGCAGTCATTCCAGCCCAACTACTTTTATTTTTATCTAAGGGTTACCTAGACACAAGGCTACTGTAGACTTTTATTGTGTCATAGGTCTTATGACTGGTGTGTCACGGCTATACACAAAGTCCTTTCCTGTGCCAACCTCTTCATCTGAGAGCTGCCTATATCCTCAGTTATTTGCTAGATGAATTCCAGTTGCCATCATCCTCTACAATTTTTTATTTAGTACTATGGCCCGCGGCCGAACAGCGCCCGTTAACACCACCAATATGGCCCGCAGTAACGGTCCAGAAAAGAATGGAATCCGGCCTGTCAATTTTTTTTGAAGTACAGTCGAATGTTGACTATCAAGTACCGCCCATAAGAAGTGATTAACACTACGTACAGGAAGAAATGTGACAGACTCGCTTAATGAACGATGTTTCCTATAAATAGTCTGTGTAGCACTAATTTTCCAGTCTTTATTAACCATTTCTAAAATCACCTTCTGTGTTGGATCGGCCTCCTTGGCTACCACAGATGGTCACTAAGCTAAACGTTCCTCTACTTTTATGGAGAGTAGAAATTCCGGCTACTCTGCATTCAGTCAGCTGTAATGACCGCAATGCTCCTCCGGCCGCAATTGTTGTCACCTGTACCACTGCGCGGGATTTTGCGACGATGTTGCGAGTACTGTGCGACGATGTTGCAACATCTTTCTTTCGCCGACGCGTTGTAACCCCTTCCCTTGCAGTATCTGTTTATGAATTAAAATTCTGATTTGTCGTACTTAACTAACACGAATTCTTTCAAGATGCCTTAAGAGAGTAGCTATGCATGCTAAGAATTTAATTCAGAATAATGCTGTATCTCTTGTTCGACAAATTTTGAAGCACACGCATAAACATATATCTTCAGACACCTTTCTACTAAAATTGCATGTACTTACTATAAATAAATATTACAATATCATATTATAAATACAGGTACAAGCAGGACCTGATATAAGAGATTATCAAGCAGGATATAGAAAAGGTAGATCATGTGCAGAACAGATTATTAATTTAAAAACAATTTTGAGAGAGAGCTATAAAAAATAAAAATACAGCAGTTACTTTCGTAGACTTCAAGAAGGCCTACGACTCAGTTGACAGACAAACACTTTTGCAGACAATTTATGAATCAAGGATAGATGAAAACACCAGAAGACTTGTTGAACAAACGCTCACAGATACAACATCAATAATTAAGTTTCAAGGCGAAATTTCTGAACCATTCAGAATCAAAACAGGAGTTTGACAAGGAGATGGATTGTCCCCAATTCTCATGAACTTGGTTTTAGATAAAACTGTACAAACATGGGAAAGCACATTAAGAAACAGAGGCAAAAAGAGTTTAAGCATGGGCCAAGGAAAGAACAAATTTGAAGTGAAATGTTTAGGCTTTGCGGATGATATGGCATTGATATCTGAAAACCCAACGAACTCAACAGTTATGCTTGATCTGTTACACGAGTTGGCTGAAAGGACTGGGCGAAAAATATCCTATGAAAGAAACGAGTTTATAGAACACAAACATAATACAGAAAAGTTTATGAAAACAAAGTATGGAAAAATTGAAAGAGTTGATAGATTCAGATACCCGTGGGAGTGGATCCGAGACAATGGACTGGATAACACAACAAATAAAGAATAAAAAAAGAATTTGCATATAAATTAACATAAAACTACTGAAAGGGTCCTGTAGCCACCTTTCATTAGTCCGGTAGCCCATTTTCACTAGCATTTCTCTTTCTTTTCCTTGTTTATCTTTTCTCATAATTCATAGTGGTGTGATTGAATGAATGTTGTTGTGTGTCACGCTGCTAGACGGTGGCGTAGTCTGCTGCAGGAAGTCTGCGATAGTGATACAGATTCAGTAGCAAATGTACAGAATAGCCAACTCTCGTAGTGGTCAAGTAGGCAAAGAGGTTTGCGCTACTGGTGAGAAAGCCACCTGCGTTAGGTTGGTGGCGGAAATGGCAACCTTGGTTTTTCCGGGCCACGCGGAGCGTGGGGGAGGCTGGAGACGAAAAATGGAGGCAGTCTGCTGTCGGTACGGGAAGCGTCCACAGCTGTTCTCCAGTCGAAGGAGGGTGAGTTAGACTGACCACGTGGCGCGTTGTTACTTGGCGAGGGGAGAGATGTTAGCTTTTGGTCTCGCTTTTCCGCTCTGAAAGATTGTTTTGTCTTGTTGCAGCAAGGAATGCAAAACCTTGGCAGATTTTTCCATTAGTAAATCTCTATAGCAGACTTGGATGCACCGGAAGAGCGCCACACAAAGGTGTCGATAAGAAGTGAGCACTCACTTCTGTATGAATGTCTGTTTGCCTTCAGCTGTGCCTGTATAAGCTTTCATGTTTCTAAATATTTATAGCTTTGCCTTCTCGCAAATATTCCTTGCTTTATGTGCAATTCGTCCGTGGGGAGCCAATCACGTGGTACAACATTATAGTTTGTTGGGCTACCGGCATCACTAACTGTCCGATCTCACGTCTGTTTTAAATAACGTTACCTGTTCATGATTGTGTGATGTGATATTGTTGAAGTTTGTACACTATACCTAGAAATTGTGTCTTCACAAACCACGTGGGCACGCGGGTGTACTGCGAAACGTGTACCGTTTCACGAGTTATTGCGATCAGTTATCAGGCAACAGCAGTTGTATAAATGATTCACACCAATGACTTTAGGTGTAGATTATAACAGGGAATGTATCGATGCTTTCCCTTAATGTTTTAGGGATGAATGGTATCAGGTATTGTGTACATGCCTCACATCCTTATCTTAGGAGTAAATGATTTTAGCTACAATTTTATCTTGTGTTCGGAGGTTACGTTTTTGCACCTAAGCCACTCACCTCGTAGCTTTCCCGTTAGCACATCCAACGCGTTTCCTTACGCCCAGGTCCAATGAGTAGTTTCCCTTTGTATTTTATAACAAATGCTTTAGATTAAGTCTTATTTTCAGGTGTGTTGTTGGGAGCTGATCTTATGGAGTGTTCATGCATTTTCTATTTTATTTTAAATGTTTGGTTGTCGTGAACAGTGCACGGGCAATACTATTAATCACATCGTATCCCCTATGAGCGACATCACAACGTTTGCATTTTTGTGAGTTTTTGGTCTGTGATCAAATTAATTTATTTTCCGACTCGACCAAACCTTTGATTAGTTGTATGGTTTGAGTCGCTGGTTACCCTAATCTTCTCACGTTAATTTCCCAATAAATAAGCATTTCCATTCCCAATAATACCGTAATAACCCGTAGAAACAGGTTAGTTACACTACTACAATAAGAAATCAATATCCATACAAGCGAAGATTAGGCATTATAATTCAGTTATTAGGACACAAGCAACACACGCCTTAGATTGAATAAGGAAGGCGAATTAAGAGAACTAGAAAAAAGAGAGAGAAAAATAATAAGAAAAGTTCTAGGCCCTGAGAAAAACAAGGAAAATAGGTGAATTAAAAAAAGAAATGAAAACTTACACAAAAATACAGAAAAGATCATACAACGAGGAAGAGACGGCTAAAATTTCATGAACATTTAAAAGGAATGGAGGAAACATGGATTACAAAGAAAATTTTGAATTACGTTAGTAAGCTGGAAAGAACTATAGGATAGGTAGAAGCAGTAAAGAAAGATGCCAACAAAATAGGTGTTACAGAACAAATAATACGTGACAGGAATCACTTCAGGCTACTGATAGAAAACGCAAACTATGAAGAAAATGAGCCAAAACCTCGACCCAAGAGAGTGTGGACAGATGAACAGAGACTTGCAGTTGGCGAAAATTAAGAAGAACGGAAGAAAAAGAAACACCATAAGTCTTAAGTTGTATGCGGGCCATAGCTGGCCAAATTCATAAACAAAAAAGGTATCTGTTTAGGTTCATATTTTTTCGGAACGGAACGGATTGAACAATTCTATACGGATTACTATGGGAAAAATTGTTTCGTTTAACAAATGTTAAATACGAGTAATGTCCAGGAACGAATCGTGCTCATTAGCATACTACAGTTTAAGAGTTACAGTGCAAATAAATCATAAGAAATCGTACAAATACCAGTTTTATTTTATTATCAGATAATACGCACATTGAATGACATATACAGGGTGGCGCACAGAAAACCGACCACGGATACAGACCGCTTGCCAGTAATGCTCGAATTGTTGCCCGACATGCGCAGGTACAACGAATAGATAAACACGTCTTAATTAAATAACAAAGAACGAACAAAAAACCCAATGCAAATGTCTGTATTTACTGAACTGAGCTTGTCTTTTATATTATATTTTATGAACTGCTGAAAATGATCCCCTTGCGCATCAGTGCACTTTTGCGCGCACCCAGACATGTTAATATGCACTCGGCCCGACTCCGTCCCATCAGTCCTCATAATTTCATTTTGAATATTGTCCTTCAAATCTTCTAAAGTTATTGTGTTACTTGCGCGCACTATTCCTCTAAGACTGCCACACAGGTAAAGGTCACAAAGGGGATAGGTCCAGCGAACGAGGTGGTTAGCATCTTTTGCTGTGATCCCTTCCTTCTGTGAATCTAGAATCGGCAAGATTTACTCACCTGAAGAGGGACGGGTCCCCATATCCTGTTTGAAGGCAGCATACGTATATTTATGGGCGGTCAACAGTGCGTTAGATTCGTTAAAGATTGGCATAAACAGAGTAGTGTTTACGTTATTTAAAAAGATATGGGATCCACAATCCGCATTGCCGACACGGCAAGCAACACTCCGATTTTTTCACCGTTAAGAGGTGGCTCCAGGGTGTTGACCAGTATCTGATATGCTGCGAGTTCACACGTCATGTCAGGTGAAACTCGTCTTAATCAGTTACGAAATGCAACAACGGATCCAACATTACTTTCTTGACCGTTTGACGTAGACACGTACAGTAATACACACATTTTGCCCTTTTGTCCTCCTTCTGTTCTTAGACACATGAAATTTTGTAGGGCTTCAAGCCGAGGTGCTGTAAAACAAGATGACAAGGCGCACGTCAAATGTTTATTTGTTGGAACAGTTTACGTGTCGGCTTCATTGTACTCGAGAACATCACTGTCTGTTATCCGCGATCGGATCAGGTGTACGAACGGAAAGAGCCCGTATCAGTTTTGCGTTTTCAACCGATCCTAAAGGACGTCACTTTGCAACCACTGACTGCATCTGCTCTTCGCTTGTGTGGAAACACCATTACACCTCTCTGCAAAAATGTCCCGCGTTTCCTTGAATCAAGAGTAAACGTGTACGCCTCTACTATTGCGATTATTTCTTGCAGAGGATAGTTCTCGCTGTGATACTTAACCAAGTCACAACGGCTTCCGTATTTAATTTTTTTTCCTAATGCGTCGCCACAGTCATAATATATTTCTTTAAAGTCAGTACCGCCATTATACTGTTGTTTATTTGCAGTGTTACATGCACACTTACACTATCATGATTTCGGCTTCAAAGTGCCATTACCATATATTTTAAATACGAGAGTATGCCATCTTAGGCACTGTATAACACTTAAAACACTCCATAATGGCACTTTGAAGCCGACACCATGATAGTATAAGAGTAAATGTAGCACCGCAAATAAACAATAGTCTAATGGCGGTACTGACTTAAAGGCTTCCGTATTGACAATACAAAACGTAGTCGCCACAGCTTCGAAACGACAAATGACAACTGGTGAGAGGAAATGCGATAAAGAGCAGTTTAGAACTCGGGTCCAGTTTTTCGTGTTCCAACCAGTAATTGAATTACGAAGGCTATCCACAAAGTACATTATGTTTTGGAATTAAAAATAAATAAAGTATTGGATTTTTTTTTTAATTATATACAGATGAAAGCCATACTTCAATACTACTTTTCTACATAGTTGCCATTTAAATTAAGGCACTTATAGTAGCGACGGACGAGCATGGAAATTCCTTCGTCGTAAAATTTGGCCGCCTGCGCCTTCTACGGCGTGGTTACCTCTTCTTGAAGCTGTTCGCCGCCATCAACATGCTGCATAGCCAACCACTTCATCATTGCTGGGAATAAGTGGAAGTCGCTCGGTGCCAGGTCGGGACTATACGGCGGATGAGGAAACAACTCCCACTTAAAAGATTCGAGAACTTCACGAGTGACCTTTGCCGTGTGGGCCCTGGCATTGTCGTGAATCAGCAAGATCTTTGAGCTCAACTTTCCCTTCCGCTTGTTTTCTATTGCTCTTCTGAGGTTATGCTGAGTTTGGCAAAACCTTTGAGAGTTTATTGTAGTGCCTCTTTCCAGGAAATCCACAAAAATCATATTTTCACCAGGTTACTAATTGATCACGTGGTTGAAGGCGCAGGCGGCCGAATTCTACGACGAAGGAATTTCCAGGCACGTCCATCGCTACGGTAAGTGCCTTAATTTAAATGGCAGCTATGTAGAAAAGTAGTATTTAAGTGTGGCTTTCATCTGTATATAATAAAAATATTTTGCAATACTTTATTTATTTTTAATTCCAAAACGTAATGTACTTTGTGGATAGCCCTCGTGTAACTACAGTTGTTATTTATTCGAGATTTTTTAAATACATACATATCGTCAGCCTTTTGACTGGTTTCATGCGGCCCACCAAGAATTCCTCTGCTGTGATACACTCAATCATATGCTGGATGGATACCAATCTCTGTCTTCCCCTACAGTTTTCACCCGCTACCTCTCCCTCTATGACCATAGAAGTTATCCCGTGATGACTTACCAGAAGTCGTAACATGATGTCCTTTCTTCTTGTCAGTATGTTCTATATAATCTTCTCCTCATTGATTCTCTGGAAAACTTCCTCTTTTGTTATCTTACCAGTCCACCTACTTTTCAACATTATTCAGTTGCACCATATCTCAAATGATTCTATTCTCTTCCGTTCTGATATTTCTCCAGTCGATGTTTCACTTCCAAAGACTGTGCCTCAAATGTACATTCTCAGAAATAGCTTCCTAAAATTAAGGTCTATGTTTGATACTAGCAGATTTTTCTTAGCCAGGAATGTCACTTTCCAAATGGTAGTCTGCTTTTTATGTCCTTGATCCGATCGACATGAGTAAACTTTCTGCCTAGGTAGGAGGATTTCTTAACTTCATGTATTCCGTGGTCACGTCCTACTACTCATTACTTTCCTCTTTCTTCGATTTACTCTCAGTCCATATCATGTACTCATTAGACAGCTCATCCCACTCAACACATCCTATAATTCCTCTTCAATTTCACTCGGAATAGTAAAGTCATCAGCGAATCTTATCACTGATATCTATTCACCTTAAATTTTTGTTCCATTCTTGAACTTTTCTTTTACTTCCGTCACTGCTTCTTCGATGTGTAAGGTGTCCGGCAAATCCAACACCTTCCATGAAAACCCTGACATGATAAGCAAATCCAGTAGTATGTCACATAGCTCCGAATAAATCGTGACATTAAATTAACCAAAGTAATACGAGTAACAAGTGAGCAAATGGAATACTACAGACTAACACAAGAGTGCCTAAATGCATGTCGTACCTTCCCACCAGGAGACCGATGCAGTTCCGAGGGGAGAAACGAGAGCACAAGCCGAGAGCAGAACCATGTTAAGCTAGAAGGCTCTACGATAAGGGAAGGACTGAACACCCACGTCGGCAGCCTACCTCTAAGACTACCACCCGCATGTTTTAGCGTGAGACTTTTTCGCATCTCTGTTACATTAAGATCACTCCCCAGACCATGTTAATAGATAGAGCCCTCCAGAAGGACGTCGGTAGAAAACGCAATAGGACCCACCAGTCTGGCAGAATTATTACAATTAATTACGGAAACCATGACAAGGCAAAGTAAAGAAATTGAGAACCAAATTAAAATTAAGAATGCAGAAATGACGAACCAAAATGCAGAAACCACGAGACAAATGCGTGCGATTAAAGAACAAAACAAAAAAATTCATTTACACCTAAGTCATATTGAAGACGAGGCAAAAGAATCTCCAGAAGTGATAGGAAACTAAGTAACAGGTTACAATCAGTTGATAACAGACATTGACAAGGTACAAACGGACGTACAAACATTGCGTAATGACACTGAGGACGAGATCAAAACATTACGTAACAACACCCAGGGAGAAGTCAAGAAACTAAAGAAACAGATAAAGGAAATTACTAGACAAGCAGCAGGTACAGCGCGTGAAATTGTTGAAAACAGTGTGTTACACAAACGTATCACAAAAGCAGCACTGAAAAGATATGATAACCGCATAGTGAAAATAGAAGCGCAAACGAAGCGACATTTTCAGAAATTGCGAACAGAGTTGTTGCAACCCATTGAAGAGCGTAGTGAACAGGATCGAACAAGGACATAATCTGCAGCCACATCCGTATCTGTAACAGCACCGGAAAAACAAGCTATTAACGAAGATATTACGCATTTGCGATTCTAATCACAGGCGGAAAGTAGCATATGTGAAATCAGACAGCTTGCACCGCGGGTACGCGAAAGTTACAGTGGACAATATCCAATGGATCTACCACAACAGGAAAGAACGACGGGAGAAATGATCAGAAACAAAAGTGTCGAAGAATCGCGAATTTCATATGGAACTATGACGAAGTACGACAACGATCATTTCCTCACAGTCAGAAAATTTCAACATTTTCGAGAAGGAAACTCATTACATCCACGAACTTTTATTGATCAATTCCGAGTAGGATTACCAGAACACTGGACGCCAGCACACAAATTAGACTTTATATGTGCACACATGTCAGGAACAGTCGCAGAAACCATGCAATATGTTGCAGCGAAATGCCGATCGTACGAAGTTTTCAGAGAGAAGTTTCTCTCACGATATTGGTCCAGCGAAGCACAGAACAGAGTGAAGTACCAATTATTAAAGAACCCATATTTTGAAAATTCAGGAGAGAAGAGTCCCGTGAAATTTTTCGAAGTAATTGCAATGCTTAGATGTACCATACAGTGACGGAGAGTTGATTAAATTATGCGAGATGAAGCTACCATTGAAATATCAGCAATCATTAGTAGGTCACCGAGGCAATGACGTCGAAGCATTTAAAGGTATTCTAAGAGAACTAGAGTTCATATTTTCGGAAGATGACGCAAGAAAAAACGAAACGCACGTGAAAACGAAAGCAAAAATCAGTGGAATCCACAAGACACAGTACGAACCACGTGATAACTTCGCACCAAGAAACGACAATATATTTCAACAAAGAACCGGTTATGGATTTAGAAGAGAATATGGCAATAACTATAATTCACCCAGGAACGGCAACAACTATTACAGAGGGAATAACGAGAACCTGAACGGGTGCTGGAGAACCAATAGACCGACAAATTATCAACAAAGAAACCACTATCAACAAGCTGAACAAGAAAAGCGAATAGAGATAGAAGAGGTGGAGGTAAAACCACCAAACCCCGAAAAACGTTCGAATTGACAGCTAAGTGCCCATGGCAAAGAGAATGACGCACCGACCCAGGACAATTTCTGCACCTTGAACACAGAAGTAAAAATCTTATCACGATAAGAGAAGAAGGAAGAAACAAATCCGCTGGGACCAGATGAAAACGAAGACAAGAAAATAACAATATCGTGTTGGGACGAAATTAATTGGGAGAATACTGACGAGGAAGATGAATTACCAGATGCATGCACAACGAATGTAGGAGGAAAGGACGAAGTAATGAATATTGCAGAGCTATTTGAGATGGAAACCAGGGAAAACGAATTGAATGAGGATAATGCGCAGTTGACAGAAGTTGAAAATAAGTTTCAAGTGGGCACACAACCCAACGTATATAACGAAGGAAGTTATGAAGCGATAATTAGAGCATTTAGATGCGATTATGTAGAAGTAGCGACGAAGAAGGAGAAGATAGACGAGGATGAGGAAAACGTAGAGGATGTAGAAGAAAGCGTAAATGAAGGAAGAAATAGACAAGAGAAAATAAAAGAGAGAGAAGTAGCAGTCGAAGCTTATCCTACAGAAAGTTCGGATTCACAAGGGAAATTCCTAAAAAGACTCATGTATGATTCAGTGGAGGATTCGTTTATGCAAGAAGAAGAAGAACAGAACCAACCCTTTCAAATTCAACCAATTGTGAAGGCC
This sequence comes from Schistocerca gregaria, assembly GCF_023897955.1. Classification (NCBI taxonomy): domain Eukaryota; kingdom Metazoa; phylum Arthropoda; class Insecta; order Orthoptera; family Acrididae; genus Schistocerca; species Schistocerca gregaria. The sequence continues at coordinate 101,402,931 of NC_064921.1, read as the reverse complement.
ATGGTAAAGCATATCCCAGTCAATATTGTAATTGATAGCGGAAGTTAACTGACTGCGATCTCAGAAAATTTATTCATGCAGTGTAATGCCAATGAGGAATTGCCAGTTCTGAAAACACGTAAGATTAAAGTAAGAGGTCCTATTAGAAACAATGCTGCGGAAGTTACGAGACAAACAAGGTTAACTCTTTCGTGCCAAGGTCAAAAGATCGAAGCCAACTTCGTGATTATACCTAAACTAACTGTAGATTTGATTATAGGTGCAGATTTTTTAAATGAGAGACGAGCGATAATAGATATGGGAAAAGGTAGCGTAACATTCGGGAATATCACAGTTCTCTTTGAGCAAAAGGTAAAATTAGAAGAAATAACAGTTATAAACAAACAAATAAGAATGATGCGAGATAAAGACGATGAAGAAGTAGAATGGTACGCACAAAAGAAGGAATCGCCTCAACTTATGTTAGAAGTCCACGAAAATCGACGAAAAATTGCAAGAAGTTCATGGTATTTCGGAACACAGTAAAAGAGAATTAGAGGGTATTTTACGAGATAAAGCAGAGGTATTTTTACCTAAGACTGGCAGTATTAAACACTTTCAGTACAAGTTTCAAGTAGAACAGCACAAACCATTTAGAGTGCCACCCTATACAATCCCATTAAGCTACAGGAATAAAGTATTCCAGGAGATATCTAAAATGTTAGATGACGATATTATTGAACCAGCTACCTCCACATATAACAGCCCGCTCCATATTATACAAAAACGAGATGGGAGCATCAGGTTAGTGCTTGATTCCAGACAGATCAACACAATCATAATGACTGAGACAGATCGCCCAGAGAAATTAGAGGAATTGATACAAAACTTCCACGGTGCTAAGATATTTTCATCAACTGATTTACGGAGTGGTTTCTGACAAATAGAATTGGCCCCAGAATGTAGAAAATTTACAGCATTTATCGTGTTCGGCAGATGTTACCAGTTTAAACGATTGCCATTTGGTTTAAACATATCATCAGCAGCGTTTATTAGGGGATTTAATACTATACTCAGTCCTGAAATTTTACAAAAAATTACTTGTGTTGATGATGTGATTATAGCAGAACCCTCTTGGGAACATCACAACGACACATTAAATCAGTTTTTACAGATCATGAAAGAGCATGGGGTCAAAGTAACTATAACAAAATCCAAATTTGGAAGGCGAGTGGTCAAATTTCTAGGACACATAATTTCCGAGAAAGGGATAATGCGCGACCCAGAAAAACTAACGGCAATGAAAGAATTTTGTACTCCATATAATAAGAAAAGTCTCAGACGATTTCAAGGTCTCACCGGATTCTATAACAAATGTATTTGGATCGACTCTCTCGCAACACCACGCCTATGTTCATTGACTGGAAAAAACACGCCATGGGTATGGGATCAACAAGCCAATGAAGAATTTTTAAAAGTGAAAAACGCACTAACAACAGAACCGATTTTAGCACATCCTGATCTAACACAGAATTTTTTTATGGCCGCTGATAGCGCGAAAACAGGTTTAGGAGTTGTTTTATTCCAAGAATACAAACAGGCAGGGCTAAGATCACATAGGACCATTGCCTTTGCCAGTCGGGTACTTACAAAAAGTGAGAAAAACTATTCAGTCACGGAGCTGGAAGCATTGGCCATTGTATGGGGCTTCCAACGTTTTCGATACTTCCTATTCGGAAGAAAAACAAAAGTATATACTGACCACAAAGCATTAGAATCTCTGGTATCCGCCAAACTAACTCATGGGAGGTTAGCCAGATGGATGTTAATACTACAAGAATTTGAGTTCACTATTACACACATACCAGGACCAGCGAATGTATTAGCAGATGCTTTATCACGATGTCCACAGGGTGCACCCAAAAACATAAGTTTGGAAGCAGCAGAAGACCAGATTACAATGTACACTCCTGGAAATTGAAATAAGAACACAGTGAATTCATTGTCCCAGGAAGGGGAAACTTTATTGACACATTCCTGGGGTCAGATACATCACATGATCACACTGATAGAACCACAGGCACATAGACACAGGCAACAGAGCATGCACAATGTCGGCACTAGTACAGTGTATATCCACCTTTCGCAGCAATGCAGGCTGCTATTCTCCCATGGAGACGATCGTAGAGATGCTGGATGTAGTCCTGTGGAACGGCTTGCCATGCCATTTCCACCTGGCGCCTCAGTTGGACCAGCGTTCGTGCTAGACGTGCAGAACGCCTGAGACGACGCTTCATCCAGTCCCAAACATGCTCAATGGGGGACAGATCCGGAGTTCTTGGTGGCCAGGGTAGTTGACTTACACCTTCTAGAGCACGTTGGGTGGCACAGGATACAAGCGGACGTGCATTGTCCTGTTGGAACAGCAAGTTCCGTTGCCGGTCTAGGAATGGTAGAACGATGGGTTCGATGACGGTTTGGATGTACCGTGCACTATTCAGTGTCCCCTCGACGATCACCAGAGGTGTACGGCCAGTGTAGGAGATCGCTCCCCACACCATGATGCCGGGTGTTTGCCCTGTGTGCCTCGGTCGTATGCAGTCCTGATTGTGGCGCTCACCTGCACGGCGCCAAACACGCATACGACCATCATTGGCACCAAGGCTCACAGCCATTTTTGAAAACACACACACACCTGTTGTATCACGAGCATTACGTTTATAAAATAATTTGTTAATTAGAATTCTGAAGTGCTGTAAAATTTTCCCAGGTGAGTTCTGTGTGAGTAGAGTGCTTACTTTTATGCCACGTCGGGTAGCAGTGTTATTAATCTCTGCAATGGATCTCTTTCTTAAAGAGAATTCGATGATGAGCTATTTTCCTGGCAAATCCGAAAGAACAGTGAATCCTTGCGATAGATGCGACAAACCGTCAACTACAGCACTCTTCCTTCCTTTTAGATGCATTATATAAAACTGTATTCTTGAAGAAATTCTGTGTCACTTGCAATTCTAGGATGAATTAACTCACAGGTTAACAAAAAACTCAGAGCCTGGTAATCACAAGATACTTTAAAACGTCTCCCGTAAACGTAACAGTCGAGTTTCTTGAACGTCCATATTGTGGCTGGAGCTTCCTGATCGGTAGCCGGTAATCCACGTTCACACACTGAAGGGGTTCTACTGGTGAAACTGATCATGTTGACAACAAATTTACTGTCTGTTTCACGTGTTTCAAAACAAACAAGCAACAATACCTGGAAAGGATGCGTCCTTGGCCATGCATCACGTCGGCGTGATACAGGGTCTCAGAATTTACCCGGACGTTCTATATGCTACTTAAATCTGTAACCATACATTCTTCCTTAATAAATTTAATAGTGCTGAGCTATTAAGCAGCTGCCCAGGAACAAAACGGTAAAAAAACTGGAAATAGACGTCAAGTAATGCCTTTGACAGTCCTTTTTTTTAAAAAGTTTTCTTGAAGTTATTTTATGAGAATCAGCAACTTTTTCTGAAGAAAATAGGATATGATCTAAAAATTTAATTTCTTTCATAACCAAATTTTCATTTGTATAAGTTGTCACTCCAGCCTGTGAAAATTTACATAATGCTCTGTCCAATTATTCCTGCTGTTGCTCTCACACAGCTGTAGCAACTAGAATGTCATATGCATATGACGTTACTTTACCTATGAGTTCAAGTCCTAATACTGAGTCGTGCGGCCGGCCGTGGTGGCCGTGCGGTTCTAGGCGCTACAGTCTGGAACTGCGTGACCGCTACGGTCGCAGGTTAGAATCCTGCCTCGGGCATTGATGTGTGTGATGTCCTTAGGTTAGTTAGGTTTAAGTAGTTCTAAGTTCTAGGGGACTGATGACATTAGACGTTAAGTCCGATAGTTCTCAGAGCCATTTTTTTGAGCCTAGTGCCGTGATAAACACACCCGAATTTGCGTTGAGTCTACCTGCATGTAAAAAAGCAGCAATTTTCTACATTCTTTTTTTTAAAAAAAGGACGTGCCAATATGAACATCTCAGTTCGAGAATAGTTAAATAGTAGACTGCATGACATTTTTGTAATTGCTGTCGTAAGCTTTCAGGTTGTGTGTGAACCGACACAATTATATTAATGGTATATGCCACTACCAAGTGTACCTGGCAACTGGCTTCATTCTCTGCTAGTAATGGACTACAGTATATGGAATGAGATGTTCAGTTACCTTCCATCGTAGAACTCGTCAGATGGAGAACAGAAAACTTTAATTTAATCGAACCAAGTGAACAACTGGCAATGAATAATAGAGAGCAATGTTGTGAATACTGTTGCTAAGATAAAATAATGTTAAACTATGTGAAACCCACGTTTAATTGTAAGACTCAGGAAACAAAAATAAGTAAGTTTTTCCCACGTAAACAGCTCGTAATTGGCGTACAAAATGCATAACCAAACGAGTTGAATATGAACCGCTCAGAAGTTACATTGTGCTACTACCAGAGCGAAAGTTCAACATTAGATGACCATCAGGAAATTAATATCTGTTCAGCATCCAAGTTCTCCTCGAACCCTCACAACTCCCAAGGAGCATGTAAAGGGGAGGTTCAATGCAGCTGCCACACTCAGTAGCGAATTTGTCCCCTTTTCTACGAAAAAGCTCAGGAAAACAACAGAAACATTCCACTCAGACATTCAAAAATAGTCATCAATGTTCTCTCTCTCTAGTGGTCAGCACCAACTACACCGCGTGGTTGTGGAGGCATTGCATAGTCCGTAATTATGAAGGGAAGGAACGAACTTCCTCATGCAAGGAAAGCGCCAATAGGGAGCCGCCTCTTTGATGTGCGGATGGATAGGCACATTGCACCCTCAAGTGTCCTCAGGGGAGGTCTTTGGTGACTGGCTACTCTAGAGGACGTCGATATCAGGAGAAACAAAACTGGCGTTCTAAGGATCGGAGCATCAGATCCCTTAATTGGACAGGTAGGTTAGAAACTTTAAAAAGGAAATGGGTAGGTTGGTCAGGTGAATACAGGGTTATAAATACAAAATCAAGTAGGGATAATGCAGGAGTAGGTTTAATAATTAATAAGAAAATAGGAACGCGAGTAAGCTACTATGGACAGCATGGTGAACGCATTATTGTAGCCAAGATAGACACCGAGCCAACACCTGCCCCAAAGTCAACGTTTTTAAGTCAACTAGCTTCTCAGATGATGAAGAGATTGAAGAAACTTATAATGAGATACAAGAAATTATTCAGATAGTTAAGGGAGGTGAAAATTTAATAGTGGTGGGAGACTGGAATTCGACATTAGGAAAAGGAAGAGAAGGATGAATAGTAAATGAATATAGACTGGGGGATATATAAATGAAAGATGAACCGCATAGTAGAGTATTGCACACAGCGTAATTTAATAATCGCTAACATTGGTTTAAGAATCACAAAAGAAGTTTGTATACGTAGAAGAGATCTGTAGACACCAGAAGCTATTAGATTGACTATGTACTAATAACACAGATATATAGGAACCACATTTTAAATTGGAAGATATTTCCAGGGGCATATGCGGACTCTGAACAGGATTTATTGGTTGAGAACTGTAGATCAAAACTGACGAAACTGGATAGTGTAGGAAATAAAGAAGATAGGATCTCGATGAGTTGAAAGAGCCAGAGGTTGCTGAGAGCTTCAGAGAGAGCCCTGGATAATTGTTGATTAGGACAGGGGAGAAGAGTACGGTAGATTTTGGGGATGAAATAGTGAAGGCACAGGTGATCAAGGAGGTTGGATAAAACAAGAGATACTGATGAGTCGCGACGACGTCGTGTCATCTTTTCTTACAACTTTATTTGCTGACGCCCCGTTAGGTGGCATGAATTTCCCTTAGCTTCCTGTGTGTTATCGCTGCCGCGGCGTCTTGAAAAAATACCGGAGCATGTGGACTTGGTATGTGTCTGCGTACGTCGTAAGATGGCAGCACGGACTGCAGTCAACTCATCGGCTGTGTGGGTGGTTGGCTCTGTGTGGAGACAGATTAGTGGCCGCATCGAAGTTTTCACCGCGCCCTTCTGTGTGCTACAGCTGAATTGTCTTCCCTCATGTCTATGCTGGCGTTTTGCATTGAGCTGCAATTATGGAATGACGATACAATGGTTGGTATCGTTCCCGCTGTGATTTGCTCGCCTCTGTGACTCTCGATTTATAGATCTCAAAAAGCTTCTCATCCGTTGTAATTATTGTTAATGATCGCTGGTTAACAACAGTTTAATTTATTTAATGGTTAGTGCTTGTTCAATGTGCGTAACGGTGGGGCCGGCCAGGGTGGCCGAGCTGTTCTAGGCGCTACAGTCTGGAACCGCGCGACCGCTACGGGTTCAGGTTCCAATCCTGCCTCGGGCATGGATGTGTGCTATGTCCTTAGGTTAGTTAGGTCTATTAGGTTTAAGTAGTTCTAAATTCTAGAGGACTGATGACCTCAGACGTTGTCCCATAGTGCTCAGAGGCGTTTGAACCATTTTCTTTTGTAACGGTGCGTGCTTACCGTTATAGTTTCTACTTGAAGTTCTGCCTTACTTGTTTACGGGCGAAGGCGTCTGGTACTTTAAGCCTGGTGGCTCTCAAATCAGTGTTCTTTTCCTGTGAGCTATTAGGCCGTTTGCTCTTACCCTAGTGTTTAATGAAATTGGGTGTTAGCGCTGTTGAATTGCTCATAATCTCAGTGGTAAATCCGGTTTATTAAGTGGTTGTTCTTATCGCCTTGGGATAATTTCTTGGATTAATTATTCAATCTTTTAATTACTCTAAGGAAATTTGTCTAACTAGTGTATGTTGTTTATTGTGAAATCTAGGTGCCGTGGAAGAAAGCCTGACTTGGCAATTAAGTACCACCTCCTAGGGGTAAGCTTCTGTTTGTCATAGAAATTTCAGTTTGGCGCAAACAAGTCTCTGGCTGCGTAGCCCAGGTGATTTATTGACTACGTTTCTATTTCAAGCAACTTTCAGAGATTCATCATTTCACCCTATTCATTTAAGTTGCTTTGGGGGAGACGTTTACTACGTCATCAGTTTACCATTTTCGCTTATGAATCAGTGCTTCCTCTGTGCAATTTTTAGTAACGTTACTACATGATTATCAAGGCAGATTTGAAGGTTTTATGGCACCGGGTCACTAAGATGTGGATGAACTGCACTTTCTTAACTTGTATCCTTTAGCTCATGTTTCACCTGAGTGGTGTTTGTTAACGGCTCTTAGTGTTATGAACTGCGGGTCAATTATTGACGCGGTGCTTGGCAGCAGGGACCTGTTGATTTACACACCGGCGTGGTGTTTCTCTTGAGTGTTTGTGGCTGCTGGTCAAAACGTTAGTAAAGCTGTTCGTGCTGGTAGCGTATTTCTTAAGTTTGTTTAGCCTGCGCCAGTATATACAAGCGCTTATGTTAATATAGTCCTCAAAACCGTTACATCTCTCCTGAAATGGATAGTAGTATCAGATTTATGATTACCTTCATATTTTCTAAATCAGGTTATTTCAGCCTGTATCTGCCGTGCTAATATTCGGAAACTTTGAGCTTAGTTTTTCTATTGGTCCTTGTTTGAGATTTCTTCTTATTATTTTGTGATTGTATTGTAATCATTCCATGCATGTAAAAGAAAATCTTGCTGGATCATAACTTCGAAACGTAACTTTTATGGTTGATCTGTTCTGAAAATTGAATGTTTGGACTAGTGATTTGGTAGTTAGTAATCAGCTGTAGATATACCTTTCAAATGCTGGTTTGATTAACTTTTCAATTAATTAAAATTTTCTAAAACCCTCTTAAGAGCCGCGAGTGGCGTTTGGTTCTTAAGTTTTGGGAGCGTAAATCATTTAATTATTCCAGGCCAGATGTCTTACCTTATTATCTTACAATTTTGTATAGCATTTATTATTAATGTCTAGCTTGTGACTTGGGGCCTTTAATCGATGTCAAACTGATTATTTGTAAAAAAAAAAATGAAAGTACTCCTGTTGCTCATTCTCTGGCATGGTTTGTTAGTGTAATTTATTCTCTAAATAAATGTGAACCGTCAAAGGAAAAATTATACAATTATCTTGGATCTGACCTACCATGAGTCCTTTTTCCCTTCGCATCTTATGTAAGTGGATTTCATTTGAATTTAGTTGATGAAAGGAGAAAATACAAAAAGGCAGCAAGTCAATGAGACCAAAGGGAATATAAACCTTTAAAAAATAAAATGTTGTGAAACGCAAAATGACTAAGCACGAATGGCTAGGGGACACATGTAAGGATTTAGAAATATGTTTCACTAGGGGAAAAGCAGACATTGCCTGTAGGAAAATTAAAGAAACTTGTGGAAAAAAGAGAAGCAGCTGTACGAGTATGAAGATCTCTGATGGAAAACCAGTCTTAAGCAAAGAAGGGGACATGTAATGGGACTGTACAAGGCAGAAGTACTTGATGGCACTTTTGTAGAAAGGGAAGTTGACTTAAATGAATATGAGATAGCAGATATAGTATTAAGAGAAGAATTTGACAGAGTGCTGAAAGATCTAAGTCGAAACAAGGCCCCAGGAGCAGACGATATTCCGTCAGAGCTGCTGATAGCCTAGGGAGAGCCAACCAAGACGAAATTCTTCCCTCTTGTGTGCAAGATGTACGCGACAGGCGAAATTTGCTCAGACTTAAAGAAGAATGTAATAATTCCAATTCCCAAGAAATCAATTGCTGACAGGTGTGAAAATCATCAAACTATTAGTTCAATAAGTCATGGTTGCAAAATACTAACACGAATTCTTTGTAGAGGAATGGAAAAAGTGGTAGAACAAGACCTCGAGGAAATATCATTTTGGATTGTGGAGTAATGTAAGAGCGCTCAAAGCAATACTGACTCTACGAGTTATCAAAGAAGATAGGTTAAGGTAAGGCAAACCTACTTCTGTAGCATTTGTGGAGTTACAGCAAGGAGACTCAGAAGACGCACTTGACTGTGTTCAATTGAATATTCTATTTGAATGTCTGAATGTATCTGGGGTAAGCAAAGGGAGCGGAAGCTTATTGAGAACTTGTGTAGAAACCGAAGGTGGTTATAAGAATGGAGGAGGGTGAAAGGGAAGCAACGATTAAGAATGGAGTGTAGCTGTAGCCAATACCCAATGTTGATCAGTCTGTACACTGACCAAGCAGTGATGGAAAACGAAGAAAATTTCTGAATAAGGCTTAAATTTCGGTGAAAAGAAATAAAAACCTCGAATTTTGCCGCTTATATTGTAATTGTGTAAGAGACAGAAACGGATATGGAAGAGCAGTTTAACGGATGGACATTTTTTTAAAGGATGTAATATGAAATTCAGCTAAAGTAAAACAAGGATAATGGAAAGTAGCCGAATTACATAATGTAATACTAACTCCATTAGATTAGGAAACAAAACACTTAAAGCAGTAGATGAGTTTTGCTACCTGGGCAGCAAAATAACTGAAGATGACCGAAGTAGAGTGGATATAAAATGTAGACTGGAAATTGCAAGAAAACCATTTCTGAAGAACATAAATCTATTAACAGTGAATGTATATTTAAATGTCAAAGTCTTTCTGAAAGTATTTGAAGTGTAGCCATGTACTGAAGTGAAACATGGGCGACAAACAAACAAGAAGAGAACAGAAATTTTTGAAATGTGGTGCTACAGAAGATTCTTGAAGAGTAGATGTGCAGATCACGTAACTAATGAGGAGGTACTGAGTAGGACTGGGGAGAAAAGAAATTTGTGGGACAACATGATCAAAATAAAGGATCGGTTGATAGGACAAATTCGGAGACACTAAAAGATTACCAATTTAGTATTGGAGGGAAGTGTGTGTGTGTGTGTGGGGCGGGGGAAATTATGCTGGCGTAAGCTGTCGCCAGCGCACCGGTCGCAAAAGATGCAGTGCGCAGGTCGATAATAGATGCTGGATCAAGTGCGCCTATCACGAGAGACCCTAGAGGCAGACTCGCCAGCAACACGCTGACATCACCCTCTCGACAGCAAGTATCAAGGCCGACAACGCTGATCGGAGAGACCCAGTCCTAACTCACTAACTCGCACTCTAGTAATAGCGGTGCGGGTTCTGTCACTGCCTCACTCAGGCTACGATAGTGTATACCAGATCAAGACTAGCAGAGAAATTAAAGCTGGTAACAGCAAGATTACCGGTATTGTCTTGCAAGACAACTGTTATTCCTGAGCTTGTACCACAACGCATGGACGCTATTCAAAATAAGGACCTTCCTGTTCCTTTAAATAAATAGCCGTGCTAATCTACATGTGCATTGGTTTTGTGGCATGGGGATACCAGTTATGAATAACAACATTCTCTCCCTTGCTCCCTTGGTGCAAGACTACCGTGGCGACAAGGACATGACAGTGGGGACGACGATACTACAAAATCGTAGAGGAAGACCAAGAGATGAATGAAGTGGTCAGATGAAGAAGGATGTAGGTTGCAGTAATTACTCGGAGATGAAGAGGCTTGCACAGGATAGAGTAGCGTGGAGAGCTACATCAAAGCAGTCTTGGGACGCAAGACAACAACAGTAACAACAGTAACAACAACAACATGAAGTACATCATTGGCAAGGCTCAGTGAGTTCCTTCACTGCTCGACAGGAAAGGTAAAAATATCGATGACAGTGTCACTAAAGTGGAGTTATTAAACATCGTTTTCCGAAATTGCTTCACTAAAGAGGACGAAGTATATGAACCGGAATTCGAATCAACAACATCTGCTGTCAGGAACAAGTAAAACTCATGAGTTTAGGATTCTATTCATGGATCAGCCATATTTCTGGTTGCTTCACTTTGGAAAACATGAAACTTTCAAATGGTTCAAATGGCTCTGAGCACTATGGGACTCAACTGCTGTGGTCATTAGTCCCCTAGAACTTAGAACTACTTAAACCTTACTAACCTAAGGACATCAGACACATCCATGACAGAGGCAGATTCGAACCTGCGACCGTAGCAGTCGCACGGTTCCGGACTGCGGGCCTAGAACCGCGAGACCACCGCGGCCGGCATGAAACTTTCAAACCGAATGAATTATTTGCAGTATCCCTGTATAATACTTACAGTTTAAGGTGGAAATGTTGTCGTTTCAGTCAAAGCATTAGAGATATCGTTCTTTCTGTTCTGGAATTTCTCAAAACCATTCTACTGGACTCCAGAACCATTCTCCACAACATAAGTATAATGTGTGCAACAGATCTTTAATGTGTAATATTTATGCATTTACAATGTGCAACAACAGTTGCTGGACAGACAAATATAGGTACAGAAAAAGTAACTGCCAGTAGACCTTAGGTAGTTCAGGACATGTTTAAATGAATCAATGAAACGTGGAAGTACAGAAACGCTCAGAAAGCTACAGGGAAACTGCAATATAAGTCGCTTAGAAATTAAATAGATCGGAAGTGCAGGAAAGCGAAAGAAAAAAACTGCAAAAAAGTCGAAAAAGAATTGGTACACGGACCGGAAGTATAGATTCGCCATACAGAAAAGACAAAACAATTTTCGATCAAATTAAAAGCAAAGTCATCTGCATTAAGAGTACAAGAACAATTCCACTGTTAAAGTTAGAGAAAAGAATGGACAGGTGTGGATAATTAACAGAAGACCATGATGAGGGGTTTTGTATCCCGCCTGGGAGACGGCGCGTGGGTAGGAATGGGAAAAGGTAAGACAAGTCGGTGCTGCAAGAACGTGGTTTACTGGTGCAAAAACAAGGTGATAAACGATTACGTAACTTTGTACGTAGGTGCGACGCTGAAGCGAAGTGTCCTGGCTGGCTGCACCTCATCAAATGGGATGAAGCAGTCGCGGAGGTCGCAGTGCTCGACAGCACCGGCTAGAGGGCGCTGTCGTCTGTGTCTCTCGTAGTGCCAGCTTGAGAAACTATTCCGTGGTATCGCTGCTATCGATACCACAAGAGGCAAGAATTGTCTCCTGAGGTTATATAAAAGAAAAAGAAATCGGAGTCGATATGGAAAATGTAGGGATCCTCCTCACGGAGGAGTTGATATCAAATAAGGCAAAATTGCTATGTAACAGTCCTTCCAGATTTGTAAAATCACTCGGGAAAATGACGAATAATCGGGTACTCAGTCTGAAGATATATCACCAGGCTTTTGAGGAAACTGTAGTTACACTACTCTGGAGATATCAGTACATACGTAGCATATGTAGCGTACAAGATTGCTGTACAGAATAGTGGAAAACGAAAGTGGGGATCTGTAACATGATGATCGGTTTTGCTTTAATAAATGGTAAAATCAGCAGACAGGCAGTTCTGATCGGAGGTGTAGAGGCTCTCCTTCCAGCCTGCCTGGTCCCTGTCTCCGCCGTGACTATTCCAGCAGCTCAACATTCCGCCACGGAGACATAGGATTGCTTGCCCACTGAAGCACAGTAATGAAAGCAGGCCACACTGGGTCTCCGCGAACCTAGCAAGCTTTACGGGAACTCTTTAGTCTGCTCGCTGCAACTGACAACAGGTTGCGCTATCAGTCGACTACTGAACACTCAGGTTTTGGTGTGTACCTTCACTGCAGTAGCAAAACGTAAAAACCAAATTTAAAGGAGACTGTGGAGAACTTAAAAATTAGGAAATATGTGCCGGTCACAAAACAGATACCAAGTCCAGAATGAGAAAAGTTTTCTTATGTTTATGAGACAACCTCAAATAAACAGACAGGTGTTCCGCAATTCAAAATGTGTAAAAATTTACTGAACACTCATCAGGGAACTTAGAGTATGACATGATATAACCTTCTGTTTTACTGCAGTATGAAATCCCACAGAATGCCTCTATTTTTGCCTCTAGTTTGTTTACCAGAACACCCAAGTTATCCGCTACTTCTCCATGTTTCTGAAATGATTATTTCTGTTGCAATATACCCACAATTGTCAAATATTCAAGCGTATCACATAGTAAAAAAAGTTTATACGTGAGTATCACTGATCAACACACTGCACTAAATCTGCACTAAATCTTTCACGCATATTGCACAGAAAACTGTTCCGTAGCCTTGAAATCAAAACTATCGTTGGAAATGTGTATAATTGTCATTGCGACACATATATCTGTTGGTGCACTGAGTCGCTGTTGCTGCGACACGGAGGAGTTGCTTTGTGGGGGTGAAATCTACATCTACATCTACATACATACTCCTCAATCCACCATACTGTGCTTGGTGGAGGGTACCTCGTACCACAACTCTCCCTGTTCCATTCCCAAACAGAACGAGGGAAAAGTGACTGCCTATATGCCTCCGTATGAGCCCTAATCTCTCGTATCTTATCTTTGTGGTCTTTCCGCGAAATATAAGTTGGCGGCAGCAAAATTTTACTGCAGTCAGCCTCCAATGCTGGTTCTCTAAATTTCCTCAGTAGCGATTCACGAAAAGAATGCTTCCTTTCATTTAGAGACTCCCAGGCGAGTTCCTGATGCATTTCCATAGCATTCGCGTGATGATCAAACCTACCAGTAACAAATCTAGCAGCCCGCCTCTGAATTGTTTCTATGTACTCTCTCAATACGACCCGATAGGGATCTCAAACGCTCGAGCAGTACTCAAGAATAGGTCGTATTATTGTTTTATAAGCGGTCTCCTTTGCAGATGAACTACATCTTCCCAAAATTCAACCAATGAACCCAAGACGACTATCCGCCTTACCCACAACTGCCATTACATGCTTGTCCCACTTCATATCGCTCTGCAATGTTACGCCTACATATTTAATCGACGCGCCTGTGTCAAGCGCTACTCTACTAATGGAGTATTCAAAGATTACGGGATTCTTTTTCTTATTCATCTGCATTAATTTACATTTATCTATTTTTAGAGTTAGCTGCCATTCTTTACACCAATCACAAATCGTGTCCCACTCATCTTGCATCCTCCTACAGTAACTCAACGACAACACCTTCCCGTACACCACAGCATAATCAGCGAACAGCCGCACATTGGTATCCAACCTATCCAAAAGATCATTTATGTAGATAGAAAACAACAGCGGACCCACCACACTTCCCTGGGGCACTCCAGATGACACCCTCACCTCCGATGAACACTCACCATCGAGAACAACGTACTGGGTTCTATTACTTAAGGAGTCTTCGAGCCACTCACATATTTGGGAACCAATCCCATATGATCGTACCTTAGGAGTCTGCTGTGGGGCACCGAGTCAAACGCTTTCCGGAAATCAGGGAATATGGCATCCGTCTGATACCCTTCATCCGTGGTTCGCAAGATATTATGTGAAAAAAGGGCGTGTTGCGTTTCGCAGGAGCGATGGTTTCTAAAGCCGTGCTGATGCATGGACAGCAACTTCTCTGTCTCAATGAAATTCATTATCTTCGAACTGAGAATATGTTAGAGAATTCTGCAACAAACCGATGTTAATGATATTGGTCTGTAATTTTTAGGATCCGTCCTTCTACCCTTCTCATATACAGGCGTCACCTGCGCTTTTTTCCAGTCGCTCGGGACTTTACGTTGGGCAAGAGATTCGCGATAAATGCAGGCTAAGTAAAGAGCCAATGCAGTAGAGTACTCTCTGTAAATGCAAACTGGAATACTGATCAAACTACTACATATGTTTGCTGGTTCGATGCAGATTGTTAAGCCATAGACATCAATGTTCGAGTTTCTGTTCCTGTCACTACTGTGGATCGAATAAAAGTTTCTAACAGTCACCATCGCATTTTTCTACAAAGATATAAGTGAAAGCGCCGTAAGCTACTATTCTCGAAGAGATTATGACATTTCGGCATAAAACAACGAACTGGTACGGATATCACATCTGTGTGTCATATCTGTACCTAAAATTTACAGTGTGCCATGAACAAATACGATTACCATAGAAGTCACTGAATTACTAGGAATGAGAAAATGTTTTAAGTGAAATTTCACTTCACCTGTTTTTACTTGCGTTACTGTTTTGGGGAAACGTTGTGATGATGGTGGAATGAAATGTTTCAGCTTCCTTTTAAACGCAACAATGCACTTAGTTGTGCAGAGAGCACAGAGCAGCTTCTTTCAGGGATGTCCAGCGGCAACAGAAGAGGAAATGCGAATGTTTTTGTTTTATGGTTTGGCAGCGGTCGAGTACCAGATAGGTAAGACCTTGTGTTCTGATTATGACAGGTGTCTGGTACTTAATCTCTGAAGCAGGGTGTTGTCGGCAAGTGCACTGAGGAGCCGCTGAAGGTCACGTAAGTTGTCTGGATGCAACCAGCCTAACCGGACGTGTCAAACACTGACATGGCAAAATAGGTGGATGTTCCAGATCTATCGCATAAAAGCGTTTCTGATTAGTTCAAACCGTGCTGAACTACATCGCAGTAGTGGAATGAGTGATAGCGGAACCTCACGTTTCGCAACCTGCGGAAATAAGTTTCGTAACTTCTCGAGAGCATATAGCCAAGCAAGAGTCTTCCTGCATTTGTCAACAGTATTTTATGCACGGTTGAGGTCCTCATCCAAAGCTACTCCAATCTTCTTCACTGTTTTTTTGTAATAATACAGAAGTGTTGATTTCTATTGAAATACTAAAATTAAATGGTACTTCTTCATCGGCGTGTCTGGCTTATCTACCTACACTATACCTAAATTACCCTCTACGCAATTACTTTCGTTGTTATTGTCTTTATCTTTAGTAAATTGTTCTAAATCCATTTTACGATACACCGATTTCTCTGTATTTCAGCATATTGTTATGCTCTAAATTCATATCCAAATCAGAAGTAATTTCGTTTGCCTCTGCGTATATAATCGTTTTGTTTAGACAGTCCATGAGAATTAAAAGTCGACAAATATCCTCTGGCTGGGTCGTTTCTATCCTCCTCCTTTCAAAATGTTATGCAAAATTGGATGAATAGTAATAAGAAGCCATCACAGAACTTCGCTTACGGGTTCCCGAGTTCGATTCCCGGCGGGGTCAGGGATTTTCTCTGCCTCGTGATGACTGCGTGTTGTGTGATGTCCTTAGGTTAGTTGGGTTTAAGTAGTTCTAAGTTCTAGGGGACTGATGGCCATAGATGTTAAGTCCAGTAGTGCTCCGAGCCATCGAACTACGCTTATTAGCACGCTTCGCTATAGTCGTCTAATGTACTCGACGATGACACGCCTTGAGGATACTGATATCCCCAGGAACAACAAGAACTGAAACTCTTCGTGGAATGGTAAGCACCGGTTATGACAGCATTCACCATTACTCACAATTTCAGCAAATTTTTTGAAGGATATAACCACAATAGAAAAAGGGCTGACCAAAGAAACTCGAACAATTGTAAAAAAGTTCATGACATCACAAATTCAAATATTGTGCTTCACAACCCAAATCTATTTTTTTTTAAAAAAAAGAAGAGGAGCACAAAAAATTTAAAATTCTTAGTTGAGTCAATGCTGAATGACAATTACAACAACAACAATATTCACAAATAAGGTGTTGGAAAAATATACAATAGCGAATAAGTTGTGAACGTAAAAAAATATGGAACAGGTCAAAAAAATGAAAAAACTTACTATTGTATTGAAGGTAATTTCTAGTAGCGGTGAGCCACAAAACAATTTAAACAACAGTCTTCAAGAAAGGTCCCTTCTAAAAGACTGAACTGATTAGCCTAAATCCATGTTAATAGCAAGTGATTGAGTCGAGGGAGTATGTCATTAATATTACAGGATTGCAGCGACACTAACGATCAAGGGGCCAGACAAAATCTCAGTACGACAGGTATTGAGGGACAAGCAGCTTAATGTTACAGAAGGACAGGCAGACAGCACTTAGAGCGCTGCTGAAGCGGCACGAAAAGTGCCCGCAGAGGTCAGTGGCAGTGTTAGACCGCGCGCTGCCCAACAAACAGCATGCCAGAATCGCGCCGCTCCAACTGCCTGAGAGGTTTTTTCTTTTTCCTTTTTTTTTAATACCTCTGTCCTGTTCCCCACCAACATTAAAGTTAGCGAGAAATAGATTGTCCCCTGCCTTTACTTGAAAGGGTTACTTCACACAATTGTCTCGATTGTAACGCATACTCTATCATCAATGAGCTAACTCTATGTTCCTTCTAGGTCTGTTCCAATTCTGGGTGATAATTTCAGGAGTTGTCAGGCAAAATATCATTAATGTTGAACAATTTGGTAAATGATAACCAAGAGGATAGGCAAACATATGGGCAATGGGCACAGCCCTAGAAGCCTCATGCTGAACAGAATCGAAGGCAAAATTATTCCAAGGGAGAGAGCTGCCCAACACCTTCGTCTGAGACTTGGTATGGTAAATAATAAGGGTGTCCATATTCCTGCTTAAGCCCAGTGAACATAAAGCCAGGGGAAACATCATTGACTAGAACTCTTGATGCCTAAACAGGGAGAAGATCTTAGACAGGTGATAGACAGCAATGGAAGTGGTAACTCCCCTACTAGGGACAAGCCAGACGAATCGGGAGGAAGCATCAGCCACTATCAACATAATGACGCCCATCCTTGGAACGGGACACATGTAATCGATAAACGATTAGTCCATAGGGTGCTGATTCCACCATGAGTGCAAAAGCCCTTTATGCGAGTTATGCTTGGGCTTATCCGTCTTGCACAACTCGCACTTGCTGACTAATCGACGGCCACGTCACATGCCGCTGCAACTTATCAACAGTCTTATAAACCCCTAAATGACCTCCCAGCAAATAATCATGAAAATAGCGGGACGCTGAACTATGAATTCCACTGGCAAGCAAATCTTTAACTCAGCTGGTTTGCCGTTTACCCAGTAAACTATTCCCTTCCTTAACAAATAGCCTGGATTTAGCTCTCCCTGAAAGAGCCGCTTCCTAACAGGCGCCAAAGGACTATCCTGATCTCTACTGTACTTAAGATCGCCGAAAAGCTCACGTACCTCGGCCAGAGCACTACAAACAGATGCCTCGGTAACGAATGCTCTTCTACTTTTTCTATACCTTCGACAAACATATGAGTAAGACCATCGGTGACTTGATTATCAGTGCCTTGAATATGATGAATCCGGTAACGGAATGCAGATACACTGACTGTCCACCAAAACCCAACTCAACGCGTGATTGAATGTCTCTAGATCAAACTCCCTGTGCTCGAGATACAATCTTAACTTCTCTAGAGAGAAAAGGACAGCCAAGGCCGCACATTCATAGACGGAATATTTGTGTTTGGCAGCCGTTAACCTCCTAGAACTGTAAGCAAGAGGACGCCTCTCCCCACAGTATCCGTGCTAGACCACAGCATTACACGCGTCGGTGTAGACAACAAATCTTCTATTAAAATCGGGAACGGCTAGCACAGGAGAATTACTCAAGCCAATCTTAGTAGCCTTGACATCAGCCTGTTGATTCTCCCGCAGACATAAGTGTCCCCATTTTGGCGGAGACTATTAAGGGGAGCGGTAAGTTAGGAGAAATTGCCAACAAACTTCGTGAAAAAAACTGGCCACGTTGATGGCGGCCTCCTGTTTATTCCTTGGGGGAGGAAGTTCTTTTAAATCGACGATACGTTCCTGGTAGATACTAATTCCGTTGCCCAACACCAGGTGCCCCAAGAAGGCTAATCTTTGACTGCTTATCTGTCAGTCCGACCACTCGAAGCATGAGTAATACCTGCTCAACATACCTCAACCGTACCACCCGTAGACAACCCAAAACGCACTTAATTAACTTTTCATAACTGAGTTTCACAGTCATGTAAATTATTTGAAAGACATCATGCTTGCGCCAATGACTGTTAAAGTTTTTATTTCCACTATTGCAATTTCAGCCATAGGCCATTATTAAGTGGAGATGTGCACATTTATTTGTGTGTCAGCGTGTATGAAGTTGATATGGCTTAATGCCAAAACATCTGCACTTGATAATGGCACAATGCAGAAATTGCAATAGTGGAAATAAAAAGTTTAACAGTCACTGGCGTAAACATTATGTCCTTAAAAAAAAGGCCCTTAGCAAAATTCATAGAGATCCCAATCGGTACAAAATACAGTAACATGCTTAGACTCTTCAGTCAGTAAAGGTTTGATTAAGGTCAAGCACCATAACATAACAAGCGCCGGAAAACCACTTGAAACAATTGTGGAGATCAGGGAGTGCTATCGATTCAGGAATAACGTTTTTGGTAGGTACTCTATAATTTATGCCCGGTCCATAATCTTTGCCTTGACCTTTGGGCACCAAAAATGACAGAAGCGTAGGATCAAGTTGACGGCCTTATGACCCCATCCTGAAGCATGCTGCTGTTAATCTCCTCCTGCAATATTCTCATTTTCAGAGGGGACAGTAGATATGGGGTACGACACACAGGAATATCATCAACCAAACGAATTTAATATTAATTTCTTATCTTACTCCAGTGTGATTACTAACAACATCAGTAAAATATCTTAAAATGCCAACAACGGTTTGGCCTCATTTCCACTAGGATGACCAACCTCAAACTTTGAATACCTACCCTATTTCAGGGGGATTAACATTGTTAGTTGTATAGCAAGAAAAGAAGGCTATCTTGCCCGAAGAAGAACTAAATTACTATTGAAATCGAGCGCCACTGAATAATGTCAAAACCGAAACGCCGGGTAAGAAACACGTTTTTAACCTCAGTTGACCTAATAGGTCAGGAAAAATTACAAATAGACAACTTCTATCGTACCCCACCGCCCAGAGGCAACTCCTACCCATTCGCACCCCTGAATCTCTGCGAAGAAGAGCGCAACAGAGAGATCTTGGACAAATTCCTAGATCCCTAATACCAACTGTAATCCAGCAGTGAATCAGAACTTCCAGAATCCTAAAGACTGCAGATAGTTTCTTGGTTGGATAGAGTACAGATGTAAGAAAAAAAATTACTAACAGCCACAATGCGCGCACATTGTGCAGGGGCACTGCCCAAAAACCGTTTATTCCGTACCCAGTTGCGTCAGCTGTTAGGCCATGGATAAAGGATACGGCAAATGACGGATAGTGGAGTGCGAAATTTGCGAAACGAGTGATCAAACACATACCTTCTTAGCCTGAGTAATTGATCAACAGATAGCTCTGAAACACTGTAAAGCAAATTCGCGATCGGGTTAGGCAACATAGAAAACGAGTCAGGAACGGATCTATTAAAACCCTGGATGTCTATATGCTCTAAAACCTTGTCTGACCGATTCACAGTGGGACATCCTCCTCCGCATGAGCCACTTTTCCATCTAAAGCAAATTCCAGGATAATGCGCTGACTTGAAACCCCTTACAAGCACCATCAGCTGATTAACCTTGTCCTCCTCTTCCTTATTAAACTGAAAATGCGTTAAAACAGGAAGATGATTCTCCCAGTGCAGGTCTGTGTGGCCGAGCGGTTCTAGGCACTTCAGTCTGGAACCGTGCGACTGCTACAGTCGCAGGTTCGAATCCTCCCTCGGTCATGGATGTTTGTGATGTCCTTAGGTTAGTTAGGTTTTTAGTAGTTCTAAGTCCTAGGGGACTGATGACCTCAGATGTTAAATCCCAGTGCTCAGAGCCAATTGAACCATTGTTTTCAATTCTCCCAGTGTTTTCGGGTGGGATGTGTACCCTGAAGGAAATGAAAATTAGGATGCAATTCGGCGAATGCTGTGGGCCAAGTAGAAATAGCAACCCCTACCTCGCCACGGCTGTCACGAGAGATGTCAACAGGACTATCGAAAGCTGCATGTAACCTGGCCGCTAGCTCTCTGAAGCAATCGTCAATCAGCAGCCGCCATTGCATAAGTTCATATTCCAAATGGTAGCGTCTTAAATATGACAGACAAATAGAAATTCTGCGTTCCACAGTCGCATTTCTTTTCCTATAACAAATCAAATTCACTTTTAGAATAACACCAAATATAAGCTTGAAATGATGAATCTCGAAGGTAGAAGACAGCTCTTTCCCCCCCTCCCCCCCCCCTTAACAGTGAAAATCAACCATGCTCTGCTACTAATGCCTGGTTATGACATCATACAGCATGTCATACAATATGTTTTTTTAAGGAGATAATCAATATTGAAAAAAGGCTAACTTTTCCTAAGAATTCGAACAACTGGAAAACAATTATTGACACTACAATTTGAAATATTGTGATACACGATGCATATAGTTATCCTTAAAAAAAGAAAGGGAGCACCAAAACTTTAATATTCTTAGTTGAGTCAGTGCTGAATGACATTACAACAAATGCACAGTTCACATATAAGGTGTTGGACAAATATTCAATACTGAATAAATTGCGAATTTTACGAAAGAAAAGATGTAAAAATACTTACAATTCAATTCAAAACAATACCTCATTAGCAGTGGGCCCCAAACGATTCAGAACAACAGTCGTTTAGTAAGGTCCCTTTTAAAAGGATGATTTAGTTACTAGAAATACAATTCAATGAGAAGTGTTTGTGTCAAGGACAGTAAGACCTTAATATCACAGAACTGCATCCCCACATACGATCAAGGGGCTAGACAGAAATTCACTACGTGAGCCACTGTGGAACAAACGCCTAAAGGTAACAGAAGGAAAGACAAACTGAACTTAAGGCGCTTACGAAGAGGCATGATAGGTATCCGCAAGGTAAGTGACGGTTTAGACCTCTTGCTGCCAGACAAACAGCAGGTCAGAGTCGCGAATCGGGCGAGTGGACGTACGTGGCAATACAGATCCGCTCCAGTAGCAGGTACCACCAGGCTCCGAAACCAAGGCGAGAAGAGCTTCCAGTTAGCGTAGAGAAAGAATCGCATAAGTAAGGCAGATCCAAATCGAACAGTAATACAGGCGCAACACCCCTTCACCAAAATAAGTGCAAAATAAATTGAATCGTAAGACCCTCTAATTAGGTGCGGTTAAATAACTAATTTTTGAAAACAAACTTATTCAACTTACTTAAAATTTGAGTATTCACTGAATTCTGTATTTAAAAATTTCATTCAGTAAAGCTCTAAAAGAGACAAACCAAATCCAATAGAATATGCTACACCAATTAATTAAATAGAAAACAGTTACAATTACATGCCGTAAGGGATAGTGAGAAAGTTAAATAGCACCCCTAAAATGTATCGGTGTTGGTACTTGAACGTAAGGCCCAATACGGACGCAGCCACATGAAAAACGCCAAACAAAACCATACCTCAGAATAAGACAAGGCAATGGTGAGCAGCTGTCCACGGTAAACACCTTGAAGATCTGGACAGGCCACGCATATAAAACATAACTATAACCACACATATTAATGAATGAACATACATTAAATGAATAACCAGAAAGGTAGTAGGCGTAATCCGCAAAATTATAGGCCCATATCGTTAACGTCGATATGCACGAGGATGTTGGAACATACATTGTGTTCGAAAATTATGAATTACCTCGAAGAAAACGGTCTATTGATACACAGTCAACATGGGTTTAGAAAGCATCGTTCCTGTGAAACAAAACTAGCTCTTTATTCACATGAAGTGCTGAGTGCTATTGACAAGCGACTTCAGATCGATTCCGTATTTCTCGATTTACGGAAGGCTTTTGAGTAGTGAAATTGCGTGCTTATGGAATATAGTCTCAGTTATGTGACTGGATTTGTGATTTCCTGAGTTCGTAGTAATTGACGGAAAGTTATCGAGTAAAACATAAGTTATTTCTGGCGTTCCCCAAGGTAGTGTTGTAGGCCCTTTGCTGTTCATTAACTACATAAACGTTTTGGGAGACATCTGAGCAGCCATCTTAGGTTGTTGTTTACCGACCAATAAAGTCATCAGAAGATCAAAACAAATTGCAAAACGATTTAGAAATTATATCTGACTGGAGCGAAAAGTGGCAGTTGACCCTAAATAACGAAAAGTGTGAGGTCATCCACCTCAGTGCTAAAAGGAACCCGTTAAACTTCAGTTACACGATAAATCAGCTTAATCTAAAAGCCGTAAATTCGATTAAATACCTAGGTATTAGAATTACGAACAACTTAAATTGGAAGGAACACATAGAAAATGTTGTGGGGAAGGCTAACCAAAGACTGCGTTTTATTGGCAGGACACTTAAAAAATGTAACAGACCTACTAAGGAGACTATCTACAGTACGCTTTTCCGTCCTCTTTTAGAATAGTGCTCCGCGGTGTGGGATCCTTACCAGATAGGACTGACGGAGTACATCGAAAAAGTACAAAGAAGGGCACCACGGTCTGTATTATCGCGACATAGGGGAGAGAGTGTCAGAGAAATGATACAGGATTTGGGCTGGACATCATTAAAAGAAAGACGTTTTCCGTTGCGACGAAATCTTTCGACGAAATTCCAATCACCAACTTTCTCCTCCGAATGCGAAAATATTTTTTTGATACCGACCTACATAGGGAGGAACGATCACCACGATAAAATAAGGGAAATCAGAGCTCGTACGGGGCTATACGAGATTGGAATTATAGAGAACTGTGAAGGTGGTTCGAGGAACCATCTGCCAGGCACTTAAATGTGATTTGCAGAGTATCTGTGACGATTTGGATGGGGATTAATGATTAAGTACAAATGAGCAGAAATTGATATGTTATTAGCCCCCGGGAGTGGAGAATATTAAACAATGATGTGGCCCTGATCACGACTTGCCCAGAAATTTTACAAATTATTTAGTTGAATTACAAACACCTTAATAGGAGTACAGTTACAAATGGAAAACCTTAAACCTATGTGAGACACAATAGACTCTCGCAGGAGGAGCACGGCGTACAAATTAATGCAGTATAAACCCTCAGGAATGTTGTGGGCTAATCCACTTATCCAATTAACGGACTGCCCCAGAACAACATCTGTCTAAACACCGAGCTTTCTAGGTTCTCCATAGATCGAACTTCCGATTCACGCATACAGAACAACACACAATTTCAACATGGGCACCATCTAGGTCTTATCCTCCCTTCTCTTTCTCTCCGGAGAGACCGGGCTTGCAGTCGATTCAGAAACCACAGCAAAATTCACAATCGCGCGCAGTCGTACCCTCTCGCGGCGCACCAGCGGTGAAGTCACGCCAGTACGGAGCAAAGCAGTTATCGGTACGAGCCAGTATGGCTCAAATTTGATAAGTGACACATAATGTATGAAATAGGAGCGGACGATTCGTGAAATAATGCGCTTAACCAGCTACAATTTGGCCAAAAATGTGTTCCAATTGTAATTGTGAAAGGGACAATGGAAGCTGATGAGAGTCCAGCAAACTGTCTGCTCCAAGTAGGTAGAGTGACAGATGAAATTCTCTCTAGTCATCAGTCGAGATGTGGCGTTGGATTGTTGCAGCTTTGCGACAAGTTTCCTGCCGTCATATTCAAGTGGGTTCATGACCTGTTCGTTAATTTTCAGCTACTGGACCGCAGGCTTCTCAGCCGAGAGCTCAACGGGTAGGCAATCCCTACCACAGAGATGTCTTAGCCGTGATGCCTCCATCGCTTTCATATCAGAACTTTCCTGACGTATGTTTACTAAGACCACATTTCACACGGAGCTCTTATGTAGTGGGCCACAGTTCCTGATATAAGGCGAGTGATGTACAGTGTGTCAGGTGTAAGACATATGACGAGTAAGACATATGACGAGTAAGACATATGATGAGTAAGACATATGAGGAGTGAGACATATGAGGAGTGAGACATATGAGGAGTGAGACATATGAGGAGTGAGACATATGAGGAGTAAGGCATATGAGGAGTAAGACATATGAGGAGTAAGACATATGACGAGTAAGCTTTCCTTATGGGAATAGAGCTGGTCACTACATCGAATTAAGTTGATCTTACTTTGGTGTGTAGAAATGGAAGGTGAGCTTTTTTCCATTTTTGTTACCAGATATGGTCCGTGAATTTTGTTTTCAATGGATGCCCTCATGCATTATGGGAAGCTCGCCAGTGTAACTTGCCCTTATGAAACACATTGATTTATGTATCCAACGTCCACTTCCCCACCGTTACCCCTTCCCCACTGCCCTCCCATAGCTGCAACCCGTTCCGCCCTGAGCCAGGGCCTTCTTCTGCGTAGGTTGCCTTCAAAATCTTAATCTACACTCTGTAGTTCACAATCAAGTGCCTCCAGCAAGGGTTCAACTAACCATCTTCAAGCTGTTTCTTTACTGTTCCACTAACGTACAGTGTGCGGGGAAAAGGTCACTTACAGTTATCCGTGCGAGCTCTGGTTTCTCTTATTTTGTTACAATGATCATTTATCCCTATGTGGAACAATATTTTCACACTTGCAGGAGAAAGTTGGAGACTAAAATTTCGTGGAAAGATGTAACCGCAGCAAAATTTCCTTTCATTTAATGATTGACTCTCCAATTTGCATTATATCCGTGGCACTCTCTCTCCCATTTCGCTATAATACAAAACGAGCTGCCCGTCTTTGCACTCTATACGGCACAGCACTTTACCAGCAGAGAACCAACAAGCGTTTTTTAGGCATCCACTTCAGTGCATTTGTTTCATAACCTGAACCTTCCATCAGTAAAACGCAATCTTTTGTTCACTTCCCCACCATATTATCTGTGCGATCGATCCGGTTCGCAATTGTCATACCCAAGTATTAGTGGAATTGTCAGCCTTTAGATTTGTGTGGTTTATCGTGCAAGCGAAGTTTAAGCGTTTCGTTTTAGTGTTCATGTGGATGACCTCCAAATTTTCATTACTTAGATTCAATTACCAGTTATCGCTCCATACAGATATCTTGTCTAAGTCATATCGATGTCGACCTTATGATGACTTCATTTGATGGTAAATAACAGCAGCACTGTTAAACAATCTCGGATGACTGGGCAGGTTCTCTTCCAGATCATGTATATCTATTATAAACAGCAAGTGGCCTATAACACTTCATTGTGGAACATCAAATCTCACTTCTTACTTTCTCGATGACTTTCCGCCAGTTGGTAGGAGCTGTTACCTATCCGAGAGGAAATCACGAAACCCGTCACGATACTCCATAGGCACGAAATCTGAGAAGAGTACGCTTCAGAGAAACAGTACCAAACGCCTTTTGGAAATAGAGTAATATGGAATCAGTCTGAGATCCCCTTTCGATAGGACTGTTTACTTCGTGAGAATAAAGAGCTATTTGCGTTCCACAGAAACGATACTTTATGAATAACCACGGACTGTGTGCCATGGCATCATTTTCTTCGTGATAACTCATGTTGAAACACAGTATATGTTCCAAAATTCTACAGCAAATCTTCGTCAGTGATATGGATAAGTAGCTCAAAGGATTTTGCTTTCTTTAGTATTGGTGTTACCTGTGAAACTTTCCAGTCTTTAGGTACGGGTCTTTAATAGAGCTAGAGGTTATTTAAGATTATAAAGTACAAAGCCATCATATCAGCATTCTGTGGAAGCAACGTAATTGGTAGATAATATGGGCCGGAGGATATGCGCTTATTAAGCAATTTAAACAACTTTGTTTCACGGAGGTTATATAGTCTTAAATGACTCATGCTGGTAGACTATGATGGTTTATATTTTACATTATTTACTTTGTCTTCTTTGGTGGAGGAATTTCTGAGGCTTTTTGGCACTGTCATCAGTAACATTACCACCAACATCGAGCAGTAAAGGTATTTAAACTATGTTGAATCTAATGTTCTTTACAAAGGGCGCTCCACGCATTCTCGCGAGGGAGGTTCATTATGGATGTTAAAGCATCTCTAACTAAAAACCACTCTTATATCTCGAGATTCTGTAAAATTTCGCCAATCTTATGGATTTTGCGTTCTTTTAAATATTGAACTCTTCCTTTGTTGCTACTGCAACATTAGTCAAAAATGGTTCAAATGGCCCTGAGCACTATGCGACTTAACTTCTGAGTTCATCAGTCGCCTAGAACTTAGAACTACTTAAACCTAACTAACCTAAGGACATCACACACATCCATGCCCGAGGCAGGATTCGAACCTGCAACCGTAGCGGTCCCTCGGTTCCGAATGGAAGTGCCTAGAACCGCACGGCCACCGCAGCCGGCCCCAGCATTAGACATACGTGTATTGTACACCATAGGGGATCAGTTTCGTCTAATATTAATTTAATGGGTAAAAACCTCTCCAGCGCTATCGATATTATTTCTTTGAATCCAAGCCATATCAGGTCGGTGCTTACGTAGTTAATTAGAAACTAATGGAGGTTGTATCTCACGAAAATATTATGCGAATTTTTATCTGGTATTTTAGACAGATATATTCTTTTATTTTCGGTGGATTTGGATGTGACGGTGTTTTGCCTCCCTACGACGAATTTGTAGTCTCTAATCTCTGTACCCGTTATATCAGACCCTATTGGCTCACAATTCTTTGTTGTTAAGGGGTAAAGTATATTTTCGAAACCATTTACATTCCGAGTGGGCACTTGAACTAATTGTTCAAAATAACTTCTGGAGATGTTTTATTACTACCACCGACTTTAAACACGCATTTTCGCCAATGTATTGAGGGTGGTCTGAAGCCACCACCGAGTGTAATTGTGAGGTACCTATTTGAAATGAAACTGAAACCTTCTTTGAACTGATAACCATCTGCATTATATGAAACGGAAGTCTAGTGAAATGAATAAATTACTAATTTATTTCGGTTGTCATGTATAGCCTCTACCAATGCTATCTATGTACTTCAATTCGCTACAAGCTACTACTTCTAATATTGATAAATGCGCAGTGACCGACTGTACTTATTCTATGGTTTCTGAATACCATTAGACCGTTTGTAAAAATTTCGGTTCAACGTATCTTAGCCTCAGTCGGCGTTCGGTACTTAATAACGATGTGTGTCTCAATGTTGTCTTTTAGCGTCTGGAACTCTTGTTCTTTCTCAACACAGTTTCGACAATTTACTACTGTAACACTCACGGCAGGTAGTTCTACCCTCATCCTGTGGTTCACCTGTACCATTTGAGAGTGAAATCCGTTTTCTCTTTCCCAAGACTCAGTCCACTTCCACTCAGTCCCTGGTGCCTTGAGGCCCCCTTCGTGTATTGCTGCCCGGACCTATTAACCGGCTCCTGATAACACACCACCCTACGATAGTCAAGGAATCTGCAGCCTACGCGGATACAGAGTCGTCCCGGCTGTGTACCAAAGGTTCCCAATCGGTCCTGTCGACAATGCTGTCGATGAGCTCGACCTTCATCTCATATGTAAGACTGGCAGACTTTACATATTCAGAGAGCCACCGCGAAGTAGAGAGAACCTTTACCAATCCAAATCGGCACCCATCATTAGTCATGTGAAGAGCCACCACCTACGTTTCGTTGTGCTCTTCATGGCATTCCGAAGGACATGTTCCACATTGGGGATGAACGCCATTCCTTCTGATATCCACAAAGAGTGCGCACAGGACGTCTCTTCTTCATGATCAGTAGCGTTCCTAAGAAGCCACTTTTCCGCCCAAAACTAGAACTTCCAGTTACCAGCAATCCCACCATTTGTGACTACCTGAATCTGAGAAGCTTCCCGTGAAACAGGACAGGCGACTGAATTTAACTCAGGAACTTTTTCAGCCACAGATAGGGTCCGAAAGCTATTTGTCACATGTTCCTGGGAGTGTTTTGCTGCCTGCTACACCTTGGAACGACTTCCCGCTCCGTCATACCGGTGAGGGTTCAGTGTCAGTGCTGGCAATGACAGGGACAGCCACAGTAGTGGAGAGGTTTGGGAACATGTGGGACATGTTCGCCGGCCCAAGGATCCCTTCCTCCAGCCCCTAGAACGAAGGCAACAGTCTGAAGCTGCGTGACCAAAGCTAGCACCACCTAGAGCGGTGAGAAGAGGGTCATAAACTCAGCCTACATCCTAACGCATGAATGACAATCCCTGTCCGTACTGAAGTCGGCGGAACTGTACGCCACACAGCCACAAAAACACTAGACAATGTCAGGTTATCACGGAATTTTAGAATTAAAATAAGTCTATCTTGTTTCTAGCTCGTAAAAATAATTCACAAAGGCCCGCTGAATTCGCTTGTGCTGCTGCAGGAACGCAATCAGCATCAGTGATGTACATAGCCATAATATAGGTCTGCCTCTGGTAGCTGAGTGGTCAGTGCGACGGAATGTCATATCTAACGGCCCAGGTTCGATTCCTGGCTGCGTCAGAGATTTTCTCCGCTCAGGGACTGGGTGTTATGTTGTCCTTATCATTTCATCCCCATCGACACGCAAGTCGCCATAGTGGCGTCAACTCGAAAGACTTGCATCAGGCGACCTGTCTACCGGACGGGAGGCCCTAGTCACACGGCATTTCCATTACAACGAACGGGTATCTGTAGAGTGGCCAGACTAACGTGATTTCTGAAGAGGGTCAGCAGCCTTTTCAGTAACTGCAGGGGCACCGGTCTGCATGATTACTAATCTGGCTTTGTAACACGGCTCACAGGGCTTAGCTGGTACTGCAAACGGCTGAGAGCGGTGGAAAGTTCGGCCACTGCTTTTCCTGAGAGCATGCAGTTCAACTTTGTAGCTTAATTGAATTGGCATGCTCTTGGATAACTTATTCTTGAGGTAAAATACTCTCCCATTCGAATCGGCAGATCGACACCACAAAAGTAATACTTAGGTTAGAGAAGTAGAAGGTTAGGTATAGGGATTCAGTAAAGCGTGTTGATAGAGACAATAGGGCTCTGCTCAGGTAAGAATGTTGTTCCAAATTCTAAATTAAATAGGGATAATGTAGGAACAGATTTAACAATGAACAAGAGAGTAGGAATCCAGGTAAGCTGCTTTGAAAAGCGTAGTGAATGCATTATCGGAATGAACTTAGAAATGAAGACAACACCGAGCACAATAGTATAAGTTTGTGTAGCAGATAGTTTAGTGGATGAGGATAATTAAAGAAACTGTGATGATATAAGAGAAATTATTCACATAGTTAAAGAAAACGAAAATTTACTTGTGATGACGGACTAGAATTGGACAGGAGGAGAAGGAAAAACAGTAGGAGAAGATGGATTGGGGAAGACAAGTGAAAGAGAAAGCCATAACATTTTAATACAGAGCTTGTTTTAAGAATCAAGAAAGAACACTGTATACTTGAAACCTAGGGACACTGGTCTTCAAACTGATTACGCTGGGGGATTCAAAACCCAATTATCATAGGAAAATCTGTACTTGGTTGATTCAATAGTGTTAGAACATAGGACAAAGTCGTCATTCGAAGCTAAACTGTCTAGCAGACATGAGCTCGAAGTGGTATACCTTAATAACTATGAGCACGTCTTCATCTTTGAGACTGCGAAAGAAATCTCGCCTAATGCAAAATCTTTCATTTCCGTAGTTTGAGCAGTGGTGGTATGGACCAGAACAAGAAAAGTATCCCGTAAACGTGGGTTCTAAAGTTTATAACTGAAGCTCTAGCAGTACTTGATCATCTTCGCTGCTGTGAAGCACGTCTATTTTACTAAACAAGTACTCATAGCTCTTAAGACATGCTCTTAAGAGCCCTTGTTTACTGAACATTTTTCTTGTTTTGCTCCAAACTATCACAACTCAAAACATGGAAAATGAAGACCCTGTAGTAGAAAGACATAATTCACAGTATCGAAGTTAAGAAGTGCTCGTAGTTCTTAAAGGGTGCATTGTAGATCCCGTGTTTACTGTACCTGTGTGCTTCGAATTATCGTTCCTGTCATATCCCTTTTTCCTATGGGCCAAGGCTATTGAAGCACTAGTGCAGTAGTTGTTCTTTCGGGCATGACGTCTAAATATGTATAATGCTAAGACAGGGATTTCGGTACCAGATTTTAAACTGCATGACATTTGCAGTGGCAAATATGATCCCTGGCCATTACTTATTGGTTACTAACTACAAATTCAAACAAAAGAAACTACAAAGAATTAGGAAATAAGTAGATAGGACTTGCTTAAACTGAGAGAATCAGAGGTGATTGTTTCAAAGCGAGCATAAGCCGACGCTGGACTGACACAGAGGAAATGAATACAATATACAAGGGATGGGTGGCTTGGGAATATGAAATAGTGATGGCAGCAGAGGATAAATTAGCCAGAAAGACGAAGTCTAGAAGAAATCTTTGTGTAACACAGAAAATATTGAGCTTAACTGAATAAAGGCGAAAATATAAAAATACAACAAATGAAGCAGGGGAAAGGAAACAGACATCTAATAAATGAGACTAACAGAAAATGCAGATTTGCTGAACAGGAATAGCTAGATGATAGAAGTAAGGCTGTAGCAGAATGCATCAGAAATGAAAAGATAGATGCCGCCTATACTAAACTTGAAGAGACCGTTGGAGAAAGACGAGTAGTTGAATGAATGTCAAGAGCTGATATGGAAGTTAGTACCGAGAGAGAAGGGAAAGTTGAAAGTTAAAAGCGTAAATCATTCTGATACCGTAATGCTGTTGCTAAGAATGTAGGGTATACAACTTTCAGAGGTGCTAGTATGGACAAAGATAAGAAAAAAATGTGCAGTAAACATGGGCTCTAAAATGCATACATTAAGAGCTATGAGCACATGTTCAATAGAGGAGATGCTTTTCACACAAGCAACGATGAACAACTTCTCAAGGCTCCTCAGGTATGCGATTTAAAGCCCATATTTACTAGACATTTTCCCTTGTTTTCGACCATATTAACACCTTTGCAAGTTTCATATCCTACATTCTCAGCAACAACAGCACCGATATATGTATTCCACGTTCAGAGGTACAGAATGATTTTTGCTTCTAACTTTCGATTTGTTCGTAGACGAACGAGGGATCCTTACCTCAGATTGATGCATTTCTTCGGAGATGGAAGGGTTCTTACGTAAAACCTGATCTACTACTGATCTACTACTCTACAACCTGCAGAAGTGTGTAACATGAATTGTGTAACAACCTGCAGAAGGGCTATACGAGGGAACAGAAACTAAAGGCAATATTATAGACAGGGAAGAGGAAATAAGGCCACATGGGGCACTTAATACTGCGAGAAAATTTGACAGAGCTCTGAATGACAAAGTCGAAGTACGTCCCCTGTATTTGACATTTCCTCAGTATTATTGAGATGCTTGGGGGAGGCAGCCATGACGGAACAGTTACACCGTATGTGCCTTATAAAACGGCAAACTATACTCATATTTCAAAAGATTATAACTACAGTTCGAAAGAAGGAAATGTTTACCAATTTATACACACCGAATCATCAGTTTAATTTGGCATGCTTACAAAGTACTGTCACGAATATTTACAGAAGAATGAAGAAACCCAACGGAAGCCGAACTCAGTGAGGATCAGTTTGGATTACGGAGAAACGTACGAATACATGAGACAGTAATGACCATACGAATTATTTTAGATGATACGCTGAAGAAAGGTGAACCCACGATATAAAATTTGTAGTTTTAATAATGGATTCTGACAGTGTGTGTGTGGGCAACACTTTTCGAAGTTTTGAAGGAAGCAGGGATAAAATGCAAGGAGTGAAAGGTTACTGACAACTTTTGCAGAAACCACACTGCACTTATAGCAGTCAAAGTATATGAAAAGGAAGGAGTTGCAAAGAAGGGAGAGAGGCAGGTTTGTAGCCTATCACCAATATTATTCAGCTTCTACATTGAGTAAGCAGTAAGGCAAACCACAGAGAAATTTGGAAGGGGAAATAAAGTTCAGGGAGAAGTGAAACCTTTGAGGTTTCCTATCACACGGTAATTTTAGCACAGACGACAAAGGATTTGTAGAGCATTTTAACGAAATGAATAATTAAAAAAAGATGAGGAGAACATCAACAAAAGTAAAACAAAGGTAATGTAGTCCAAACAAATTAGGCGCTACTGAGACTTAGAAATAAGACACTAAACATAGCAGATGAGTTCTGCTATGTGAACAGCAAAATAATTGATGGCCCAAGCAGAGAGAATATAAGATGCGGAATGGCAATGGAATGAAAAAAGATCTGAAAACGACAAAGTTGTTGATACCTAATATAAACTTACGGTAAGACTTTTCTGAATTTATTTGCCTGGAGTACGGAAGGGAAACATGGGCGGTAAACCCTCCGGGCAAAAAGAGGACTCAAGGTTTTTGAATATTATGCTACAGAAGGTTCTAGTAGATTAGATGTTTGGCTTAAGCAACTAATGACTATGTACTGAAAGGAACTGGGAAAAAATGACGGTTGATAGGACACTTCGTGAGGCATCGAGGAGTAGTCCGACTGCTAATGAGGAAAGCTTTGGGTGTAAAAATTGTAGAGAAAGACCTAGGCATGAACACAGTTTTTTTTTTTTTTTGGTCATCAGTCTACTGACTGGTTTGAAGCGGCCCGCCACGAATTCCTTTCCTGTGCTAACCTCTTCATCTCAGAGTAGCACTTGCAACCTACGTCCTCAATTATTTGCTTCACGTATTCCAATCTCTGTCTTCCTCTACAGTTTTTGCCCTCTACAGCTCCCTCCAGTACCATGGAAGTCATTCCCTCATGTCTTAGCAGATGTCCTATCATCCTGTCCCTTCTCCTTATCAGTGTTCTCCACATATTCCTTTCCTCTCCGGTTCTGCGTAGAATCTCCTCATTCCTTACCTTATCAGTCCACCTAATTTTCAACATTCGTCTATAGCACCACATCTCAAATGCTTCGATTCTCTTCTGTTCCGGTTTTCCCACAGTCCATATTTCACTACCATATAATGCTGTACTCCAGACGTACATCCTCAGAAATTTCTTCCTCCAATTAAGGCCGGTATTTGATGCTAGTAGACATCTCTTGGCCAGAAATGCCTTTTTTGCCATACCGAGTCTACTTTTGATGTCGTCCTTGCTCCGTCCGTCATTGGTTATTTTACTGCCTAGGTGGCAGAATTCCTTAACTTCATTGACTACGTGACCATCAATCCTGATAAGTTTCTCGCTGTTCTCATTTCAACTACTTCTCATTACCTTCGTCTTTCTCCGATTTACTCTCAAACCATACTGTGTACTCATTAGACTGTTCATTCCGTTCAGCAGATCATTTAATTCTTCTTCACTTTCACTCAGGATAGCAATGTCATCAGCGAATCGTATCATTGATATCCTTTCACCTTGTATTTTAATTCCACTCCTGAACCTTTCTTTTATTTCCATCATTGCTTTCTCGATGTACAGATTGAAGAGAAGGGGCGAAAGGCTACAGCCTTGTTTTACACCCTTCTTAATACGAGCACTTCGTTCTTGATCGTCCACTCTTATTATTCCCTCTTGGTTGTTGTACATATTGTATATGACCCGTCTCTCCCTCTAGCTTACCCTTACTTTTTTCAGAATCTCGAACAGCTTGCACCATTTTATATTGTCGAACGCTTTTTCCAGGTCGACAAATCCTATGAACGTGTCTTGATTTTTCTTTAGCCTTGCTTCCATTATTAGCCGTAACGTCAGAATGGCCTCTCTCGTGCCTTTACTTTTCCTAAAGCCAAAATGATCGTCACCTAGCACATACTCAATTTTCTTTTCCATTCTTCTGTATATTATTCTTGTAAGCAGCTTCGATGCATGAGCTGTTAAGCTGATTGTGCGATAATTCTCGCACTTGTCAGCTCTTGCCGTCTTCGGAATAGTGTGGCTGATGCTTTTCCGAAAGTTGGATGGTTTGTCCCCAGACTCATATATTCTACACAACAACGTGAATAATCGTTTTGTTGCCACTTCCCCTAATGATTTTAGAAATTCTGATAGAATGTTATCTATCCCTTCTGCCTTATTTGACCGTAAGTCCTCCAAAGCTCTTTTAAATTCCGATTCTAATACTTTATCCCCTATCTCTTCTAAATCGACTCCTGTTTCTTCTTCTATCACATCAGACTAATCTTCACCCTCATAGAGGCTTTCAATGTATTCTTTTCACCTATCTGCTCTCTCCTCTGCATTTAACAGTGGAATTCCCGTTCCACTCTTAACGTAACCACCGTTGCTTTTAATGTCACCAAAGGTTGTTTTGACATTCCTGTATGCTGAGTCTGTCCTTCCGACAATCATATCATTTTCGATGTCTTCACATTTTTCCTGCAGCCATTTGGTCTTAGCTTCCCTGCATTTCCTATTTATTTCATTCCTCAGCGACCTGTATTTCTGTATTCCTGATTGTCCCGGAACATGGTTGTACTTTCCCCTATCATCAATCAACTGAAGTATTTCTTCTGTTACCCATAGTTTCTTCGTAGCTACCTTCTTTGTACCTATGTTTTCCTTCCCAACTTCTGTGATGGCCCTTTTTATAGACGACCATTCCTCTTCAACTGTGTTGCCTACTGCGCTATTCCTTATTGCTGTATCTATAGCGTTAGAGATCTTCAACCTTATCTCATCATTCCTCTTAACCTCCGTATCCCACTTCTTAGGGTATTGATTCTTCCTGACTAATGTCTTGAACTTCAGCCTACTCTTCATCACTATTATATTGTGATCTGAGTCTATAACTGCTCCTGGGTACGCCTTACAATCCAGTATCTGATTTCGGAATCTCTGTCTGACCATGATGTAATCTAATTGAAATCTTCCCGTATCTCCCAGCCTTTTCCAAGTATACCTCCTCCTCTTGTGATTCTTGAACAGGCTATTCGCTATTACTAGCTGAAACTTGTTACAGAACTCAATTACTCTTTCTCCTCTTTTATTCCTTGTCGGAAGCCCATATTCTCCTGTAACCTTTTCTTCTACTCCTTCCCATACAAGTGCATTCCAGTCGCCCATGACTATTAGATTTTCGTCCCCGTTTACATACTGCATTCCCCTTTCAATATCCTCATACACTTTCTCTATCTGTTCATCTTCAGCTTGCGACGTCGGCATGTATACCTGAACTATCGTTGTCGGCGTTGGTCTGCTGTCGATTCTGATTAGAATAACCCGGTCACTGAACTGTTCACAGTAACAGACCCTCTGCCCTACCTTCCTATTCATAACGAATCCTACACCTGTTATAGCATTTTCTGCTGCTGTTGGTAATACCCGATACTCATCTGACCAGAAATCCTTGTCTTCCTTCCACTTCACTTCACTGACGCCTACTATATCTAGACTGAGCCTTTGCATTTGGCTTTTCAGATTTTCTAGTTTCCCTACCACGTTCAAGCTTCTGACGTTCCACGCCCCGACTCGTAGAACATTTCCCACCCCTAGGACAAGAGAGTGCCCTGAACCTCTATCCGCTCCTCCGCCCTCTTTGACAAGGCCGTTGGCAGAATGAGGCTGACTTCTTATGCCGGAAGTCTTCGGCCGCCAATGCTGATTATTTATCAAAATTTAGGCAGTGGCGGGGATCCAACCGGGGACCGAAGACGTTTTGATTATGAATCAAAGACGCTACCCCTTTTTTTTAATTTTTTTTATTTTTTTTCCCATCTTTTTGGTTACTGTCATGGAAATGCGATGAAAAAGCCACAAAACTGAAGTTGTACTAAGGCACTTATGCAAATAACATGTACAGAAATATGTCAATGAATACTTAAAGAAAATGGTGTTTCGACACACACTAATTATTAAGCTCAACAAAAATATAATCACAGCCTACAATGCTTATTTCACAAACTACTAACTACATTTTTTTGAGAATGCATAAAAAAAACAAGGCAGCCATGCGCAAAAAGTTGCCAATAAAGTGAACTAAAAAGGGCCATCTTGCTCGCCGCGGTCACATTGCTAGGCGGGCGGCCAGGAACGGGCGGTCGTCATTGCATTGGACATTACCAGCCACCAATCGTTGGAGCGCCCGGGGCCGCTGCACACAGTCAGAGACTGTTTCTGTTACCATAGGGGAATCGTGGAAAGATCACATCTACAAGTTAATGTCTTCTCACACCCGGCACACCCCAGCTGGGTGGTGGGTCCATGAATGACGAACCCAAATAGTTCGCAAAAAGGTTCCGGTAATCCTGTCTGTTCGTTAAGACCAGAAACTCGTCGATCATATAGTACCATAAATCGAGGACGTCTTTGTCTCCATCGCGGTATATGTAGTGTATCGCCATTCCTCGTACCCAATTAACAGCATTCATCCGGGTCATAGGGAAATAGACAGCGTCGGGATGAAAGAGTTCTTGGGGTAAAATCGAAACGTAGGGGCGGCGGAGCAGGAAAGCCAGGATCTGGCGGATCAGTTTCCAGCACTCACGCGCGGGGCCACAGTTCAGTCTATGTTCGTCCGTGTCTAACGTCGTGCAACGGGGGCACACAGGGTCGTCAATTAGGTGAATGGCATGCAGCCGTTGTCGGGTTGGAAGTTTCTCGTTAACGACCACATACCACGTCGACCGCACGAAAGTAGACAGGAACGGCGCGTGGATAGCTCGCCATACTCGTGGCCAGTCGACCGTAGGGTGGCGCCGTACAATGTCGTTATCCGGAGTCCAGTGCTGGAGAGCACTATAATAAGTCTTCGCTGTCGGATTCCGTGTCTCCGATATAACCCGCAACACATAGCTATGCTCTACGAAAAACGTTCTAATGTGTGACAGCGAGGGCGATAAATGTCCAACTGGTACCGGTGGGTACAGCGTACATGGGGCCACTTCTTCAATCAGTAGGCCTGGGAGACTGGCTGTTGGTGAAAGCCAGAGTCGCCTCATGGAACGGAGATACAGTGCCAGCGCTCTGTGCTTCACGTGAGTGAGTCCAACACCGCCTTTGTCGAAGGGTAAAGTAAGCGTAACAAAACGGATCTTGAAAACAGCACCATCGTTCACCACGTGTCCAAACACTGCCTGTATCCTGGAAGCCATCGTGTCCGTTATCGGCAGTACATGGGCGTAATGGTTAAGGTGAGAAGCCATGTACACATTAACGTATTGGGCGCGTTGCAAAATGTTCAATGATCTGAATTTATTGAGACGAGCCTCTAAACGGAGTCGTCGTAAGACCATACGATACGTAAAGGCCGCCGTGCGTTGTATTTGTCGATGGAGTGATATCCCTAAACACTTGAGCATCGGGACCTTTGTCAGAGGTACGGCCAGACCTGCAGGCATTCCTCGTCCTACCTCCATGTAGCGTGATTTCCGAAGGTTGAGCACACTGCCTGCCACCGCCCCATACTGGTGGAGCCAGGAAAACGCCGTGTGTATTTCGTCACCAGACCGTGCTAAGAACATCACATCGTCGGCGTATGCACCACATCGAAAGGTTACGGAACGGAGGGTAAGTCCTTCTAAGCGTCGCCGTAGTCCGTGAAGAGCTGGTTCGAGGGCAACGGCGAAGAGCATGGCAGAAAGAGGACAACCCTGCCGGACGGACCTGTTGACACGGACGGGGGCGGACCGACAGCCGTTGATCATAATCCTCGTGACAGCCCCATGGATCAATCGAAGCACAACAGACGTCGTCAGACGCGGGACACCGATGTGTTCCATAACAGCACGCAGGAAACCATGGTTAACGCGGTCGAAAGCATGGTCGAAGTCCAGCGCAACAAGAGCGCCTTGGAGGCGGCAAGTTTGCATGAGCGCCACCACGTCTCTATAGGTGCTTAAAGTCGTAAACACATTAGTGTCGCCCCCGAGGCAGGTTTGATCAGAGTGAATGGCCGCCATTACCGTAGGTTTGAGCCTCTCACGGAGCATGCGTGTCAACAGCTTATAGTCAGTGTTTAGCATTGTCAACGGGCGAAAATCAAGAGGGCGACGGCCTCCGCCGGGTTTGGGCACAGGGATCAAGAGACCCTCAGTAAAGTCAGATGGTACCTGAAAATCGGCGTCCAGGAGTTCACTGTACATCCTGACCCACATTGGGCCCATGAGATCAAAGAACCGCTTGTAAAATTCAAGAGGGAGGCCGTCAGGGCCAGGCGTTTTGTTGGGAGAGCCACGCAACAGAGCCTCTCGCAGTTCTTCCAAAGTCACCGCCGACAAGAGCGTAGCATCATCTTGTAGGTTCCGAGAGACAGGTAGGTCAGATAGGACTTCCCTGACCCCTACATTCATGTGGGACTCCCTCTCGTAAAGAAGTTTATATGACTGTGTGAACGCTCGGACGATATCCATTTGTGCGTCAACGCGTCGCCCGTCCTCCGTCTCAACCTCGGTAATGAGCTGCCTCTTGCGTCTTCGGCGTTCTTGAATGATATGGTGGAGGGAAGGTCGTTCCCCACGAACATCATCAGTCGTCCTCGCTCGCACCCGCACACCCGCAAGACGTACGGCGTTGATACGAAGCAATTGTGCCTTGACGCGTTGTACTGCTGATTGTCGCTCTGGCGACGGCGGTTGTACAGCCAGTTCGCGGAGCGCAGTATAGTAAAAATCAGTAGTCGCAGTATACCAGCGCGCTCGGTCGCGTCCATAGCTGACTAATGTTCGGCACAGTGCGGGTTTTGCACACCGTAACCACCATTGAAGTACAGAACGGTAGGCGGGTAAACGCCGGTGGCAATTGCTCCATGTGGACTCGACTGCGCGTCTGCAATTTATCTCATCAAGAAGGGCCACATTGAGGCGCCACGGACCCCTACTTCGGCGGACGCGCTGGCGGGGAAGGGTGAGGGTACACACATATGCGAGGTGATCCGTGAACGCTGCCGGCCACATCTCAGCGTCGACAACGGCCGATCGTAGGCCGCGGGTGACGTAGACTCGATCCAAACGGCTCGCGGAGTGACTAGTAAAGTAGGTGTGTGCTCGACGGTCGCCGTGTTGGATGATCCAGGTGTCCAACAAGGCCAAGTCCTGTACAAGTGCCTGGAGTGCCGGGCAGGTGGTATAGTGTGGCTCCTGGTCGGATGGGCGGAGCACACAATTAAAATCGCCGCCTACTACCAAGTGGTCGGTATTGCCCTGGAAGAGCGGGGCTATATCTTCGGCAAAAAAGGTGCGCCGTTCTCTCCTTTTGCCGGTGCCTGAAGGAGCATATAAGTTCACCAGACGTACTGTACCAATCGTGAGTGCAACCCCCCGGGCCGACGGTAAATAGGAGACATCAGTGGCCATTATCCCTTCCCGCAGTAGAATCGCCGTACCTCCGCCGCCCACATCTGCAGGCATAGTGTAGGCGTCATATCCGTAGGCATCGAGACAGAGTCCTGATCGGACTTCTTGAAGGAAAACAACGTCCAGATCCGCAGCGCGTAACGTATCCTTCAGCATACGGGTCTTGACATCAGATGTAATGCCATTGACGTTGATCGTGGCGAGGCGGTATGCCTGGTCCATCAAGTCTCGGGAGGTGACCATGGTATGACAGGGGGGCAGTAGTCGTGACGTGGAGCGCCGGTCTTGCGAAGTGCTAGGCAGCGACGAGAGGTGCTCATGCCGTCCTAGGCGTCTGTCGCCGGCCGCGTAGACGCTGCCATCGGCATCGGTGCATCGTCTTGGTTCTGAAACGCATCCTGCAACTCCATCTCCTGCGCCCAGTCGCCCAGGGACGTTGACACCACTGGATCTCGAGAGGCAGACGGAGGCAAGGGTGCATCCCCGGTGTCGGAGCTGCGGTGATCTCCCGCATCCCCATGTGGTCCAGACCCAGCGGTAGTGGGAGAAGACGTCGAACCGTGTGAGGCGGTAGGGTCGCCTGTGTCGGCGCGGTGAAGCGGTTGAGGCACCTCGTCATCCAGCGGTGTCGCCTCGGGCTGTTCTACGTCGTCGGTTGTCTTGCGCCGCTTCTTATGACGCTTGGGTGATTTCTGCTTACGCTGCCGCGCCTCTGTTTCCGACGTAGGGCAAGGGGAGGACGCTGCATCCTGTGATTCAACTTCCATCGCACCGTCGGCGAGCCGTTGTGACGGTGCGCCGGGGTCCGACGAAAGGACATCAGTAGCATCAGCACTGAAAGACGCTTGGGGCTCCGTGGAAGCTACTGCAGGGTCCTCCAAAGCTCGCACCAATACAGTGGGGTCGTCATATACAGCTGGCGTCTCCCGTCTCGCCGCCGCAACATACGTAATCGGCAGAGAGGTCGGTGTCGACGGACGAATCTGGTCGGTCGAGGGTGTCTGCACGAGACGGCGTTGCAGGCATTCGGTACGCATGTGTCCCGTCTGGCCACAACCGGAGCAGGTTCTCGGCTGACCGTCGTAAATAATTATTGCCCTGCAACCAGCGATCGTGAGATACGAAGGAATATGGCGATGCAGGTCAATACGGACTTGTCGCACCCCGTTAAGGACAGGGTAGGTGTCGAAGGTCTTCCATTTTTCGGCCGTGTGGCCGAGAACTGTTCCATAGGGTCGAAGAGCAAGGGTGACCAAATCCGCTGGAACTTCAAAAGGGAGCTCAAACACGCGCACATTTTGGATTCCCAATCCAGCACGTTCAAGCGTCACCACACCCACGTTTCCGTCTGAGTGGCAGAACCGATAACCTGCCGTCGAGCGTCTGAGAAGTTTGTCACATGCTTCGTCGTCAGTGAACTTAAGATATACGACGCTGGAGACAATAGATAAGTGGATACCGATCAGCTCGTTAGGATCAACATGTACCACATCGCGTAAAAAACGCTCTACTTCGTGGGCCTTGGGTCTGGAGTACGTAGTGTCGAACTGCAGCTTGATCGTGGCTTTCCGATACGAAAGAGCCATCGTGTGTCAGGAACGTGACGGCAATACGTAACACTAGCGCGCTGGCGCGGTAAACAACAACACACCCGGAAACGCGACACGGAGCGGCCGGGACGTACCGCACCGCTCCACAGCCAAAGGCCGACGTCCCCTAGACCACATGAACACGGTATGGACGTTATAATGGACGTAGGTTGCATCAGTTATTCAGAGACGAAGAGGCTGGCATAGGATGGACTAGCACAAAGAGCTGCATCAAACTAGTCATCGGAATGAACACCAAAAGAACAAAATATCAAAATCAGTATGTTCGAGCTGAAGATTGATGGAGATGTCAAATCCTTTGGCTGGTACGTCCGAAATAATTATTTGGTTATTGTGTTGTGTTTTTTAGTAAATCACTTTTAGCAGCTCCTATGATGTACTCTGCGCAGATGCAAATCTTGAAGTTGCAGTCATAATCCCCCGTTCGCAATGTGTGTGACTGTGTTACTATAGGCACCTTGAAACTGTTAAGTGCTCAAATAAACCATCCTACGATTATAATTTTTTTAGGATGTTGCCCACAGCTTCTGGTACTGTGTAGGTAGGTATGAAAAATGCCCCCTGAATACGCTGCAGTGCTCTCAGACCGTATTCACGAAGAATTGCCTACATAAATGGCAATTTTTTGTTGCACTTACGATGTGCCGTATGTTGCTAATATGCCTCGGAGTGTACCTCAGTAGCTTCCTGTTAGTGTAATGTGGAAGACAATTTGAAAGGTGAACGTTTGAATCGCTTCCGATGTGCGTTAAACCCGATTCGTATGTTTTAACCTAGCACAATCATGCCATTAGTTTTGTTCGATAAAATTGGGCATCCTGAGTGGATCTTTGTGTTCACTGAAAACAGTTTATCAAAGGCATGGCCTTGCACAGATATTTTAGTATCTCTTATTTGTGGCCCTAGGAAGGAAGCACGAGTTTTTCTCGCCAGGGGCTTTACCGCAAACGCATGTAACGCGACTGACAATTTTAAGTCTTCTTTCAATCCCCTTTTCAATTTAATTTTTACCGTCATCGATTCATCCACTTCAAATAGCGCGTGCGTATTATTGAGCTACGAAATGCCTTTCTAAATTGAAGGGAGCGCTCCACACCTCCATACAGGAGCCCACATAACAATGAATACTCTCAAATTCCAGCAAAGCAACTGGAAGTTGGGAGTCCGCTGACCACGCTTATGATGTAAGTTCTTCTATGTGATCCAAAGTATCCGGACACCCCAAAAAAAAAACGTTATTCATATTAGGTGCATTGTCCTGCGGCTTGCTGCCAGGTACTCCATATCAGCGATCTCAAGAGTCATTAGAAATCGTGAGAGAGCAGAATCCGTCGCTCTGCGGAACTCAGCGACTTCGAACCTGGTCAGGTGATTCGGTTTCACT
Source organism: Schistocerca gregaria (assembly GCF_023897955.1). NCBI lineage: Eukaryota > Metazoa > Arthropoda > Insecta > Orthoptera > Acrididae > Schistocerca > Schistocerca gregaria. The sequence continues at coordinate 101,360,020 of NC_064921.1, read as the reverse complement.
TGCGTCACACGTCTGTATGCGAGTTTTCCACACTCGTTAACACCCGTAGGTCCACTGCTTCTGATGTGATAGTGAAGTGGACTCGTGAAAGGACACGTACACCACAAAAGCGTACAGGCCGAGCTCATCTTTTGACTCACAGAGACCGCCGACAGTGGAAGAGGGTAACAATGTTTAATAGGGAGACATCTATCCAGACCATCACACAGGAATTCCAAACTGCTTCAGGATCCACTGCAAGTAAGACGACAGTTAGGCGGGGGGTGAGTAAACTTGGATTTCATGGTCGATCGGCTGTTCATAAACCACGCAGCAGGCAGTTAAATGCCAAACGACGGTTCACTTGGTGAAAGAAGCATAAACATTTGACGACTTAACAGTGGAAATACGTAGTGAGGAGTGACGAATCACGGTAAACAACGTGGCGGTCGGATGGCACGATGTGGGTATGACGAATGACCTGTGAACGTCATATGACAGCACCAAAATTTGGAGGCTGTGGTGTTATGGAGTGGTCGTATTTGTCGTGGAGGGGCTTGCACCCCTTGTTGCTTGGCGTGGAACTATCACAGCACAAGCATACATTCATGTTTTAAGCACCTTCTTGCTTCGCACTGTTGAAGAGCAGAACGGGGATGGTGATTGAATCTTTGAACACGATCGAGCACCTGTTCGTAATGCACGGCCTGTAGCGGAGTTGTCACACGACAGTAACATCCTTGTAATGGACTGGCCTGCACAGAGTCCTGGCCTGAATCCTACAGAACACTTTTGTGATGTTTTGGAACGCCTACTTCGTTTCAGACCTCACCGACCGACATCGATAACTCTCCTCAGTTCAGCACTCCGTGAAGAACGAGCTGCCATCCTCCAGGAAACCTTGCAACACCTGACTGAACGTAAGCCATCGAGAGTGCAAGCTATCATCAAGGCTAAGGGTGGGCCAGCACCGATGGACGGCGCCACGAACTTTTCAGCCAGGTGTCCGAATACTTTTGATCACATAGTGTAGCTATGCCAGGTACTGCACTCTTCTGATATTCTCTTACGGTAGAGGCCTGTGCTTCGTCAACAGTTTTTCAAAGCTCTGGTACACATTTGAGATCGTGATTTAAGCATGTTACTGGAGGAAATCTTGATTTATAACAGCCTGGAACCATTTTGGTTTTAAAGTTATTCTCATGTGCGAAGTAATTTGGCATTTGGTGTCCCCATAACAATTCTTTATAGATCTGTGCTAATTCAGAGTCCATTACTGGCCGAAATGTGTTGCGGTATTTGACTTGGGTATCTTCTGGGCTTGTAGATACTTCTTTCCTTCTGTTTTTAACTGAACCCTCTGCGAGGCACTGAAGTGTGAACTACAGAGTAACCATGTAGAGGTAGATGTAGATGTTATACACTGGGGTAACGAAAGTCATGGTATGCCTCCTAATATCGTGTCAGATCTCCTTTTGCCCGGCGTAGTGCAGCAGCTCGATGTGGCGTGGACTCCCCAAGTCGTTGGAAGTCACCGTCAGAAATGTTGAGACATGATATCTTTATAGCTGTCCAAATTTGTGAAAGAGGCACCAGTGCAGGATTTTGTGCCCGAATTAACCTCTCGATTATGTTCCATAAATGTTCGATGGGATTTGTGTCAGGTGATGTGGGAGGCTAAACCATTCGTTCGAAATGTCAAGAATGTTCTTCATACCAATCGCGAACAATTGCGGCCCAGTACATCATGTCTGGAAACATGAAGTCTATGAAAGCAGATGGTCTCCAAGTAGCCGAACATAACCGTTACCAGTCAATGATCAGTTCAATTGGACCAGAGGACCCAGTCTATTCCTTTTAGAAACAACCGATACCATTATGGAGCCATCACCAGTTTGCACAGTGTCTTGTTGACAACCTGGATCCATGGCTTCTTGTAGTCTGCGCCACACACTCTAACCCTACAATCAGCTCCTACCAACTGAAATCAAGAGCCATTTTACTAGCTCACAGTTTCCACTCGTCTGGGATCCAACCTATATGATAATTAATTGAACCCCTCAGCTACCGACAAGTGGTATTGATATACCTTGATGGGGACAGCTGAAAATCTGTGCCCCGACCGGGATCCAAACCCGGAATCTCTTTCTTACAAGGCAGACGCTCTATCCATCTGAGCCACCGAGGACACAGATGAATAGCGCGACTGCAGGGACTTATCCCTTGCACGCTTCCCGTGAGACCTACATTCCCAACTTCCACAATCTACATACGTAATGTTCCTGATACATATTTGCCCATCCACACATTTTCAGCTGTCCCCATCAATGTATATCAACGCCACCTGTCGGCAGCTGAGGGTTTCAATTAGTTATCATTTATTCTACAGAAGCTTCACGGTCATCAATGGTATCTGTTCTTTCGAGAGCAGTTACTATCTTCATATCCAACCGATATGATCAAACGACCAGGAGACGCGCTGCAGACGATTTCTGCTGTATAGAAAGGCTCTCGCATCGGTCGTCTGCTGCCATAGCACATTAACGCCATATTTCGCCACGCGTCCTAACGAATACGTTTGTCAAACCCACCTTGATTTCTGCTGTTTTTTCACGCAGTGTTGTATGTCTGTTAGCACTGGCAACAGTTCGCAAATGCCGCTGCTCTCCGTCGTTAAGTGAAGGCCGTCGATCATTGTGTGGTGGGCAGTAATGCCTGAAATTTGTTACTCTCGGCACACTCCTGACACTGTGGATCTCGGAAAACAGTTCAACGTGGATTATCCCATGCGTGTAACTACAACTACAATTCCGCTTTCACTGTCTGCTAATTCCCTTCGTGCCGCCAGAAACCTTTTCACAACAATCATCTGAGTACAAACGACAGCTCCATCAATGCACTGCCCTTTTATAGCTTGTATATGCGATACTACCGCCATCTGTATATGTGATGATCGCTATACCAAGAGCTTTGTCCCCTTAGCGTATCTCCTACAGTAAATGGTTGGGTCAACTGGTGGCATTGCATGCATAGCTTCCGCGCACAGCTAAATTCTGTGTATTTTTACCGTTTGGTTGGAGGTCTCACATAGGCTCTTTAATACAATCAGTAATACGTCTTTTAACTGAGACCTGTTAAGATGGGTAGAAGCAGATTTATCTGATATAGTTTGAATTTGATTTTCTCTTGTCCGCTTTGCCTCTGTTAATTACGTGGTATATTGAGGATTCGCGGGGAAAGTTGAGTGCATCGTCTCTTGCACTGATTTTGTATTCTTCTGTTAGCATACTGTAATTCCAGATTTATACTCTCTATCTCTGTATTTTGTAGGGGTTTTGATGTTTGCTCTGTACCCTCATACATCTGCCTGATTGCCAGAAAGTGGTAAATTTGCATAGATAAAGTACATCTAGTTGCTTTGCACGAGTTACATTATAGAAGAGATATGATTTCATGCTTAGTAAATCCACCTTCCAATACAGGTAGAAAATTTTTGGCCGTGCAGAGTGGCCGAGCGGTTTGAGGGGCCATTTCACGGATTGCGCGGCCCCTCCTGCCGGAGGTTTGAGTCCTTCCTCGGCCACTGATATGTGTGTTGTTCTCAGCATAAGTTAGTTTAAGTTAAAGTAGTGCGTAAGTCTAATGACCGATGACCACTGCAGTTTGGTTCCTTACGAACTCGGACATTTTTTGAAAAACTTTGATAGTATCCCATGAATTTCTTCCAGAGGTTGTGAACATACATCTGGCGGTGAACGACTTATGACTAGACAATGACGAAATGCCAGAGTCATGGAATGCCAGAGCCCTCTTTCTTCGTTAACTGGATATTTTTGTCACGCGGAATGATCGGAGGAAGACGTTAAGCGATGTTGACTTCTTGCAAAGCAGTTAATTAAGATTCTTGAACGTTAATACGGTCTAGTCATCAAGCTGACTGATTTGTGATTTACGAATGGCCTCTTTCCTGCCCGTCACTTTCTCCCCAAGTGCCTTTAAAATGCATATTGTTAATTACTGAATTAAGTTCGATAGACTTACAATAATTTGGGGTTTGATGATATTGAGTGGTTAACACAGAAGAAATCTCTTGCGGGCGTTGTTAGAGCATGTAATTTCGGTAATAAATGTGTTGTTTGATAGGGAAAAATGACTTTTTGTCACATTTCTTATCGGTATCGGAGGTGCGTAAATAATTACGAGTTTTATGTCGTTCATTCTGGCAGTTGCTGCTTGTATATAGAGCGACTAGCTCGTATTTAATTCCCTATCGGCGAAATATTGCGGTCACTGCCTTATTTACCAAATTTAAAATACTGTCAAATACTCATTCTCCTGTTATACTTAATTGGTTACGGTACTGCCATTGTGGAAAGGCGCTGTAGAGACAAACAAATCTTGATTGTAAACTAGACACGGTTGGCACAATAATTCCTGTGGATAAAATTATATGTGAACTTAAATAACAACAGCGAAATCTGGAAGGCTCTTGCTATCACATCTTGAGCAATGCCTGCAAGTGAAGTGTCTGTTGAGCAACATTAGCTGATGAAAGAACGCATAAATGTTATCAGTTGGCGGATGGACATTTCATAAATTCATATAAACATTCGTGAATCAAAGGGAAAGAGACAAGTGATGAGATAATTTTGGTGATTGACAAACACTGCACAAAATTGCTGCAGATAAGAGACATTTTCATAGTTACTTCTGAAGGCTATTCATTTACAAGTTAACGGCACATGAAGAAAGAGGTGGAGATTACTGCTAATTACAAAGTCAAGTAGTTAACAAGGTTGCTTATGACGCACATGTGTGAAAAAGTAAACAACCGAAGCTTACCGGGCTTTGCAGTTTAACCGTTGATTTGAGCGAATTGAAGAATATGACGCTTAGTCCCTCTATTTCGTAAAGTGGCCTTCTTCGAAAAGTACCAGTCGTCTGTCGCAGAGGGTACATCACCCTTATTTAGGCTTTAGAAGGAGGGAAACGAAAGAAGCAAGATAAGGTCGCCATGTGTCGTCCCGTTCTGTGTTATCTGTTGTAACTTTCTTGAAGTGAATAAACCACTGAAAGAATCTCATTTGTTACTCGCCTACCCTGTGTACGTTCCAGGTTTCAAACGTTACTCAATGAGGCAAACGTGTGCATCCACGACAGCAAATATTGCTGGTTGAACATCTCTCTTGCAGGATGTTGGGTACCTCCCTCCTTGCGCTCTTCTAATGTGTGTTGAGTCCCGTTGAGAAACGATGTCCTCCAGGCAACCCCCACAACCATTAACGACACCTCTTCAAATCTGGTGATTTTAGTGGAATGCAATATGGAACTATCGGCCAGTGATTCCGTTTCCTGTAAATGTGCTTTGGAGTAACCGGGTGACTAGCAATGTGAGGCTGAGCTCCGTTGTTCATCAAAACAACTGAATTCAAGGCGCTTTCTCCCATAGAGCAGGGATAACATTTTGCAGCAGCAGTCAACAGTAACGAATTCTGTTGATGCTGCAATCCTAAAAAAAAGAAAAAGAACAAGGAAGATATTTCTTCTTTGTGGTGATACTCGAGATACCAGCAGCACTATTGCTATTGTTTCGATTTTGATAAAACAGCTATACGAGTAAAGTACTTGTCACCTTGTGCAGATCCATGCTGACTGTCTCCGACAGAAATGCACACTGATGCTTGTGCTTGATCCCCATATCGCCGTGTCAGTACCTGTGCCTGACACTAACATTAATGACAATGCAAATCCTGCAGTACATAGTCTAAACATATTACCTACAAAGTTGCGTAGCCATACGGTAAATAGTTTACTGTTTGCACTGGCTTAAGTAGCGGAGGTTTAGTTATAACCACCATGTACGTAAAAGAACTTGTGACTGCCTCTTCAGTATAATTCCGGTGCCACACACACACACACACACACACCTTCCTATTATAACCACCCCCCCCCCCCAATTGTACTTCCAGTGCCTCAAATGCCTACTTAACTCCTACAGTGTAACTACGAATCTCAATTTAAAATGAAGGCTCCTGGGGTTGAATTCCATCTAACGGTCCATTCAGAACCTTGGCTGTAATCCCATCTCAATGTTTCTCTCTTAATCATTTTCGCGAAGATACCTTTGTGGACCCGGGCTACGTATTTCTACGATTTCTGTATCCAATCTTCTATGATCATCACGCCCTCCGTAATTTCGTCTTTCATTTGACTGCTATGGCGACACCCACGAACCACGAGGATTTTTCCGATACAATCTTTCACCATTTTTACGGGGTGGATGCCTCGTTCACAAGTTCGTATTAGGAGGCCCATGATGTGGCGATCGATAGCACGCTTGTACGAAGTGGACTGGTTCCCTGACATCACCTTCATTATCATAACCAATCTCGTCAAGTAAACGCAGAAATGCTCCTGCATGGTTCGTTCTTCGACCGGTAATGTAATATTGCTCTGAATTCTGTTAGGTAATTTCGTTTGGCAGATCCGTTTTAGCTCTTTCTATTCAAACGGTGAATTTAGGAATAGGTGTCTTTTGTCCAGCTCTTAAACTTCTATGTTCGATTACCAAACTCAATCTTGCATAAAGCTCCATCATCAAAATGCCTAGTTTGAGATGCTACTGCCCCTCTTGAAGCCAAAATTCATACTGAAACATCCATTTAAACTCCTTGTAAGTCCCACACTCAGTTGCAGTCACTCTCATTGTTACGGCTGCTTCTTTACAATCAAACTGATTTTATAACAAGCAGATCACGACCTAGGAAATCCGTTCGGGAACTGTTCAGTCCATATTTTGGGATGTTAACTGTTCAATTTGTTTGGAAACGTCGCTTACTTGTGAATGGAAACAAATGATTTCTAATTTAGTCCTCTTTGATTTCCTGGTAACTTATTGCTACAAGCACAGATGATTGTACATTCACAGATAGCCGTATACCGCCGCCAATTATCTGTCATATTTTGTCTGTTAATTCACGAATTTCTCCACTCTCTTCTACCTGTCTTCTTCACTAACCTGCGTCCCTCTGATCTTCGTTCTGTTTGCTGACATACACCTGCTAGTTCGTAGTCTTTCACTATCGATACCTCTGATTTGGTCATCGTTGGTGGCACTAGTGTTCGGTGTGTGTGTGTGTGTGTGTGTGTGTGTGTGTGTGTGTGTGTGTGTGTCTTTCCTGAATTACTCCAAGAAATGAGGTTGTAAATTTGCTTGCACATCTCCTGTCCGTTGCAGTTTGTGCCTTGAAATATCGGCGGTCACTGTAAATGTTATCTGCCTGAATTCTAGTAAGCTGTTTGAAAATAGTATACGCCAGGATAAACCCATGGCTCCGAGTGTAGCAGTGACGCCAGGAAGAGACAATCAAGCGGGTTTCTGGATTGCGAACCTTTATTACCTCGGTGGTGGCTGGCTGCAACCATGTAGACGCGAGGGGCGCATACCGCGGGAAGGAACATGTTGCATGCTTCAGCGACCGACCAGAGAAGGGCGGCGGTCCGCCGCTGTGTTGAAGTTGTGTGTCGCCTCCACGCTATCCTTCCTGGATCACTGTACGGACATGAATAGAGACTGGAGATTTGGTCCCTGGGATGCGAGTCAGCCGAGCGACGGCAGTAACCCCAGGTATAACTGCCATTTCCTGTACCAGTGATGTGACAGTTTAGTTCGGTACTTTACTGGTTGCTCGTTCCAGCCTCACGTCCGGTTCCATGTCATACTTCTGGTTGTTGATCCCGCTTCCGCGTCTGGGTAGGAAAGTAGCATGTGCACTCCTATAAAACTACTGAATTTGTTTCTTTATTTAATGCTCCAATCTGAGTGTTCGGTCTCAACTTCCTAGTTGGCTGGTGTAAGATTTCGGATTTGTGTTCATTTCATGTATCACGTCCTGCACACACTGTTACTGAAGCCCACAATTTCATTTATTGTCTTACTGGGTGCTTGCACTCCCACGGTAGACCATGTCTTTCATTGTTTATAGGGATGAAACCTCTTTATGTTAATTACTAACTCTGTCTCAGTGAGAACTTTATTTTATGTTAATATTTACCATCTTACATGTGGCTGTAATGTTATTCGAAACGTTATGTTCTACCTGCTGTTAGCCAGGGGCTCGTTAGCCAACCCAACGGGTCTGCTTCGAGTTTCGTGATCCTCTCCGCACTGCGGTTACTTTTTTTACCGTCGCCTACTCGGAGTGAGTTTGATGCATTACGTGGTTGACAGTCGAGATTCCAGCTCAGTAGCTTTATTTTGAGCTCAGTTTAGATTTTGGACGCCTTGTAAGTTTCATTGATTTTACTTCGCTAACTCACTGAATTATTATTTACTCGTTTTTCTTGTTGCTGTGATTCTGACGGTCGTAACGGCGTGGACGCCTGACACAATTCCTGTACTACGTTCTATATTCCTCTGTTACCTAGGCTACCATTTGATTCTATTGGTTGGACTTGGGTGAAATCTGTCCGATTGATAGAGCAGGCGTAGCGTCCGAAAGCGGCGTGAAGTCCGCGCTCCATCGAACGGCTAACTGGGTGCAGATGGTCCTGCTCAACCTAATCTTTCTAGTTCAGTACGCCTTGCCAACACAAGCCATCCCGAGGTATAGTGATCTCTTTCTTTTATGCCCCCCCCCCCCCCCTCCCCCATGAGCCATGGACCTTGCCGTTTGTGGGGAGGCTTGCGTGCCTCAACGATACGGATACCCGTACCGTAGGTGCAACCACAACGGAGTGGTATCTGTTGAGAGGCCAGACAAACGTATGGTTCTTGAAAAGGGGCAGCAGCCTCTTCAATAGTTACAGGGGCAACAGTCTTGATGATTGACTGATCTGGCCCTGTAACACTTACCAAAATGGCCTTGCTGTTGTGGAACTGCCAATGGCTGAAATCAAGGGGAAACTACAGCCGTAATTGTTCCCAAGGACATGCAGCTTTACTGTATGATTAAAAGAAAAGTTCGGAGTAGGTATTAAAATCCATGGAGAAGAAACAAAAACTTTGACGTTCGCCGATGACATTGTAATTCTGTCATACAGCGAATGACTTGGAAGAGCAGTTAAATGGAATGGACAGTGTCTTGAAAGGAGGGTATAAGATGAACACCAAGAAAAGCAAAACGAGGATAATGGATTGTAGTCGAATTAAGTCGGGTGATGCTGAGGGAATTAGATTAGGATATGAGACACAAAGTAGTAAAGGAGTTTTACTATTTGGGGAGAAAAATAACTGATGATGATCGAAGTAGACTGGCAATGGCAAGGAAAGCGTTTCGGAAGAAGAGAAATTTGTTAACATCGAGTATAGGATTTAAGTGTCAGGAAGTCGTTTCTGAAAGTATTTGTATGGAGTGTAGCCATGTATGGAAGTGAAACATTGACGATAAATAGTTTGGACAAGAATAGAATAGAAGCTTTCGATATCTGGTGCTACAGAAGAATGCTGAAGATTAGATGGGTAGATCACATAACTAAAGGTGAGGTATTGAATAGAATTGGGGAGAACAGGAGTTTGTGGCACAATTTGACAAGAAGAAGGGACCGGTTGGTAGGACATGTTTTGAGGCATCAAGGGATCACCAATTTAGTACTGGAAGGCAGCGCGGAGAGTAAAAATCGTAGACGGAGACCAAGAGATGAATACACTAAGCAGATTCAGAAGGATGTAGGCTGCAGTAGGTACTGGGAGATGAAGCAGCTTGCACAGGATAGAGTAGCATGGAGAGCTGCATCAAACCAGTCTCAGGACTGAAGACTACAACAAAAAGCTTTTTTGGGAAATATACTTATATTTTGCATCGTAAATCTTACAGACTCTCTAGAGGAGGAATTTTTAGCTCTTTCATTGTACTGCTACATATTTTATTATTGCATTTAAACTGTTTACTAGTAATAAATTTGGTTCAATTTTATGACACTAAATCATTCTGTTTTTACTAGTCATTATCAAAAAATGTTCAAATGTGTGTGAGCTCTTATGGGACTTAACTGCTAGGGGCATCAGTACCTAAGCTTACACACTACTTAACCTAAATTATCCTAAGAACCAGCACGCACAGCTATGCCCGAGGGAGGACTCTAACCTCCACCTCGACCAGCCGAGTCATTATCACAGGATGTGTTTTTACAATACATGTTTGATACATCTAACTTAGTACGTTCTGTTAAACAAAAGAGGAAGTTGAAAACACAAATGATGTTCAACCTCACTTCGGCCATGTCCTTCCTACCACAGACCGCCTGAAGCGTGTATTGCGTACCGTTCTGCGCCATGTGTAAAACCCTCATAACCATTTCTCCTAATATGTACACATTTCGAGATTTATTGCCCAAAACGAAATGCATTATGTTTTATTCGACTAATATGTAATGCCAGACGTGGCAGAGTGTTCTTAACAAGTTGTAACTTCCCCTTAAATGTGATGAGTGTCTCAGCGGTCATTCGGATAGCGACAGTAAAAGCTAGAGAGAAAAACCATCTCTTCACAACAGGCTTCCTAGTCTGAACAATTAAGAGAACAAACAATAAAATTGTGGAAAATAGGCAGTATATAAGCTAGTAGCACTACGGCCTAATAAGTTTTATCCCTGCTTAAAATATTCATTTTGTACGTCAGAAAATGAGAGCGTAAATGTAAATTATGTCTGGCAAAAATGAATTATTCAGGTCTCAGTTAGGATCTCTACTGAGAAAATTTTATGTTTACTTCACGATAAACACACCAAACACTTGAAAAGATAAGGGAAACACTAACTTTAACGGAGGATATTCACTCTCGAGTCGTGAGGAATGCACACTTGACAAATTCTGTTGGTCATTATGAGTTGATGAAAGAGTGCCTAAGTCTTACCAAGTGGCACATAGATGTGTACTCGAGCCATTCACCTGAACATTTGTAACTCACAATGAAAGAGACGAATACCAAGATTAATTTTGTGATTGAGACACAATAACCAAAAGTGCTGTAGATAGGAAACAATTGATCTTACTGATGGGTACTCAAGTACAAGGTGATAGCCTATTAAAGACGAGGTTGGTCAAAGTCCACTTGTCTACAAGGTCACTTACGACGCAAGTGCACAATGAAACAACAAACGAAGAAACAACAAACAAACTAACCGGGCTTCGCACGTTAAGGAGTGTTGTGCACTTATTTAAGCATGTGATGCGTGGTCTCCCTATGTCGGAAAGCAGACTTGTTGGTAGAAGATTTCACCCGAGATTTCAGAAGTTACCTGTGTGACATTAATTAGCCTTCACTAGCAGGAGAAGGAAAGACCGGAAGAGTAGAGTGTAACATCCACATTTGAACATTCTTCTATATGAGATTAACGATTGCTCTTGAGATGCATTCATTCTAAGAGCTCTGTGCAGAGATTTTTGGACAAAAGTTCGTGACACTTTTCAGTGCCAAGAAGGATGCATGCGTCAGAAATTAACTGTACGTCATGGAATAGGTACATAGAAATGTATAATGGCTTCAGCCCTTACACACCTTACAGTCAGAGCATGCTAAGTTCGTGGTGTAGTTTCACAGAGGGCCTGGATGGAGCCATGGGGAATCTCAATGTTTCGTTCCCTGTGTAGGAAATATGTGACGAAGGTTGTCGGCGAACCGTCACAGACAACTTACCGACCACCTAATATTTTCTAAGTGCTACATGTAAGAAGGAAGTGCAGTCCAAGGAAACAGCGATTCTTCGAAGGAGGAGTTATGGAGCGACTCTTTGTCCTAAATATAACATACTAGGCAATACTGAAATCCTTTCCCCTACGTAGTTTTTGCACAGTAGTGGTACGGTTTTACATTAATCCTTTCGCTTAACCGGCTTAAACCTTACAGTGTCTGATTATCTGATTTGCCACAACTACGACTCACCGTTTGTCGCAGGCAACATTACTCAATGTAAGCACACTAGCGGAATGCTTCATAGACAATGACATAGAATGTCATTCCCACAACAGCACCGATTACAGATACGTACATTTACACAACACAGCGGGTAACAATTTAAACAAACGTATTTGTGGAAAGCAATTGGCGAAACGTTAAATACATTCACTTACGTGATGGCGACGGCACATTTACTGATCACTCTTACTAACACACGCACGTATATTACAAAACGTCGCATCGTTGGACACTGTTTTTAAATAACACACCACTGTTGCACTAGTGCAATTTTGTCATTTAATTTAGAGTAACTCGTGTTTCAGCATATTTTTGGATATTGAACACATTAATATTTTGTATGATCTCGTATGCAGAATCGAAAATTAAGAATACTGCACTTTACCAGTCACTGATTAGTTTCATTACATGGAACGGAAAAACTGCGTAAAATAACCTCCACCAACATACGTTTCTGATCCGCAGTTATACGTAATTATATTATTCAGTATGAGTGTAAATGATGTGTGTGATGACGCAAAAGCAAGTCTGTTTCCTGGAAACAAGAACGTAAACGGTGTCTCAACTAGACGGAGTGGGATGTATTATTTTCGGGGTATGTGACGAAATAGTTTTGAGATTTCACGACTCTGCACACACTTATAGTTTTTATTTCCTTGTCCTTTACCAATACTTTTTCTTTAGTACTTTGTGTGATTTAGCATTACTATATATCTGTAGGAAAACTGGGTTGGTATATCACCTACCGACATAAACTTCAAAATAGGAATTAAATAATTTTACTGCTGCACATAATGTTATTTTAATCTGTCTACATTCTGCTGTGTGATAATCTTGATATTTAAACTATTTCATATGCGATCTATTACAATTGTCTGACTTTCCGTATTACAATGTCGTCTATGATCTGGATTTTTCGTCTGATCGATGCTTACAGCGGTCTGGAAGTGACCTTCGTGTTCGTTTTCTCCTTCTCCCTGAAGAAGAAGGCAAACAAACTGAGAATTTAGGAAGAGATATTGATCCATGTATAACTACGTGAATCTAGTGCTCCATCGAATGTGCTGAGCACTCCAATTTTACAGGCTAAAATGATAAAAAAAGCCTTATTCTGGAGCGTGAATGGTAAGGTAAATTTATTTTACACAACTGTGTACGTACACGTGAACCCTCAAAGTAACAACAATTTCAAGCCCACCATTGTTTAATGACACAGTTATCATTAAGAAAATGTGTCAAAGTTGGTTGCCTACATGACATGCAAACAAACATACCGTAAATTACAGGCTTTACTCATCACTATTCGCTAATATAAGGATTACTCATATAACCGGAGGAGTCAACAAGAGAACCACATTCATTTCCTGTTGACTTTGTGATCATTAGGTGCTTCGATGCTTTTCCAGGCAGTCAAAACCCATCGTTCAATAGTGCGGGTTAAAGCACGCTTAAGTTTTTCTTGTCGGAGTCAGTTCACGACTTGGAACGCAAAATCATTTTTTGCATTGTTCCTGAACGTAACCTTCAGAACTTTTATTTATACTGACTCCACGTCTTACATGACAGAAGTCGATCCTGCAGGAATAATAAGGTCAGTGGCTAGGCTGTGGGTCTTCTTCCTTACATCGTCAATGAGGTTACCACGAAATGCTTCAAGACAAAGGACTGATGTTAGTGTGGAAAGTCCACCTGGACGAAGCTCCCATGCATTTCGAAGCCAGTCAAGCATTAAAGTTACTTTAATCCATCCCTGCTCTTGATTTCAGACAAGTCGTCATCAAGGAACAGATTTTCATTTTTAGGGGTCATGTTTCCCGCTTGAAGGTTAAGAATGGCGGAATTCTGCACCCATCTGATGTGATTGCCAACATTACAGTTTCGTGCGGTTTTTCACATCCTGATGTTTTGATGCTAAATTCTTTTGTCCCCTTTTGTGTAATTAAGAGGACCAAACTGGCGTATTATGGACGTGGCGTAGTTGGCCTATTGAAAAATTCTACTCTTTCCTAATTGTGATGACATACTGCTAAAATTCTTGAAGCTTTCTCTAGAAATCCTTTGGAAGCTTGTGTGTACTGTTGTACGTAATACTAGAGTTAAGCCTGCACGTTTCATAGAACGACCCGCCCATCCACGGCTAGCCTTAAACACTTGCAGCCATCTCTTTTGCTTTGTTTGTTATGGTGTCACTATTTACAGGTTTACCGTTCTTGCGCTTTTCATGGATAAATTCCAAAAGTTTTACTTCAAAGTCAGGAGATCTTCCTTCACGAAGGCCTGAGAATTTATTTCTGGTTGTTAGAAAAAATCTCAGTTTCTATTTCTTCCATAAGCAGAAGTTTCAGCTAGAATGAACTCTTGCCCCTCTGGGTTTCAGAGTAAAGAATTACTTTACACTTGCAAGTAGCACTATACAACATTCTTCTCTGCTTGCCTTCAATTTCGTAACTACCCAATGGAGGAGGAGGAGGAGGAGGAGGAGGAGGAGGAGACTAGTTTTTAACGTTCCGTCGACAACGAGGTCATTAGAGACGGAGCGCAAGCTCGGGAGAGGGAAGGATTGGAAAGGAAATCGGCCGTGCCCTTTCAAAGGAACCATCCCGGCATTTGCCTGAAGCGATTTAGGGAAATCACGGAAAACCTTAATCAAGATGGCTGGAGACGGGATTGAACCGACGTCCTCCCGAATGCGAGTCCAGTGTGGTAACCACTGCGCCACCTCGCTCGGTAACTACCCAATGGAAACATACTATGCAGCAATAGGCCAACAATAATGTAACTAAGGTGAGAATTAAAACAACGCATTGTGACCCGGCCCGGATTTACATAGGTGGCAAAGCGGGGTATATGCCCCTAGCGGAAATTTCACGGGGCGCCAAGTTCATATTCTTGAAGGATAACCTTAATTCACAACGCGCCTAGAATCCGGCGCACAACGGTCTGTCGATTATTCATATAATTTAGCAACGCTTCTCCTTTGGTTTTAGAACACAGTCTAAGTTGATTTCTGAACGAATCATAAGCTGATTCCTGAATGCGTGCATAGGGTACGTGTTTTCTCTGTCAGGGGAATACCGACGCATCTAGAAATTAAAAAAAACTTTCTCGCAGAGAAAAGAGAACGAGGCTATACGATCTGAGTCGAATAAACAGGAACGTGGGATCGCCAACCACTGTTTATATGGTTGATTTTGTGTGCCAATGATAAGGTTTGTTATAAGTACTAACAAAATCCATAGATTCAGACTACTAAAACGAATAACAGGTAAGGAAGTTCTCATATTTTCTACTCGGCGTATCCAAGAAAATGCAATTTTGATAGAAAATTTTTGCCACATCGCTACCCTACTAAGGGCCAGCTGTACAGAGTGCGCTTAGCAGCCACGTATGTTAAGTTGATTGTGCGACAATTCTCGCACGTGTCAGCTCTTTGAAACTTTGGATGACAATTTCCCTAAAATCAGACGTTGTATTGACAGAGTCATACATTCTACACACCATCGTGAACAGTCGTTTTGTTGCCACTTACTCTAATGATTTTGGAAATTTTGATAGAATATTATCGATCCCTTCGGCCTTATTTGATCAAGTCCTCCAAAACTCTCTTAAATTCTGATTCTAATACTGGATTACCTATCTGTTCTAAATCACATCAGACAAATCTTCCCTCACTTAGAGACCTTCAATGTACTCTTTCAACCTATCCACTCTATCCTATGCATTTAACAACGGAATTCCAGTTAAGCTTTTAATGTTATCACCCTTGCTTTCAGTTTCACGAAGGTTGTTTTGCCTTCCCAATATGCTGAGTCTTTCGCATTTTTCATGCAGCCATTTCTTCTTCTTTTTAGCTATCCTGCATTTTTACCTCATTCCTCAGAGACTCGTTTCTGTATTCCTAAATTTCCCTGAACACTTTTGTGCTTCTTTCTTTCATCGATCAGCTGAAGTATTTGTTCTTTTACCCATGGTTTCTTTGCAGTTGCCCTCTTTTTACCTATGTTTCCTTTCCCAACTTCTGTGATGACTCTTTTTAGGAATGTTCATTCCTCTCCAACTGTACTGCCTACTGGGCTATTCTTTATTGTGGTATCTATAGCCTTAGACAACTTCATGCGTATCTCGTCATTCATTAGTATTTTTGCATCCACTTCATTGCGTATTGACTCTTCCTGACTAATCTCTTAACTTTAGCCTACTCTTCATCACTACTACATTGTGATCTGAGTCTATATCTGCTCCTGGATACGCCTTACAATCCAGAATCTGATTTCGGAATCTGACAATGATGTATCTAACTGAAATATTCCCGTATCACCCGGTCTCTTCCAATCATACCTCCTCCTCTTGTGATTCGTCGAAAGAGGATTTATAATTACTGGCTGAAATTTATTACAAATCTCAATTAGTTTTTCTCGTCTCTCCTTTCTTGTCCGAAGCCCATATTCTCGTACAACCTCTTCTTCCACTCCTTCCCCTACAACTACACTCCAGTCCCTCATGACTATTAGATTTTCATCTCCCTTTGGGTGTTGTATTACGCTTTCAACACCCTCATATAATTCTTCTGTCTCTTCATCATCAGATTGGTAGTTTGTTTGTATACTTGAACTACCGTAGTCAGTGTTGGTTTGCTGTCGGATCTGATAAGAATAATCCTATCACTGAACTGTTCACAGTAGCACACCTTCTGCCCTACCTTCCCAGTCATAACGAATTCTCCTCCCGTTGTACCATTTTCCGCTGCTGTTGATATTACTCTATACTCAACTGACAGTAGTTGGGGGTTCGAGTCCTGTCACGGAGCTGATAAGGGGTCACATTTGTTTCGGCTTGTCAGTTGGAGGGTGTTGCCTTAGACGTTTGTTAACATTGGCATGCAGCGTTGTCTAGCCCTACCGGGACCTAAAGAAGAACATTGTGCTGTTGTTACACGTTCTTGTTTTCATTTCGATACCTGTATTTGTGAAGGCAACCGCATGGAGTAAGATTTGTTCTGAAGCTATGCTGGATCTTGCGCTCTTGGTATTTTTGGTTTTGTTTTGATCCCGACTATTTGGGTGTCAGGAATATGGAACTGTGTTAATGTTTGGCTTGAACAGTGGATACGTGGCTAGTTTAGTACGTGTATAGTGGCATGGCGTTCTCATGAAGGAGTGCCCGCTAGATTGCTATTGCGTCACTTCAAACTGTAACTTCACCTTACTAAAACCCCCTTGTTAAAAGGGAGAGAGGAAAAAAAACTTATGAAATACCTTCTATTTGAATTAACTATCTTACCTGTCGCTTAAGTAAGTATCTGCTCAGTGATTAAGCTAATGGGAGCACCTATCCTAAAAGCAACTAGGCGGCTATGCTGACCGAGCGGTTCTAGGCGCTTCAGTCTGGAACCGCGTGACTGCTACGGTCGCAGGTTCGAATCGTGCCTCGGGCATGGATGTGTGTGATGTCCTTAGGTTAGTTAGGTTTAAGTAGTTCTACGTTCTAGGGGACTGATGTTAAGTCCCATAGTGCTCAGAGCCATTTGAACCATTTTGAAAAGCAACTAGCGCTCTTCGGTTATGGTGGCCCTCGTGCCTATATTGGTCCGAAAGATGGTATAACAGGCTTACATGCTCCGTATCGAACTTCTAATGTTTTCTGAGTGATTGTGGATTATTACAATTTATTATAGTGCAAACGTTTGTATTTTACCAAACGTGTTTATAAGTTATTAATGTGATTGGTTGGAATGTAATACGAAAGTTTTAGGACCATAGGTTGTCCAGGTAGAAATTTTGAAGCCATGTTGTGTTGTGATTTCATGTATTTATGTTTTATATTGCAATGAGAATTTAAATGTGGTAAACCCATGCTTTGTGATTAATAATTAAAGATTTAAGAGTGCGTTCAATTATCGCTTACTTAGGTGTTGTGTTATTATTTTTGAAAATTATAATAGGCGTTTTAGTTTCTTAAATTAAAGCCTTTCCAATTCGAAAGTGGTGGCTCTCCCATTCTGGGCAATTGTAAGCATCGAAGCAGGATTTACGTAGTTGGTGTTATGTATTATATGTTATGAATAAATTATTTATGTGTTAAATCACATCTGTTATGTCAATTCCTAGGCCCCGTCCACATATACTCCCGGAAATTGAAATAAGAACACCGTGAATTCATTGTCCCAGGAAGGGGAAACTTTATTGACACATTCCTGGGGTCAGATACATCACATGATCACACTGACAGAACCACAGGCACATAGACACAGGCAACAGAGCATGCACAATGTCGGCACTAGTACGGTGTATATCCAACTTTCGCAGCAATGCAGGCTGCTATTCTTCCATCGTAGAGATGCTGGATGTAGTCCTGTGGAACGGCTGGCCATGCCAGTTCCACCTGGCGCCTCAGTTCGACCAGCGTTCGTGCTGGACGTGCAGACCGCGTGAGACGACGCTTCATCCAGTCCCAAACATGCTCAATGTGGGACAGATCCGGAGATCTTGCTGGCCAGGGTAGTTGACTTACACCTTCTAGAGCACGTTGGGTGGCACGGGATACATGCGGACGTGCATTATCCTGTTGGAACAGCAAGTTCCCTTGCCGGTCTAGGAATGGTAGAACGATGGGTTCGATGACGGTTTGGATGTACCATGCACTATTCAGTGTCCCCTCGACGATCACCAGAGGTGGACGGCCAGTGTAGGAGATCACTCCCCACACCATGACGCCGGGTGTTGGCCCTGTGTGCCTCGGTCGTATGCATTCCTGATAGTGGCGCTCACCTGCACGGCGCCAAACACGCATACGGCCATCATTGGTACCAAGGCAGAAGCGACTCTCATCGCTGAAGAAGACACGTCTCCATTCGTCCCTCCATTCACGCCTGTCTCGACACCACTGGAGGCGGGCTGCACGATGTTGGGGCGTGAGCGGAAGACGCCCTAACGGTGTGCGGGGCCGTAGCCCAGCTCCATGGAGACGGTTGCGAATGGTCCTCGCCGATACCCCAGGAGCAACAGTGTCCCTAATTTGCTGGGAAGTGGCGGCGCGGTCCCCTACGGCACTGCGTAGGATCCTACGGTCTTGGCGTGCATCCGTGCGTCGCTGCGGTCCGGTCCCAGGTCGACGGGCACGTGCACCTTCCGCCGACCACTGGCGACAACATCGATGTACTGTGGAGACCTCACGCCCCACGTGTTGAGCAATTTGGCGGTACGTCTACCCGGCCTCCCGCATGCCCACTATACGACCTCGCTCAAAGTCCGTCAACTGCACATACGGTTCACGTCCACGCTGTCGCGGCATGCTACCAGTGTTAAAGACTGCGATGGAGCTCCATATGCCACGGCAAACTGGCTGACACTGGCGGCGGCGGTGCACAAATACTGCGCAGCTAGCGCCATTCGACGGCCAACACCGCGGTTCCTGGTGTGTCCGCTGTGTCGTGCGTGTGATCATTGCTTGTACAGCCCTCTCGCAGTGTCCGGAGCAAGTATGGTGGGTCTGAGACACCGGTGTCAATGTGTTCTTTTTTCCATTTCCAGGACTTTATATTACATGATCGACCACCGTCCCATGAGACATGTCCCTGTGCTACAGGGATACATGCTATACTGCAAGGATGACTTTACGGGGAAAGGGCCAAGGGAGATGTCACAGTATTTGTCACTAATGCACACTGCTCCTCTGCCTCTCCATTGGTTACTAACCTGCAAGCAGTTGCAGTTCAAAATCACGTGTGTCGAAGGATCAGTGTTTGCTCACTGTATTTATCTCCGGAAGATAAACTCAGACTCTCACGGATCTTATCGCGCAACTCCCGCGACCATTCCTCCTCCTGGGGATCTTAAATGTGCATAATGTCCTGTGTTGCTTGACCAGTACTTGCCCTCGGGGTCGGGTTTAAGAGGACCTCATGACGTCTCACGGGCTGTGCGTCCTGAACACGAGTACCCACACAAATTTCTCTACTGCTACTGGGTCATTATCAGCCATCGACCTCTCTTTCTGTTCTCCAGCCCTCGCTGACTGTTCAGTGGGAGGCCATTCCAGTGATCACTCGCCAACCCGCTTTCACCTACTGAATGACTCACAACCTGCAGTTAAGCCCCCAAAATGGATAGTCAGCAAGGACAACTGGACGAATTTCAGCCAGCTGGCTGTGTTCCAACACTGTGACAGCGTCCAAGGATGGGTGAACTACATCGCAAGAGAGATCCACCGTGCCGCTGGATTCTCCATCGCATCGTCATCACAGGAGGCGACCAGTACCTCTGTACACAGATGAATGCCATTCCGCGATCTGGGAAAGGCATGCGGATTTTCGACATTTTAATATCCGACCGACAGCAGACAGCCTTAGGGCCTTTCCAGTCGTGACAGCCAAGGCTCGACGTGTCATAAGGGAGAGTAAGAAAAGGTCATGGCAAGAATTTCTTGACTCCACCAATCATTCCACTTCTTCTATAAAAGTACGGGAAGCCATCCGGAGGATTTCCGGTAAACACAGCCGTTTACCAATAGCAGCAGCGCTGAAACTGGGGGGGGGGGGGGGGGGCTACCAAATTGCACCCAGAAACATTGCTCTGACGCTGGCCGAACACTTTGCGCAATGCAACCCAGTATCCGGCGTTTCATCACTATCGTGCGAGTGTAGAGAGGGGAATGTATGACTTCAGCTCCAACAGTTCAAAGACATACAAGTCCCCCTTCTCCATTTGGGAGCTCGAATCTGCACTGGCAGATTCGTGACTCTGCAACTAGTCACGACTGAATCCAGAACTGCATGCTTCGACATTTGACAGCGGCCTTAAAGGAAACCCTCCTCGAATGTTTTGACGTAATGACAGTCGGACAACTTCCCCAACTTGACGTAATGACAGTCGGACAACTTCCCCAACTCATGGAAGCAGGCAATTCTATCCCTTTCCTCACCAGAAAAGGAGTAAACGTGTCCCAGTAGTTATCAGGGTATCGCGCTAACGAGGCGTGTAAGAAAGACCCAGAAGCTAATGGTTAACCATCGCATGGTACGGTTGTTAGAGACCAGACAACTCCTTAGCCGCTATCACTGTGGAGCCCGAAGATTTCGGTCCACTGTCAACTACCTGACCCTCCTAGAGGCGGCTATTCAGCATGCTTGCCTCCGTAAGCATCACTGTATCGGCATATTCTTCGATATACGTAAGGTATATGAAACTACTGGAAGCAGTGTATTCACGCTCAATTGCATCAATGGGGCTTTCGTGGCCTGTCAAATCGAATTGAACAGGAGAATGGCGTTCCCCAGCGCACAGTTTTAAGTGTTGCCTCCTTTGCCGTAACCACCAACACTACCACGTCAATGGTAAGGAGTGCTGTACAGTGTTCCTTCCTTGTAGGACGATTTTGCTGTTTTCTGTTCCTCCTCCAGTCTTGCAACAACGAGCCGTCTGTTGCAACTTACAGTGCGGCGGTTAGAGGAGTGGGCTGCAAAGACGGGTTTTCAGTTTTCTGCAGACAAGTGTGTGGTCATTTTAATCGTAGTCGTCGTCTTTTTAACTTGCCTGCCTTGAATATGGAAGGTACCATCCTACATTTTAGACACAGTACTGTTTCTGGGCCTCATTTTTGATTCCCAACTGTCGTAGTTGTCACACCTGCGGTACCTGAAAGCCAAAACCCTGAAACCACTGAACGTAAAGTGCCTTAGCGGCAGGTCTTGTCGAGGCCCTCTTACTTGAAACTGTCCGTCATAATGGGATTCGGCTGGCCAAGGTTGCTTATCAGACCAGACCCACACGCAGCATCTGTGCTGAGGCGTGGGAGCCGCCCCTTAGCACCTGGCTCCACCTCCTCATGTTGGGTCTAAGTTCTTTGCAGCTCCAACTTCACCCACACACCATACTGTTGCTCGTTCACCTCTGACACACATTTCTTCCAACCATCCACTAGGCACGATGCCATTTGTGTAGCTCGTGCAGCGTTTGCTGGAGTCACTTACTGTGATGCCGGTATGACATCAAATCGACGGTTTTAACCCCCTGCCGCCCTGGTTGCTGGAGAGGCCCAGAGTGATTTTATATTTGGTGCATTAGAGGAGAGATATCACTCCTGCCTCCGTATATAATGAGATATCTGATGTTTTATCTGAGAACCACGACCATGCAGCTTTTTTTACGGATGGGCCTAAGCAGGGTGACTGTAGTGGTTGCTCTATCTTTTCCCGAATCATATCCTCAAGGTCAGACTGGCTTTATAATTTACCGTCTTCGACGCAGAATTATACTGGAGCAGATGAGACGTTCTCCCAGTGTTAGATTTCTCGTCTGCTCAGATTTTCTGAGCGCTCTTTACTCTCTCCGACGGTCCTACCATGCAGACACAGTAACCCAGTATATCCAGGATACCATATACAACTACAACGACTGCGGAAAGAAGCGTCTTTATGCTGGGTACCTGGACACATTGGAATTGGGAGGAATGAAGGGGCTGATAGAGCAGTCATGGAGTCGTGTCGCGATCCTCTGGTATTTCATTGTGCTATCCCCTGCATGCTGTCACCTCGCTGTTTAAGGACAAAGTCATACGTCGATGGCAAGAGGAGTGGCTGGCAGTGACAGTGTCATCAAGCCCACAACTCGGCCTTGGAGTACTTCCTTCCAGTCACGTCGGCGGGTCGAGGTACACCTTACTCGTCTTCGCATGGGCCAGAGCCCTATGAGACATGGATTCTCACTCCAGTGAGAGGGCCTTTCAATGTGTGGTGCTTGTGGCGTGCAGACCACGGTGCGCGACATTTTATTGGACTACATTTTATTGCCCCACCAATGGACTTTAGCGGATCTGCCGTCTCTTTCATGTAATGATTAAACAAATGTGGTTAGGGTTTTAATGTTTTGTGAATTGTCCAACGTTTTTAACAAGATTTTAGGAAGATATTCGTAATGTGTCAAAGGGTGGCTGGCTCATCTTAGATTTTTGTAAGTGGTCAGCCAGTCACATTTCCCTGCGCTAATCTTTTAGTTCTTCTGTGTTTTGCTTTCTCTGTATTTTAATTTTTTGATTAGCTCTCTTCCCTTCATAATTGGTTTTAGTGCATGTGAGAGTGCATGTGATGCAGAGTGTCTGTATGGTCATTTCGAGTGTATGCTTGTACAATACTTTGTTCATTTTCACATACGTTTGTTTTTATTAGTGTAAGGTAAGGGCGCTGATGACCTAGCTGTTGGGCGGCCATCAGATCCCACCTCCCCCCCCCCCCCCCCCCACACACACACACGGAAGCTAATTGCCGTACATGGTGGCATTAATGTCAAGGACATAGGGAAGAGAAATAACGCACACTCAATTCAACTGAGACACTTTTAATCTCTGCTATGGTATGTCATACCATTACATATCAGTACCATTACTTCTACAAAAGGGACGCAATATGACGTCTTTTAACGTCCAGAAGAGTCTGCAAGTGCAGGATTGCATTCTTCACAGCAGAACGAAGCATGTCCGTAGGTATGCTGACTACCTCTCGGCATAGGCTATGTGCTGTGCTTCAGATCAGCGCATGTGTGCATGTTCCCCTGGCAAACCCTGTCCTTCAGGTAGCCCCACAACCAGAAATCACACAGGGAGTGATATTAGGTGATTGTGCTGGCCATGCATTTGGAAACGATCGGCTGATGATTCGATCGTTTCCAAATTTGCTTCGAAGAAGCGATGTGCGGTGGGGCCTCATCTTGCGTGAAAACTTTTCAGTTCATATCTTTCTCCTGTAGGACGGGTATGACATGGTGGCGAAGCTTATCGCACTAGCGCTGGCCAATCACACTGCACTTTTTTGGTCCTTGAGCGCCAAACTGTTCAAAAAAGAAAGGGCCAGTGATGAACATAGCTGTGAAGCCATACCATACGGTGAGGTGTTCGCCATACAGAGGAACTTCGTGCACAGTCACTGGAGTTGAAGATCCCCACTCTCGGCAATTCAGTGTGTTCACCTCACCCATCAGAGAATAATAAGTATCGTCTGTCCATAAGATGGTATAACGTCAGCCCACATCAACTTCAATCCTTGTGAGAAAGTAGTTGTGCGTCCTGTGGTACAAGCTACTGTACGATACAGATCTTGTACAGATACCATTCAACTGTCGTGACACGGCATGCGCACTGCCTGACGACCGGAAATTGTGGTCAGCGTTGTCTGCCATAGCAACAGTGATTTCATCGACCACCTGTGGTGCAACCGGCCGTCGGCCTCTTCCCAGACCGACGCCCAGTTCTTCAGTTGATTCGAGCTTCTTCGTCATGCTCCGCACAGCAGGTGGAAAAGGTGGACCCTTACATAATCCTTTCAGCTGGCGTTGTTCCCGAATTGTAGCGGCAGCATTACTGTTGTTTTGGTAATAGATCTTTAACTGCTCCCTTTTTCTAAGCTCATGTTGACACACCCACCAGTGCTCTGCGACTGGTCAGGTGTGTGAGACTATGAAACGCGATGACTGATCACGCCACCTAGTGGCCATAGTTGGAAATAGATGGCGACACTGTGAGGCATGGAAATTACGCACCCCACACTCTGGACATTAACGTTTGGGATTCATAGGGTAATTAGTTTCCATATTATAACATGTCAAATAGGGAACAATTAATTATAACCATTTGGTAGTGTTCATTGTCTATATCTTGAGGGAAATCTCAGAATCAATGCATCAGTCACCTCACTGCCTGTATCTTCAATCATTTCAAAATCATAAAACTCAGCAATAGTGACCACCATGCCGGCGTACTGTCTCCTTGGTAGGATTTACTGAAAACCAGACAATAGTTTTTCATCTGTGTGATTAATTAACTGGAAATAATACAGAAAACGACAGAGATCTTGTGAGTGGGTGATAAAAGGTAATCAGCGACCCTGATGAATAATTACATATGACTATGAGATTTGATTCTGACTAAAAAGGACATTAGTAATAACTATTCTCTCCTTTTGTCCAGGGAACAAAGACTGACTATCTTCTTTAACATTACCACTGTGTTAGGCGGACGTGACTGTAACAGCTCATTTTAAAATATAGCCCTGTTAACAGTAGTTTGATTAATTATTTCCTGAAGCACATTTAGAACACAGTAGTATATTTGTTAATTATTAAAAAAATCTTTCATTTGTAATATAGTGCCCTCACCTGTGATATTTAAGATGCTTTTACGTAGCTTCTGTCCTCTGTTGTTCGCCTCCGTTACTATTGGCCTAAATATTTTTGTGAATTACGGCTCTCTAAGCCTAGTTACTTATGAAAAAGTTCATTCAACCATTATCCAAGGGTGGGGGTAAATGCTATAAACAGTGGTCCAAGTGGAGATATACTACCGAGCACATTCAGCTCACCGTATTCGCCATCACAATTACCACGGAATATTAATTAAAATTCAGGCTGGTTGCAAATTGAATATTAGCAACAATGTAATATGCCCTTATATATAAACGAATCCATTTTCTGATGCAGTGCCAGAGAACTTTTTTAATTCATGCTCTACAGAAATTTATTGCTCACATGTGCGTAGTAGCAATTTACGCCAATCTTTTGCCGTTTCCCCCACAAATATTTAAAAATACTGACATAGCATCAAAGTGCTGGAGTAAAATCTTCTCAGTTTCTAAGTTGTGTCACTTAGAATAAAATTCTCGAGCTTTCGATTGCTATCTCTTCCATCATCTTCAGGAGTAGAACCGCTGACAGCTGGAGCTGTTTTCTTTCTTTCTTCCATATTGACAGGGGAGTGCTGGCAGTAGCATAGTTCACTAGTCTTGAGCGAAATGGCCTTACAAAAAATACAGAAGGGGGACTCTTACATAAAAAGGGGGGGGGGATAAAAATAGGGACATAAGAAACACAGTAAAAGGGGATGATAAAAAATACACTAATACAGGAACATGCACTGGGGTACAATAAAAAAGTCGACATTAAATTAAAAGAATACAGTTGGCAAACTAAAAGAACATTGGAGACCAAAACAAGCTAAAAGTCTGCCACAGGATAAAAATCACACTAGGATACCTTTAAAAACCACAGGAAATGACAGAGCATGCATGAAGAATAAATACCGATTGTAGGGACCTGTCGAGGGACTGGAGGCTGGAGAGGAGAGAAAAAGAAGGGATAAAGGTGCGGTATGGGGAGGGGGAACTGGGGGGCAGGAGGAGGGAAAAAAAGGGGTACAGGAGGCGCACCAAGAGGCAGATCGGCAGTCGGGAGAAAAATAGGGAAGACAAGGCTGGAGAGGGGGCATGGGAGATGGAGGAGGTGGTGGAGGAGGGGGAAAACCGATCAGGGGAATGGAAGGGGAGGGGAGAGGAAGCCCTAAGAGGAGGGGGGAGGAGGGTGAATGTCAGGTCAGAGCTCATCATCCGAGAAGGGTGGGTGCTGGAAGTTGTGTTGGGAAAGGAGGTGGAGGGTGTGGAGATGGAGAGAGGGCGGGACACAACGGTAAATGGGCGGCCACGGGCAGGGGTGGAGAGGAGGAGGGACATGAGGGGATGCAGGGCAACGAGTCAGTGGAAGATGTACAGGGTGTGGATGTGATCAAGGAAATGGAGAAGGTGTGGGAAGGCTGGAGAAAGTGGGGGAAGGGGATGAGGTTGTAGAGGATGCACATTGGGGATGGAAGGCGAATATACTAGGCGTTCGAGCTGGCTCGGTTCTCCGCTTATATAGTCAAGATTGCGCCTTCTAGTACCAACCAGAGACAGCCACAATGACATGTGCACGGAAGGGGCAGCTCACCCCAGTTCCAAGGCGCCACAACGCCTTTTGGTACACAGGCCTCAAGGCGCAACTGTGACGTCATGGCTACGAGGCTGTTGCTGCAAACAAGCAGGTGTATTTCTTTCGTGACAGTATAACAAAATCTCACTACCTAGTTCTCAACTGTCAATCTGTGTGCCATGTGGCATTTACAAAACGAAAAAAAAGAGAGAGAAAGTGCCGTTCCTGTATGCTACAGGGCAGAACGCTTTTTACGCTGGTTACAATTCTGTGATTTCCTTCTCTTCTGTTTGAGATTACAGTAAAATTTTACTACTTGTTATAACATAGCGACATAAATCTACATACCCCACAGCCCATAAATTACACTAATAGAGTTACTGTGATAGAGATACTTACAGCAAAAGTTAGGACAACATATTTGTTCTGGTGATAGTAAATTTAATTACATCGATAAAAATGTAACTTACTGGGACATAATTTACTCACCAAAGATTGCATCGTTATCGTCGTCGGTAATAGTTTAATTATAAACGCTCAGGTCACCAATTTTTAACCATAAAAACCCAAAAGACATCTTTTTCTCTGTGTGGTAACAGAATTGTCAAATATGTATCGGAATAATGCTGTTAATTAAATGAAATCTTTGTAAATATAATATAGGCCTAGTTTTATGCACATTCGTTAACAATGCAGTTACACATATCGAGAAGAGGAAAATAGGAATGAGCGGAAAATGAGAAATATAAATGTTTGTTAACCTGTCACAAAATTTATTCGAAACTACTTTACAGGTTACAGTTCTTTTCCTTCTGTTACTGCCATTATGGCATTAACATAAGTATTGAGAAACATTACACCCTACTTTTACTATACACTGAAGAATTCTGTCGTCTGTGTGACTTGTCTAACTAGAAAAAGACTCACTTAGAAAGAAGTCTTCCTTTTTAATTACATAAACAGCTAATCTTATAACTAAATATCTCTGGGTTGAGAATCTCATGAAGCTGTGTTCATGTTCTTCAGACATCAAGTTTTTAACAAGTAATTATGTAAAAATAACAGCATAAATAATCTCATTATTACGACAATTAAATCTACCTGTGTCAACCTTATTTATGTGTGTGTGTCTGTGTGTGTGAAAACAGACAAGTATTCGTGAACAGAGTGAACTTGTTCCTCACTGAAATCCACTACGCTGTCAAAGTTTGGTGGTGGTGGTGAGGTGACATCTCCGACACAGTTTCCAAAGATTCTATATCTGTGTCAACTTTTACAACACCAGATGACGAAATTTTCAAGGGTAGCAGGGTCTGAATTATTAGCTTAGATTCAATTTCAAATACCTATCTCAAAAATATCAACTACTGAGATCTTCCTGCACTTGATTGAACGTATGCCTGCGAGAGTGGGAGTTGTCATCGAGACTAAGGGTGGGCCAACACCATATTGAATTCCAGCATTACTGATGGAGGGTGCCACAAACTTGTAAGTAATTATCAGCCAAGTGTCCCGATACTTTTGATCACTTAGTCTACTCCTTGCCCGATACAGGAGTTCGTATGAATATGAATGTGATCTCTCCCAAGGAAATGATGGAAACTTAATAATTTTTCACATAAGCTGCAACAAATGAACGCAACATTTTCACTATCACACAGATTCTCTGTGCTCTGTCAAAACATGTTCTTAACGTTTTCGAAATTGCGTTCCATTTTGGAAGCTTTTACTCTTGAATCGCTTTGATTTAACATACGGGGGTCACTCCAAAAGAAATGCACGCTATGTTTTTATACATCTTTTATTCTACATGTTTGAAAGTGTTACAGTGTGTAGATACATTCATTAGGAGGAATATTTTCATTTCTCCACATAATTTCCATCCCTCTCAATCGCCTTACGCCATCTTGGAACCAGCGCCTGTATACCCGCACGGTAAAACACTGGACCAACCTGTTGGAGCCAGTGTTTGGCAGCATGCACAAGGGAGTCATCATCTTATAACCTTGTTCCACAAAGAGTGTCTTTCAGTTTCCCAAAGAGATGAGAGTCACATGGAGCCACCATTCTCGAACTGTTCCAAAAGTTCACTGCATACCGTTTTTCTATTTGCTTTGTGAGCCACTGTCATCCTGGGAACCCACCTGGCGCAAACCTTTCATAACGCCAACACTTTCAGTATTCTGAAAACACTTTCTTCCCCTATCCCAACGTAGCGTGACAATTCGTTCACTGTTATGCGTCTGTCAGCAGTCACCAATTCGTTAACTCTCTGCACATCGTCTGGAGTATGTGCAGTACGAGGCTTGCCCCTGCGGGGAAAAACCTAAATATTGCCGTGCCCGCTTTCATCACGTAACCTGCTTGCCCACCGACTAACTGTACTGCGATCGACAGCAGCATCTCCATACACCTTTTTTAAGCTCTTGTGGATATTTCCCAATGTCTCGTTTTCTCAGCACAGGAATTCTATGACAGCACGTAGATTCTGACGAACGTCAAGTGTAGCAGCTATCTTGAGGACATGCTGTGACGGTGCCACCCACGGGAACAGGTTGAATTAATTTTGAAAACAAGCGGGAAGGATGTATCTACACACTGTAAAACTTTCACACATGCAGAATGAAAACTGTATTTTTACAAAAATAGTGTGCATTTCTTTTGGAGTAACCCCCGTAGTTCACACCCGTTTATTTGGTGTTTTCATTTCTGTGAGACGTCTGTGTGGTATCTGGCCTACTCTCACTATTCATCACGTTTACTTTTGACGGCAACTTATTCTTACACATATGACTCTTATTCTATAACCAATGTACAGTACGACAGCTGCCAAGACTACAGAAAGAGAACAAACGTTTCAATGACTGGAAGGCCAGTTCATAATGGTGTGAAAAATATTTAGATGTGCATCGAATGAGGCACCATGACCACGTACCCACGATGCCGTTGCGGCGTCACACGCCTCTTTGTTGCAGTTCTTGTTCTTGGGCCATTAACTGTCTATTTTGCTTTTTTTCAGTCTAGGACACTATCTTCCTGTTTTCATACTTGATCTGTTTTCAGTTTTTGACGCGCTATCCACTGGGCCATCATACACCTAAATCTGAACTTTCCTTGCCAGTACTGACGGAAACATGGAATTAGTGTTGGTTACTTTCTGAACAGATCGATTAATATTGACTCAGTATATTAAGTTACAAAGCTGAAGATATTATTGCGTAAGGAAATCACAGCCTGCCAACGATTCATTATTATAGACAGAGTAAGCGTTCCGCCATTGAAAGGCAACAGGTTAACCGAAATCGCATTGTTACTGAACAGCTAGAATCATGCTAACTTAAACACACGGTAAGTTGCAGATGCTCTCTATATTAAAGCACACACACCCCAAGCCAATCTAACAGAACTGTAAAGATAATGAGCTTACTACCTTCGAGTTCTGTGCTCTTAAGAAAAGAAAACCGCTCCTCGTGGATAATGTTCATAATTTCCTCTGAAACGTAGCACACAACACTTGTGTAACATTTCGAATGATTACATCAAAACCTCAGAACTAAATAGAGATATATACTTTGTCATCAAAAGTATCCCGACATCTGGCTAAAAATGACTCAAGTTCGTGGCGCCCTCCTTCGGTAACGCTGGAATTCAATATGGTGTTGGCCCACACTCAGCCTTGATGACAGCTTCCACTCTTGCAGGCATACGTTCAATGCTGGAACAGGCTGTGTCTGCTATCAGGTGCATTCGGAAAGACGCCTCTTGAATGAGTTGTGATAGCATTGACAACACTGCATAAATCTCCCATGTCCTGCTACTGCTAATGGCTGGTGTCCAGAGCAGTTTTTTTTTACTTATATATAGATTAGTTTGAACACTCTCTCTACAGGTCTCAACTTTTTCACCCTCTCCCACCACAATTCCTCTGCAGGCTCAGTTAAACTAGCTCTCTGCAAGTTTCAGCTTCTTTAATTTTCCCATCCCTTCTTCCATTAGGTGCAGCAGATACATATACTCCTCAGTTTATTGAAGTCAATGATTTATTGTGACACGGCTTTGAAACCAAGGCTTGGTTTGTAAATGAGAAAAATGTTACGTGGTAATATATTATTAGAAGCTTTACACCGTCTAAAATTTGGCTTTGTGATCAACTTTCTCACTTTCCACACCCATTCCGTCAACTGATTAATTTGTGGGTTATTAAGCTTGATGTACCTACTAATCCCACACTCAAAGAACAACAAAAATATGACAAGAGATAGAGATGTATAGAAATATGTATACAGTTATTTACAAAAAATGTCCTCTCTGTCAATACAACAGGATAAAAATTATGCATATGCTAAGTACCGTATACACCACGAATTAATGTTACGTGCTTCCAGTACAATAAATGTCTTGGCAGGTCATGCACTCTGAACACCTACATATTTTCATGCTACTCTCATGCCTCTAACACACTGTGTGAAAGTACATATTTCCCATCTGTTAATATGACGATCTCAAAATCTACACAGCATATCACCAAACCTCAGCGTTAGTTCCTTCCGCCTGCGTCGTCGGCATGACAGAAAAGAGATACGGGATTGCCTTCATCATAGCGAGTGCAACCGAAGCAGATGTTTACGGTACGGCCGAGGCCGCTACCGGAGACGCAGTCTCGTGTCTCAGCCAATGGCCGCCAGGTTCCGCTATCCACGCACAACGAATCGTTACCAATGCCAGAGTTCGCTATCAACAAGCGGACTATTTCCCTTTGCCTATTGACCTTGTAAGCCGGCGCACCTCCATCCAGAAGGCAGTTCAACAGGCCGCCCAGATTTGTAGGCATCTTGCATCCCAGCTGCAACATCCACGCTCCTCATCTGTTGGTAGTCCCGGATCGTGAGGAGTGGTAGGTTCTGAATGACTCAAAAGTGTCATGTAAAGGTGGTCTGGTCTCCGTGGATAGCTTGGAGATAATGCTGTGTCGACCACTCAAGTAGTTTTGTTTTCGTCTTTTCGTTGGTCGACTTTCTCGAGAACCTGTGAGGAATAAATTTTATTTTATTGTTCTTCTGTTATAAGATCCGAACTGGGATCCATAATTGGCTTTTTGCTTGGATTGTGTTTTGTTTCGACCACTTTTTCGACATCAAAGATGTTCTTGTTTATTTGTTTAGACCAATAAAAAGAGATAGAGGAATATCGTTAATCTTTTGCCTCTGCTATCGCAGATACAGCATATACAGTTTACGGTTTTTGAAATGCTTAACAGATGACAATGAAAAATTTCTTTACAAGCATCCAGCTGTAATCGTATTCTTCAAATAAACCACACGGCACACCTGCATGTGAACGCTACTCTCTCTCTCTCTCTCTCTCTCTCTCTCTCTCTCTCTCGCACGCACACGCACACGCACACACACACGCACACACACAGTGCCTCGGCTGTGGGTGAGTCGTCAGGCTCATTTCATCTCGTGTTTCGGCAGATATCTGCAATTTCGTTTTTGCAGTGGGACATACGTACCTCGCATGGGTGTACTGTTCTAGACAGCACTCGCTAGATCTACAACTTTAGCGTGAAGAACCATCACTTACTTGTGAGCGCAGCCTGGTTGCATCACTGAACGCCACGACCGAGCCGACAGTGCACGTCCACTGTGCCGAGAGCGGATGACGGGATAGAACTGTGCGCTCCCGTATTCCCTGCCAGTTCGTAACAATGTTGGCGAGAAAGGACCTTTTGTTGCTGCTGCAAATGAAGACGAGTACATCTTGTTTGGGAACTATAATTACTAGCTTCAGGCAGGAGCGGTTTATTTTCAGTTTTCTGCGTGGTTATTGATTTAGTTTTACATTTCTAGTGAGTTTGTGTGCTTTTTAATCACAGTGTAGCGTCCATAAAAACTATGTAGTGTACAGTTTTGGAGTCTTGCTGTGTTCAGATGCGAGTTGATGACCCCTCACGCAGAGCTCTGGGCAGAGCTGGCTGCCGTCAGATAATTTGAGGCTTTTCCCAACGATCGTCACTGGTGATCCATGGGCGGCCCAGAACATCCTACGTTTCCCCCAGTCGGCTCACTACTGTGACCATCCCGGGTACTACCCACACTGAAGTTGACGCCCCTTTGGACGAGTAGGAGACCGCTCCAAGGAATGGCAGGCAGCCAAAGACGTTGTGGGAGACCTATCCCAGCGCCACTAGTTTATCTTGCGAAAAGATTTCTGAGACTTTATGCGGCTGACAAGATGCAGTCGCTCGTCCTGTTCTAGGGAAGCGTTTTGGGTGCAAGGCCTGCGCAATCACAGAGGCACAGAGGGTGGGATTACTGGCAGCTGGTGTCTCCGACGACAGGCATGTATTCGTGCCCCTCAGGGAAGGGGTGCCAAGGAGAAGAATAAATCCAGTGAGCACTCTGTGTGCATACGAGAAGAGTCATTCTAGATGCGGGACGGCTGCTTCTGGATGCCATGAAGAACACAGGTGCAGATGGAGGCAACATACCCGTGTGTGTCGCTTTGGGGGAGTTTGTCTGGCTTGAGGGGGCTGGCTAGCTGAAGTGGTGAAGACCGCCAGTCCTGCTTGCGAAATGAAGGTGGAGCTCATAATCTGTAGCAGCGTCGACAGAACTGAATGTGATCCCTTGTTACAGAGCCGAATGGAGGATCTGACGTGAGCAATTTGGTAATGGGTTTCCGGATTCTGCTTTATAGGTCAGGCTTCCATAACATACATGAAGCGGCTACACCGGTAGCAGGGAATGTGTAGATGGGCTGGGCGGTTATTTAGCTTAGAGGACCTTGGGAAACTGCAGCAAGGGCGTCAGTCTAAAACGATGCAGAGCAAACAAAGATAGTACAACTCGCAACAATAGGTATTCCAGCTTTAAACTGTTGTAGCTGTGTTGGAAAAGATCCATTTTTCCAAGCACTAGTACAAAGCACCGAAGCTCAATTCATTATATGCATGGAAAGCTGGATAAAGTTAGAAATACGTTTTTGAAATTTTCACAAAGGACCTTATTGAGATCAGACAGGATAGATTAAATACAGCGTTTGTGCTAGAGTGTTTATTGCTGTCTGAACTAGTTTACCGTGTAGTGAAATTGTTATTGTTAATAATTGCTTCCTTTCACCGACCCTCCAACTCAGATTATACAGTTTGTAAACAGTTCACAGAAAATCTGAATATTTCAAATAAGTTAAAAAATAAATTTTAAAGTCGGTGGTAGTAGTAAAACGACGTCCGAAATTGTTCTGAATGTGTTCACAGAAAATTATTTTGAAAGATTTGTTCAGGAACCCCTCTAAGTGTACATGGATTTGAGAGCTTACTTGACCTCCTCACAACAAATAATCCTTAGAAAATAGGGAGCATCCTGGTGGATACAGGGATTAGGCAAATGGCTATGAGCACTATGGGACTTAAAATCTGAGGTCATAAGTCCCCTAGAACTCAGAACTACTTAGACCTAGCTAACCTAAGGACATCACACACATCCATGCCCGAGACAGGACTCGAACCTGCGACCGTAGCGGTCGCGCGGTTCCAGACTGAAGCGCCTAGACCCCTCGGCCACAGAGACCGGGCAGGGATTAGGGACCACAAAGTTGATCTAACCAGATGAAATACTGTAACAATAAAACCTATCAAAAATATACGTAAAATACATTCATTTAAAAAAAAAGGAGGTAAAAATTTGCTGGACGTCTTCTGCAGCCTCATACCACAAATCAGTACTGATTCTTTCCACATTGGGGGCACCCAAAGGACAGTAGTGCCACGAACCTCTGTCCATTGCCGAGCCTTCTTCGACAAGACTATTAGCACAACAAAGGTGACTTCTTACGCCAGAAGTTTTCGGCCGCCATTATTGATGAGTTTTTCTAGTAGTGGCTAGGATCGAACCCAGGAATGAGGAGTATTTGGTTACTAGCCAGAGACGCTACCGGTACACCACGAGTGAACTCGACATCAACATCATCCCAAATAGGGACCATTGATACGGATACAGGGATTAGTGACAACAAGCTCGTTGTAGCTAAGCAGACTACTGCAACATCTACATTCACCAAAATAAATGCAAAATATATCTGTTTAAAAAAGCAGATAAAAATTCGCTCGACGGTTTCCTAAGAGGTACTCTCCACTCCTTCCAATGTTACTATTTACGTGTCGGCAGACGTGATTTGTATTGAACGAAATATTACCGACGGCAGAGAGATGTATACCAAACAAACTAGTAAGTGATAGTACTGATCCCCAATGGTACAAAACCAGTCAGAACACTGTTTCAGGAGCAACGAAAAAAGTATGCCGAAACTCGAAGGATGCAAGTAAAGTTTCCATCCTGTCCGCCTGCATCACCGGCATCCCGCATGACAGAATAGAGATGGGGGATGCCTTCATCACAGGATGTGAAAGCAAAGCAGATGTTTACGGTACGATTGAGGCCGCTACCACAGACGAAAACACAGCCAGTACCAGTCAACGGCCGTTACCCGAGAACCACGGATCGACAGCAGCGCCAGATTCGCGATCGAGAAGCGGATTTTTCCTACATCACTCACATGATCGAAAATAGCCCCGGAAGATCCATTCACCAAGCGGCCTTATAAGCCGGCGCACCGTCGGCCAAAAGGAAATTCTGCACTCCGCCCGGAATTGTAGGGATCTGCCATCCCGGATGCAACATCCACGCGCCTCGTCTGCTTATAGTTCTGGATCGTCAGGAGTGGTAGCTTCGGACTGTGACTCAAGTGTGTCGTGTAACGGTAGTCAGGCATTCCTGGAAACCTATGAGGTAATACTGTAACGACCAGAAAATTCAAAAAGATTTTAATTTTGTGTGAAGTACACCAATGGGAAAACACAGTCAATACAATGAAGTCGTTACCGATGACAGTCCCACTAAAGCAGTGTTACTAAACGCTTTTTTACCAAATTCCTCAACCAAAGAAGACGAAGCTAATAATCCAGAATTCGAATCAGTAACAACTGCCAAAATGAGTAACTTAGAACCAGACATCGTTGGAGTAGTGAAGCACCTTAAATCACTTAATAAAAGCAAGTCCTCCGGTCCAGACTGAACACCAATTAGGTTCCTTTCAGAGTATGCTAATGCAATAGCCCCATAATTAGCAAACAAACACAACCGTACGCTCGTCGCAAGATCAGTACCTAAAGGCCGGAAAGCTGCACATTTCACACCAATATCCAAGAAAAGAACCTCGAAGAAAACTGTTTATTGACGAACAATCTACAGGCATTCAGAAAATATCATTCTCGTGAACAACTCTTTATTCGCACGAACTAATGAGTGTTATCGACAAGGGATGTCAAACTGGTTCCATGATTTTAATTTCGGGAAAAATTTTATCGCCGTTTCTAAAAAGAGACTTTTAATGACATTTCATGCCTATGGACTAAGCTGTGTGACTGGATTATAGATTTCCTGTCAGAAAGATCACAGTTCGTAGAGACTGACGGGAAGTCAGCGAGTAAAACGGAAGTAATATTTGACGTTCCCAAAGAATTGTTATTGGCTCTCTGATGCTATAGATCTAAATAAATCATTTAGGAAACAATCTGAGAAGCCCTACTAGATTTCTTGCAGATGATGCTGTCATTTACCGCTTTATAAAGTCATCAGATGATCAAAACAAATTGCAAAACGATTTAGACAAGATATCCGTATGGTGCGAAAGCGTCGATGGACATTAAATAATGAAAAGTGTGAAATCATGAATATGAGTACTTAATCTAAAATTTGCTGGTCTGGGTGGCACAGCGGCTCTAGGTGCTACAGTCTGGAACCGCTTGACCACTACGGTCGCAGGTTCGAATCCTGTCTTGGGCATGGAAGTGTGTGATGTCCTTAGGTTAGTTAGGTTTACGTATTTCTATATTCTAGGGAACTGATGACCTCAGAAGTTAAGTCCGATAGCGCTCAGAGCCATTTGAACCATTTGAACCTAAATTTTGGTTGCAGGACGCACACATCTGAAGGCTGTATAATCAACTAAATACTTACTGTGATGGCAATCATTAAGACAAAGGCGTTTTCCTGTGCGGTTACTTATTGTCATGAAATTTTAGTCACAACTTGGTCCTCAGAGTCTGAATATGCCCACATCAAAAAAGTTTTGCATCACCACGGTTCCCAGAACACGTGAAGATCGACGTTGACCGTGGATATTGTACCACAGACACAGTACCTTTGACTGTTCAGAGATGTCACTACTCCCGCCCAAAGGTGTAAACTACCATGCATGAGCAGCGTCTATTAGACGGAGGGGGCCTGACAGCCGATCATTTTCAGTCATTCCACCAACAATGAGGCAGTTCAACCATGGCTAGACGGTCAGTACCGTGGTTTGATCGCGTCCGTATTGTTACTTTGTGCCAGAAAGAGCTCTCAACAAGGGAAGTGTCCAGGTGTCTCGAAGTGATCCAAAGCGATGTTGTTCTAACATGGAGGAGATACAGAGAGACAGGATCTGTCGATGACATGCCTCACTCAGGCCCAGCAAGAGCTACTACTGCAGTGGATGACCACTACCTATGGATTATGGCTCGGAGAAACCCTGACAGCAACGCCACGATCTTGAATAATTCTTTTCGTGCAGCCACAGGACGACCGATACGCCTCATGATGCGCAACTTCATTCCCGACGTCCATGGCGAGATCCATCTTTGCATCCACGACACCATGCAGCGCAGTACAGATGGGCCCAACAACATGCCGAATGGACCGCTGAGGATTGGCATCACGATCTCTTGACCGTTGAGTGTCGCATAACCAAACAATCGTCGGAGACTTGTTTGGAGGCAACCCGGTCAGGCTGAACGCCTTAAGACACACTGTCCAATGAGTGCAGCAAGGTGGGGGTTCCCAGCTGTTTTGGGGTAGTATAATGTGGGGCCGAAGTACGTCGCTGATGGTCATGGCAGGTGCCGTAACGGCTGTACGATACGTCATCCTCCGACTGATAATGAAACCACATTGGCAGCACACTGGCGAGGCATTCGTCGTCATGGACGACAATTCTCGCTCCCATCATGAACATCTTGTGAATGACCTCCTTCTGGATAACGACATCACTCGACTAGAGTGGCCAGCGTGTTCTCCTGATATGAACTCTATGGAACATGCTTGGGATAGATTGAAATGGGCTGTTTATGGTCGACGTGACGCACCAACCAGTCTGAGGGATCTACGGCGAATCGCTTTTGAGGAGTGGGACAATGTAGTCCAACAGTGTCTTGATGGACTTGTGGATAGTATGCCACGACGAATACAGGCATGCATTAATGCGAGCGGACAGGCTACTGGGTATTAGAGGCACCGGTGTGTACAGCAATCTGGACCAACATGAGCAATAAAAAGGGAGGAAATGATGTTTATTTTAATCTCTATTCCAATTTTCTGTACAGGTTCCGGAACTCTCGGAGCCGAGGTGATGTAAACGTTCTGTTGATGTGTGTATAATGTTGGCCCCCACCTACATGGGGAAAAGCTACTAATAATACATTACGGGAAATCAAAGTATTCATGGAACAATTTAAGTGTTCGTTTTTCCAGCGGGCTGTTCTGTAGTGGAACGGTAGAGAAATAGCATTAAGCTGGTTCCAACAACCCTCTGCTGGCATTTAATTGTGAATTGCAGTGTAATCATGTAGATGTAGGTGTTGACTCTTGTGGGGTCACATTTGCTCTTATTTGAGCTGGAACTTGTAAGAATTTATACTGAAGCTTCTACATTATGGTTGTCTTGGAGTGGGCACGTGCTGCGTAGACGCTAGAAAACTCGTCTACAAGCCCTGAAAATGACCACATTTCCATTGGTGCTAACATCGCTGCACAACTGACGTGACACTTCCAACTTGCGTGAGAGTTCTCCGAAGCGACCGTCCCACAACTCGAAAAGCCTCGGTCTGACCATTTTCAGACTCGGCAAGTTGTCCACAATAAGCAGGAATGCGTCTTCATCGTACAGTGTCAGCTTACTCTACACGTCTGCAGCACATAGGGCCTTATCCATTGCCATTCCCTTTCAATTGATAGACGCAAATGGCGCCCTAGCAGCTACGTCACTATGCCACCTGCTGACAGACGATGGTGAATCTACCATTTTCCAGGTGCAATATTCTCTCATCGGGACAAAATTGCCATTTAAGGTGTTCTAATTTTGCTTTCCAACAGTATATATGCAGTTGTATGGAGTCAATAACATTTGTGGTGAGTCTGTATTTCATACGATATGAAAATTAAAACACCTGAAGCGGTCTCATTTGTATTTAGTTTATGTACGCAAAACGTTTCCGTCTTCGTTTACACTATCTTCAAGCCCCTTGGTCAACGAAAATTGAGAGGAATCCAGTCTCGTGTGCTGTCATAACAGGAGCCAGTGCTAAATAACCAGTAGCAGTGTATATACTGTGGAATGGAGGCAAGAACACGTTACTGATGTCTTTGCAAGTACATCCTTGTAATACACTCCTGGAAATGGAAAAAAGAACACATTGACACCTGTGTGTCAGACCCACCATACTTGCTCCGGACACTGCGAGAGGGCTGTACAAGCAATGATCACACGCACGGCACAGCGGACACACCAGGAACCGCGGTGTTGGCCGTCGAATGGCGCTAGCTGCGCAGCATTTGTGCACCGCCGCCGTATGTGTCAGCCAGTTTGCCGTGGCATACGGAGCTCCATCGCAGTCTTTAACACTGGTAGCATGCCGCGACAGCGTGGACGTGAACCGTATGTGCAGTTGACGGACTTTGAGCGAGGGCGTATAGTGGGCATGCGGGAGGCCGGGTGGACGTACCGCCGAATTGCTCAACACGTGGGGCGTGAGGTCTCCACACTACATCGATGTTGTCGCCAGTGGTCGGCGGCAGGTGCACGTGCCCGTCGACCTGGGACCAGACCGCAGCGATGCACGGATGCACGCCAAGACCGTAGGATCCTACGCAGTGCCGTAGGGGACCGCACCGCCACTTCCCAACAAATTAGGGACACTGTTGCTCCTGGGGTAACGGCGAGGACCATTTGCAACCGTCTCCATGAAGCTGGGCTACAGTCCCGCGCACCGTTAGGCAGTCTTCCGCTCACGCCCCAACATCGTGCAGCCCGCCTCCAGTGGTGTCGCGACAGGCGTGAATGGAGGGACGAATGGAGATGTGTCGTCTTCAGCGATGAGAGTCGCTTCTGCCTTGGTGCCAATGATGGTCGTTTGCATGTTTGGCGCCGTGCAGGTGAGCGCCACAATCAGGACTGCATACGACCGAGGCACACAGGGCCAACACCCGGCATCATGGTGTGGGGAGCGATCTCCTACACTGGCCGTACACCTCTGGTGATCATCGAGGGGACACTGAATAGTGCACGGTACATCCAAACCGTCATCGAACCCATCGTTCTACCATTCCTAGACCGGCAAGGGAACTTGCTGTTCCAACAGGACAATGCACGTCCGCATGTATCCCGTGCCACCCAACGTGCTCTAGAAGGTGTAAGTCAACTACCCTGGCCCGCAAGATCTCCGGATCTGTCCCCCATTGAGCATGTTTTGGACTGGATGAAGTGTCGTCTGACGCGGTCTGCACGTCCAGCACGAACGCTGGTCCAACTGAGGCGCCAGGTGGAAATGGCATGGCAAGCCGTTCCACAGGACTACATCCAGCATCTCTACGATCGTCTCCATGGGAGAATAGCAGCCTGCATTGCTGCGAAAGGTGGATATACACTGTACTAGTGCCGACATTGTGCATGCTCTGTTGCCTGTGTCTATGTGTCTGTGGTTCTGTTAGTGTGATCATGTGACGTATCTGAGCCCAGGAATGTGTAAAAAAAGTTTCCCCTTCCTGGGACAATGAATTCACGGTGTTCTTATTTCAATTTCCAGGAGTGTATATGGTGCTCTACTATATGAAACACAATCAAAACATCTGCAGCCATTTCGTGTGCATTTTTATTTATTTCCACAACTAGCCTCCGTGTTCTATTACACAATCGTCAGACCTCTTGAACATTGGAGATGGGGGGGGGGGGGGGGGGGGAGGGAATCCAACTTCGTATGCACTCTTAACAGCAACTAATACTGAAAAACCAATATCGGTAGGCCTCTGGCTTACATGACACTATCGCTTTGTTCATCAACCGACGACCAAACGAACTGCCGTCTAAACCATCGCTTATTTAGTATTGGCTCCTTTTATGACTACAGAGGAGTTTGGATTCATCTCAGTTTACATTGGCCAATGGGCCTGAAGATGCTGTAATCGAACAAGGAAACCAGTTGCGTAAATAAATTAACTGCGAAAGAAACAGCTGCAAGTGATTT
The DNA here is from genome assembly GCF_023897955.1 of Schistocerca gregaria. NCBI lineage: Eukaryota > Metazoa > Arthropoda > Insecta > Orthoptera > Acrididae > Schistocerca > Schistocerca gregaria. The sequence continues at coordinate 101,319,065 of NC_064921.1, read as the reverse complement.
AATTTTCATTTGTTATTGGTGTACCTCTTCTCTAATCTACCCATTATTTGGTGTGTACAGGCTACTTGATATACAAAACATGCCTTACGATTAAATTTACGATTTTTAAATTTCTATCTCTCCATAATTAACTAGAAAGTGGAGGGGGCAATTGTTGAACTATATGAAATAAAATCTTCGGTTTGCATTAGAACGATCGACCTACATGGTTGACAGCGGGGCATTGTGGGATTTAGTATGCGCATGCGCAAGCGCCTTGTTGTTTTCGGCCATTTGCACGTTAAAACGTCACAGTATAGCATGCCTGAGCGCATAACGCTGGTGAAGGCGTACTGTGCGAGAAATGACACCATAACTGCGGCTCAAAGAAAGTTTGCAACCGAGTTCAAGCTGAAGACAACCTGTCCAAGTGTGCTAACAATCAAGAATCTGATTTGAGAGAACAGGTAGTGTTGTAGGTTATGTCGGTTGTCCAGAAATGGTGAAAACGCCTCAAATCATCTGTGTTTCAAATCTGCCCCACGAAATCAATCAGACGAGCTGCACAACTGCTAGGAATCAACCAGAAGACGCTGCCACCAATTGTTGTTGAAGACCTGTATCTCTTCCCATTCGAAATTCAAACCCATCAGCCATTAAGCCCCAGGGCAATGGAACAGAAGTTGTCTTTCGCCAATAATATAGACCACAGAATTGAAGAACATGATTTTTATGGGAATATGGTTTGATTTAGCGAGGAATCCCACTATTACTTGGACGGCTTCGTCAATAAGCAAAATTGGTGTATTTAGGGGGACTGAGGATCCGCATTTCGTGATAGAGAAGCCTCTTCATACTCAACGGCTGTCTATGTGATGTGCAATGTCCAGTCACGGAATAATAGGTGCGATACCCCTTGCTGACACGCTGGCTACCGAATGGTTAAGGTTTTGGAAAATGATTTCATCTCCAGTATCCAAAGTGACCTTGACCTCGACAACATGAGGTTCATGCTAGACGGAGCACTACTCCATCGAAGCAGGACAGTGTTTGATGTCCTGCAGGAGCAGTTTGGGGACAGCAGTCTGGCTCCGAGGTACCCAGAGATTGGGTGTCATATTGACCGGATGTGAACACATCCGACTCCTTTTTGTGGGACTATATTAAAGACAACGTGTATGAAATAGCCCCAAAACCACTGCTGAGCTGAAAACAGCCACTCAGGGGGTCATCGACAGCATCGATGTTCCGACAGTTCAGCGGGTCCTGCAGAATTTCGCTATTCGTCGGCACCAATTCACTGCCAATGGTGGCAAGCATATGGAACTCGTCATAATCTAATTCCGAATATCTGTAGTGACGTGTACACGTTGCAGATTGTAACTAATTTACATTTCCTTCATATAGTTCAATGATTGCCACCCTGTACCAGCTCCAGCATAGCATCCCACTATTTTGTAAAATATGGTGTCGCCCATTTTTACCCCAAAAAATTCCTTTAGCGTTGACGATGTTTGTTGCGGAGTGCGACTCCAGTGGGTAGAACAGCCATCCCTGTGCCTTTGCGTACTGGAGGGAATTGGCCTCTGCTCATCTTACAGACAGCCTTCCTTCCACATGTGACTTCATCAACGAGAACTTGTAAAAAATGTGCAGATTACTTTAGATGCCTTGTACTCCTCTTGGTTCTAAATAGTGACTCCCTATGCGTCACATTAAAGCAATTTGAATGATATTCTCCATTCTTTAGAAAATAAATGCGTATAAAGAAAATCCTAACTGCTATGCACTAGGTTTTCTAAAGCACACAGTCCATTTTTAGTGAATACAGGATAGTAATTAGCAGTATAATGAAAATTTCTAAAGTGTCTGAATCCCAGTGTATCAACAGAAAGGCAGGGTGAGACAAAAATGTTGCACTTTGTTGTCTGCAAGTGATTCCTCATCTCAATTCGAGCAATACCTAATACCTAGTCCCGCCAACAGATTTAATAGAAATGCGATTTAAAAAGAAGGAGGCTCTGGCAACTGCATGCAGCATGGCCAAGAAAAGATAGCATGAACTCTGCCGCACCTGTGTGAGATGAAGCAATCCCGTGGAGAACGATTGTGCTGACTCACCGATGTTCGAGTTATGTTCATGCTGAACTTTTTTTCAGTTAAAGCGTCAAATTGTACTCCGTTTACACACTACAATGCGGTATCTTCATTTTACTATTACCTTTATTTACACATTAAGTCGTAACATGAACTTCTTAAGGACGTAAAGAGCATTTCGTTTCTTCCATGACACAAATAAAACCAATAGAAGCTAAAAGTAGATACTGTAACATCGTCCGCATCCAATGAGGTACAAGAAACCCAATATGTTGGCTACACTAGACTGCATATTATTCTGTATTTTGACGCCCACGACCAATCCATTTCCCTGAATATTCATTTAAAAAGTTACGCATATTCATTCCCAAGCGTGGAGGTTCGTTAGGTTGAAACCATATATGCTGCCGAGCACTTATCGAAAGTTTTCTAAGGCTTCAGGCAAAGTATTTCAAATACACGTGCGATACATGTTAGCATTCAACTCGTCCGGCAATAGGTAAGGACCCAAAATCACTTCTCTCACGATTCCAGCCCACAGATATATGCCAACGCATGCGTGAAAGCTACATTCATGGGTGACGTGTGTGTTGCATTGCGACCAACAAAGGACGCAGTCTTTGGTTTGTCTTCTCCACAACATTATGGACGTGATAGGTCCAACGTAAGTTCTTCGTATTTATAGTTCCTAGGTATTTAATTGAACTAACAGCCTTTAGCTTTGTGTTATTTATCATGTTATCGAAATTCAAACGATTCCTTATGGTATTCATGTCGATGACCACACATTTTTTGTTACTTATGGTCAGTTGCCACATTTCGCATGGTATAGATACCTTGTCCAAAACATATTGTGAGTTTGAACTTCTGATGACTATACTAGAGAGTAAATAATTGTATCTTCAGCACACAGTCTAAGATGGCTGCTCATATGCTCTCCGAAATCGTTTATATAGCTCTGGAATAGCAGACAATCTATCACACTTCCTTGGGGAACGACAGATACCACTTTTGTTTTACTCGACGACTTTCTATCAGTTAGTACGAACTGTAATATTCCATAGGATCGCAACGTGACTTTTGGAAATCTAGAAATATAGAATCAATTTGAGTTTCCTTTCATAGCACCCATTACTTCGTGAGAATAAAGAGCTAGTTGTGTTTCACAAGAACGATATTTTCCGAATCTATGCTAACTTTGTGTCAACAGATCATTTTTCTTTTGGTAATTCATGATCTTCGAACACAGTATATGTTCCAAAAGTCTACTGCAGGCTGGGTCGATAATTCATCGAATTACTCGTACTATCTGTCTTCAGCATTGGTGTGACCTATGCAACTTTCCAGTTTTTAGGTCATACAGGATGGAGCCCCTCCACGCCTACACGGCCATGGTGACCAGACCATAAGTTCTACTGTTACCTACGTATAACATGTTAGTTTTCAAATTGTGAGTCATAGGGTGCAGGCTGTGATGCTGTCCATGCGTCTGGATAGGATTACTCATTGACATGGTCTATCAGCATACAGAAAGTGGACGAAAGCGATCGAAGAGTAGTGGTTTGTAAGGGCACAAGGAAAAAAGTGCCAAGGCTAGCGCCAAGGGACAAAAAAATCTTTGTGACAGTAGGTAGGTTGGTTGGTTGTTTGAGGTTCAAGGGACCAAATAGCAAGGTCATCAGTCCCTTGTTTCAAATGTGATCCATTCCGCTAATGCGACATCTCAGGAAAGTCAGAACAATAAAAGGGAAAAAGGGAAAAACGTAAAAGGGCAGTCATGTAGTCAATGGTAAAAAACAAAATGAGGAAAGTCGGCAAGAGAACGAACCCAACACTATGCTGAAGCAGCATTGGCAAGACCACCTGACTTAAAAGGTGCAACCGCTAGAGTGTAGAAATACGCACAGGAAAAGGAGACTAACCAATCCTTTAAAAAAAGGTAAAAACAGAGTAAAAGGGGAAGAAAAGGGTATCTCGGCCAGGGACGTGAATCGGGAACCTCCTAACATGGCTTACAGTAGGAGACACCCAAACACTCACTTCCCTGCTCCAACAGCAGGGAAGCCGAGGACCAGAGAGACCATCCGGGAATCGTCAGCCAACATCAAAGGTAAAGTGTGGGGGAGTCTGTACTTAGCATGGAGAGCCAAAAGAAGGGGGCATTCAACCAAAATGTTGGCTACTGACTGGAAGGCTCCACAACCACAAAGTGGGGGGGGGGGGGGCCTCATCACGCAAAAGAAAACCATGGGTCAGCCTGGTATGGCCAATGCGCAGACGACACAGTTTGGTCGAGTCCTTTCGGGAGAGGTGATAGGGAGAACGCCACGGGCCTGGTGTCACCTTAATCGCACGAAGTTTATTAGACAAGGGAGTAGCCTCCCAAGAATTGGCCCATGACTGTGCGAAGTGGGATTTGATGTGAAGCCGTAAATCCGCTGCAGGAGGGGTTACAGAACGGGGGGTAAGTGACTGCTCCCCCAGCCAAACGATCAGCGAGCTCATTACCCGGGATACCCAAATGGCCAGGGACCCAAAGGAAGTTAATGGAACAAGCAACACGGTGAATATCAGTGAGATGGTCATGGATGGCAGAGACCAAGGGACGGCCCGAAAAACACCGGTCAATAGCAAGAAGGCTACTCATCAAGTCCGTACATAACAAAACGCGGATGTGTTGGGACTGTTTAATAAAGGTAAGGGCCCGGGAAATTGCCATCAATTCCGCAGTAAAAACCCCACATGTAGGTGGTAACAGATGATTCTCCGTTCCAACAGAGGACGTGAAGGCATACCCAACATGATCATCAGAATTAGAGCCATCAGTGTAAAAAACAACAGCATCCCGAAACTCCCATAAAATTTGGCGGAAAAAGGAATGGAACACAACCGGGGGGATGGAATTTTTCGGACCTCGGCGGAGATCCATCCGAATTCGAGGCCGAGGAACTAACCAAGGGGGGGGGGGGGGGGTGGAGTGGAGGAAGTGAGGAAGACAGGACAAAGAAGGAAGCTGAAAATCATGGCAAAGAGACGCAAGGCGGAGCCCAACTACTAACCCCGCCCGTGGGCGGGGGTCCGGTGGGCGACGTCCATGGTCTGGAAACAGGATAGAATAGGAAGGATGAGAAGGAGAGGAACAGATAGCGACTGCATAAGGACACCAGAAGCTGGGACCGCCGAACAGAAAGGGGGGGGGGCGATCCCAGCTTCAACCAGGAGACTATCAACAGGGCTATTAGGGTGGCCAATCGGATACCACGATGGTGGACTAGATCCAGCACGTGCAGTGTGGAAGGAGCAGCTGGGACAAACTTGACAACCATAGTCCAAGCGAGACAGAACTAGAGCACGATAAAAACGGAGAATGTGGGAACGGTCCGCACCCCAAGAGGAGCGGGCAAGGAAGTGAAGGACATTGACTTTACGGAAACATCCTACCTTCAGGAGTCTGATATGGGGCAGCCAAGTGAGCTTGTTGTCGAAAAGAAGACCCAGGAAACGAAATTGTGGACGACAGGCAATCGTTGTGCAGCGAGATAGAGCTCTGGATCAGGGTGGATCGTAGTACGGCGACAGAAGTGGAACACCCGCGATTTTGAAGGAGGGAATTGAAACCCATGTGAGAGGGTCCATGCAGAGGCACGCCGTATAGCTCCCTGGAGCTGCCGTTCTGCTGGTGCCATTGAGGAGGAGTTAACCCAAATGCAGAAATCATCCACATACAGGGCAGGGGCGACTAAGGGACCGACAGAGGCCGCAAGTCCATTGATAGCAATGAGGAAAAGGACACTCAAGACATAATCCTGTGGAATGCCTGTCTCGTGGGTCCGTGGAGAACTAAAAACAGTACCAACTCGGAATGACCGATGGAACAGGAACTGGCAGATAAAAATCGGGAGTGAGCCCGAAGACCCCACTGATGAAGGGTAAGTAAGATGTGATGACGCCAGGCCGTGTCATAGGCCTTGCGAAGGTCAAAAAACACTGCAACCAAATGGCGGCGCTGGGGAAAAGCCTGCCGAACTGCGGATTCCAAGCGAAGTAAATGATCGATTTAAGACCGTCCCTCTCGAAAGCCACACTCTAAGGGGACAATAGATCCCGAGATTCGAGGACCCAATTGAGCCGACAGGCTACCATCCGTCAAGTAACTTACAAACAACATTGGTCAAACTAATTGGCCGATAGCTGTCAACAGATCGGGGGATCTTAACAGGCTTAAGGACAGGATCCCTGGTGCTATCCACCCACTGATAAGGGAAGTCACCCTGAAGCCAGATACGGTTAATCACTGGAAGAAGATGTTGCCGTTGTGGAGCACTGATATGTTGAAGCAGTTGGTTATGAATGGAGTCTGGGCCAGGGGCCGTATCATGAGAAGAAGATAGAGCAGGAAGAAATTCCCATGCAGTAAAAGGTTAGTTGTAAGATTGAAGTGCAGCCCATACCCGTGACAGAGGAACAGTAGAACCAAGGGAAGAAATGAATCGTTCCCAACATATCCGCTTGCTCTGTTTGATTAAATAACGGGCTTTAGCACGGAGGCGTTTAAAGGTAGTAAGGCTGGCTAGGATGGGTGCCTCTTAAAGTGTTGCAAAGCTCGACGGCGATCACAGGTGGCAATGGCAATGGCCGTACTCCACCATGGGACTTGCCGGCGACGAAATGGCCCAGATGAGCGCGGGACAGGAAGGCTAGCAGCGCGAACAATCGCGTGAGACACGTCACGTAGGACATTATCAATACAACCCGACAAAGAGGGAAAAAACACGACCTGTGCTGTGTAAAGAGGCTAATCGGCACGTTGGAACGAGGTAACCTGTCCATAGGGGAGCGCGAAGGGAGCGAGATAATCAACGGGAAATGGTCACTATCACAAAGGTCGTCGTGTGGCGACCAGTGTAATGAAGGGAGGAGAGAGGGAGAAGAAAGAAAAAGATCAATGGCCGAAAAGGTACCATGACCGGCACTGAAATGAGTAGGGGAGCCATCATTAAAGAGGCACAGGTCGTGGTCTGCAATAAATTGGTCTATAAGAAGACCTCGTCTAGATGGAAAGGCACTGCCTCACAAGATATGATGAGCATTAAAATCCCCAAGGAGGAGGAAGGGAGGAGGAAGTTGCTGAAGAAGGGCAGTTAACGCAGCAGGTGTAAAAGTCCGGTCAGGAGGGAGATAATGATTGCAAACTGTGACCGAAGAGTCTAAGTGGACCCTAACAGCAACCGCTTCCAACGTAGTTTGAAGAGGAATCCACGTGCTAGCAATATCTGTACGGACCAACGTACAAACGCCACCAGAAGCCCACAGGGGTCCGACCCACAGAGGGTCGGTGAGTGAGCATCAGTAAAATAAGGTTTCTGGAAAACCACACAAGCTGCAGAGTAGGACGAAAGAAGGGATTTCAATTCTGGAAGGGGACGATAGGATCCATTACAATTACATTGGAGAACAACAGAACGATAGTTTAAATGGGGGCTGAACATGGTAAATCCAGTCATACCGCCAGGTCCCCACCTGTCACCGACAAAGAGGGGGCGACATCCATGAAAGACAGGTAAGAATCCGGTTGTGAATCCGGTGACACCAGAGGCTCTTTGTTCCGGGACTTACGTTTCTTCTTCTTTTCAGGCTGATATCGAGGAGGGCTGTGTGGCATAAAGGAGCCAGCTGCAGCAAGATCAGGAACAGAAAGAGACCAAGCGACCTGCGGGCTGACAGACCGTCGCTCTTGCGGTCGTCGCGTGGCACCAGACCTTTGGCCTGGAAGGTGCCAGGAAGGGGCATCCCGGGAGAGGCGCCCTTGACCGGCAGAAGCCGAAAGAGTGGGACACTTCTCCAGCTGAGGAGGGGGAGCAGCACCCAGAAGAGTAGGTGTGGGAGCAGCAGGGGAGGGAGGGAGAAGAGGGGTAAGGAAGGGGAAGGAAGGGGTAAAGATGTAACCAAGGCGTAACTAGATGTCATGGACACAGGGTGAGGTCGTGTATATTTCTTATGGGCCTCTCTGTAGGTTAAACGATCGAGGGACTTATACTCCTGTATCTTCTTTTCCTTCTTACATACTGGGCAATACGGTGAATGTGGAGAATGACTACCGTGACAATTTACACACACAGGAGAGTGATCACAGGGACTCCCCTCATGGAGTGGACGTCCACAGTCACCACAGAGAGGTGCCTGCGAACAGCAGGAAGACATGTGTCCAAAACGTAAGCACTTAAAACACCTCATAGGAGGTGGGATGTACGGCTTCACATCACATCAATAGACTATAACCTTAACTTTCTCAGGGAAGGTGTCCCCTTCAAAGGCCAGCATAAAGGCACCAGTATCAATACTATTGTCTTTAGGACCCTTCTGAACTCACCGAACAAAGTGAACACCCCGCCGTCCGAGATTGTCCCAGAGTTCCTCATCAGTTTGAAGGATGAGGTCCCTGTGAAAAATCACACCTTGTACCATATTTAGAGACTGGTGGGGGGTAATGGACACAGGAATTGTGCCAAGATGGGTAAAGGCACGAAGGACCGCAAATTGGGCAGCTGAAGCAGTTTTTATCAGCAACGAACCCAACCACATCTTGCTCAGGGAGTCCACTTCGCCAAACTTGTCTTCAGTGTGTTCCACAAAGAATAAAAGTTTGGTATTGGTGAAAGCATGTCCATCAGTCCTGGTGCAAACTAGATAATGGGGGAAAGGTTTTGCCCATAGATGATGGGCCTGACCCTCTTCCAACGGGGTAGCCATGTAACGGAAGGCCGAAGGTGCAAGAGAAACAGCACTTGAGGAATCAGTTCCACGCAGAGAGATGGCCGCAGAAGAATGGCCAGAGTTCTGGACCCGTATGCATTTCATTTGGCATAGCGTCCGCCCTGATACGACCCACTCTGATCAGGGGCTCTCCTCAGGGCGCCACCCAGAGACGGCAACGGCCGTCTGGCATGGTGGCCATTGCCAGGAGTTCCGATGCTCCAGGCTGACGAGCAACCACTCCAAGGCATGCATGAGGAGGTCACAGCTCAGGTATCAAAAGTGTGATCCCTGTGTGTTCAGGGGGCTCAACCAAAAGGGTCATAGCGGCTCCACCACACGGGCTGGCTACTGTGCTGGCTATGCACCGTAGTATCAGACAATGGCCGGCCGCGGTGGTCTCTCGATTCTAGGCGCGCAGTCCGGAACCGTGCGACTGCTACAGTCACAGGTTCGAATCCTGCCTCGGGCATGGATGTGTGTGATGTCCGTAGGTTAGTTAGGTTTAAGTAGTTCTAGGGGACTAATGACCACAGCAGTTGAGTCCCATAGTGCTCAGAGCCATTTGAACCATCAGACAATGACGTGAAAGATAAGATGGAATGTACTAGGAGGGCGCACATCGGAGACACTAGGTAAGGTGCTCTTCCCCAAATGGCTCACACTACGAAGGAGAAATTTTGTAATGGAGGTCAAACCCAGAGAGAGACCAAGGAATGTCAAAAGGAGGAGATGATTATGCAACAAAGCCGAATTGTAAAAGCAACAGAACCAGGAGGATAGTGGGGGCCAACATAAGCAAGGACATCAAGAGAGGGAGAGGAGAGGGCGAGGGGAAAGGAACAAGGAGGGGAAAGGAACAAGGAGGGGAAAGGAACAAGGAGGGGAAAGGAGCAAGGAGGGGAAAGGAGCAAGGAGGGGAAAGGAGCAAGGAGGGGAAAGGAGCAAGGAGGGGAAAGGAGCAAGGAGGGGAAAGGAGCAACGAGGGGAAAGGAGCAACGAGGGGAAAGGAGCAACGAGGGGAAAGGAGCAAGGAGGGGAAAGGAGCAAGGAGGGGAAAGGAGCAAGGAGGGGAAAGGAGCAAGGAGGGGAAAGGAGCAAGGAGGGGAAAGGAGCAAGGAGGGGAAAGGATTGGCTGGTTTGTAGGGGTTAAACGGACCAGACTGTTATGGTCATCGGTCCCTTTTTCCAAATACTAAAAACACCCACAGAGAATAAAAACGAGCAACAGACGATAAGACAGATGACACAGAACAAGAGAAACGTAGACAAAGACCAGACAAGACGAACTAAAATCACACAGTGTGACGGTTGTTGGCCGACCATACAAACAAAAAGGGAAAAGCCAACCACTGGAGGAAAAAAAAAAAAACAGACAAATCGTAGGCCAGAGGCCAGAATCAACACAAAAACACACACATTAAGCGATAAAATCCCCCTGCCCGAATAAAACGCAGAACTATGTCCGCTATGGAAGAGTCGTCAGATAAAAGCGCAGAGAGCGTATCAGGCAGCGCAAAAGTCTGACTGAGCACAGATAAAAGGGCGCACTCCAACAGAATATGGAGCACCGTCAAGGACGCCCCACAACGACAAAGCGGGGGATACTCACGACACAGTAAATAACTGTGCGTGAGTCGGGTGTGGCCAATGCGGAGCCGACAAAGGACGACTGATTCCCTGCGGTTGGCTCGCGTGGATGACTGCCACACAGTAGTCGTCTCCTTGATACGGCGGAGTTTGTTTGGCACGGGCAGGTTGCGCCAATCAGTGTCCCATAAATCGGAAACTTTGGGGCGTAATAGTGCCCACAAATCAGTCGCCGGGTGGCCAATCTCCAGAGATGGTGCACTAGTGGCCTCTTTCGCGAGGCGGTCAACAGTTTCATTTCCGGGTATCCCAACATGGCCCGGGGTCCAAACGAAGACCACAGATCTGCCGCAACGGGCAAGAGTATGCAGGGACTCCTGGATAGCCATCACCAGACGAGAACGAGGGAAACACTGGTCGAGAGCTCGTAAACCGCTCTGGGAATCGCTACAGATAACAAAGGACTCACCTGAGCAGGAGCAGGAGCACGAAAGATGGCGACCAGCTCAGCAGTGTAAACACTGCAGCCATCTGGCAAGGAGCGTTGTTCGGAATGGTCCCCTAGAGTTAGTGCATAACTGAAACGACCAGCAACCATCGAACCGTCGGTATAGACAACGCCAGAGCCCTGATACATGGTCAGGATAGAGTAAAAGCGGCGTCGGGAGGCCACCGGAGGGACTGAGTCCTTCGGGCCCTGTGCCAAGTCCAGCCGAAGGCAAGGGCGAGGCACACACCATGGGGGTGTATGCAGAGGGGCCCGGAAAGGAGGTGGTACAGGGAAACACCCAAGCCCATAGAGAAGCTGTTTGACACGTACGGCGATCGGACAGCCCGAACGGGGCCGACGTTCTGGCAGACGGACGACTGACTGCGGGAACAGGACACGATAATTTGGATGCCCGGGTGAGCTAAAAACATGGGATGAATAAGCAGCCAGTAATTGTTGGCGTCGTAACCGCAGTGGAGGGACACCTGCCTCCACAAGTATGCTGTCCACAGGGCTGGTCCGGAAGGCACCAGTGGCAAGGCATATACCGCTGTGCAGGATTGGGTCCAGCAGCCGCAACGCAGATGTGGATGCTGAGCCATAAGCCAGACTCCCATAGTTCCGACGGGACTGGATCAACGCCTGGTAAAGCCGTAGGAGAGTAGATCGGTCGGCGCCCCACCTGGTGTGGCTCAGGCATCGCAGAGCATTTAGATGCCGCCGACACGCCTGTTTAAGCTGCCGAATATGAGGCAGCCAAGTCAACTGGGCATCAAAAACCACCCCCAGAAACCTATGTGATTTCACCATTGAAAGAAGCTCGCCGTCAAGATAAAGCCGCGTCTCCAGGTGAACAGTGCGTTGCCGGCAGAAATGCATAACGCATGTCTTTGCTGCCGAAAACTGAAAACCATGCGCTACAGCCCAAGACTGCCCCTAGCGGATTGCGCCCTGTAGCTGACGTTCAGCAGCTGCAATGCCAATAGAGCTGTAGTAAAGGCAGAAGTCGTCAGCATACAGCGAAGCGGAGACAGAATGTCCCACAGCCGCAACGAGCCCGTTAATGGCTATTAAAAACAGACACTTAGAACAGAACCCTGTGGCACACCGCTCTCCTGTACTTGGGAGGAACTATATGAGGCCGCGACGTGCACGCGGAAGGTACGATACGACAGAAAATTGCGGATATAGATCGGCAGAGGGCCCCGAATGCCCCATCCATGAAGCGTAGAAAGGATGTGATGACGCCATGTCGTATCATACGGCTTCCACATGTCGAAAAAGACAGCGACCAGATGCTGACGGCGGGAAAAGTCAGTACGGATGACCGACTCCAGGCTCACCAGATGGTCGGCGGCGGATCGGCCTTTACGGAACCCACCCTGAGACAGAGCCAGAAGGCCCCCAGACTCCTGTACCCAATTCAAGCGTCGGCTCACCATCCGTGCAAGCAACTTGCAAAGAACGTTGGTGAGGCTAATGGGACCGTAGCTGTCCACCTCCAAAGGGTTCTTCCCCGGTTTCAACATAGGGTCAACAAGACTTTCCCGCCATTGCGACGGAAACTCACCCTCGACCCAAATGCGGTTGTAAAGATCGAGGAGGCGTCGCTGGCAGTCCACTGAAAGGTGTTTCAGCATCTGAGAGTGGATGCTATCTGGCCCAGGAGCGGTATCAGGACAAGCGGCGAGAGCACTTCGAAATCCCCACTCATTGAATGGAACATTGCCCAATTCAGGGTGGTGAGTGCGAAAAGAAAGACTCAGACGTTCTATCCGCTCCTTAATGGAGCGGAAGCCCAAGGGGTAGTTGACAGAAGCGGAAGTCATAGCAAAGTGCTCTGCCAAGCGGTTTGCAATGACGTCGGAGTCAGTACAAACTGCTCCATTCAGTGAGAGTGCAGGGACACTGACTGGGGTCCGATAGCCATAGAGGCGGCGAATCTTGGCCCAGACCTGCGATGGGGTGACATGGAGGCCAATAGTGGACACATACCGCTCCCAGCACTCCTGCTTGCGTTGGCGGATAATGCAGCGGGCTCGCGCACGCAGCCGTTTGAAGGCGATAAAGTGGTCGATTGAGGGATGTCGCTTGTGACGCTGGAGCGCCCGCCGACGAGCTTTAATCGCTTCAGCGATCTCTGGCGACCACCAAGGCACAGTCCACCACCTAGGGGACGCAGAAGAACGGGGAATGGCAGATTCCGCGGCAGTAACGATGCCGGTGGTGACTGATTGAACCACTGCATCAATGGCGTCGTCAGAGAGAGGCTCAATAGCGGCAGTGGAGGAGAACAAGTCCCAGTCAGCCTGATTCAAAACCCATCTGCTAGGGCGCCCAAAAGACTGACGCTGTGGCAGTGACAGAAAGATCGGAAAGTGGTCACTACAACACAGGTCGTCATGCACTCTCCATTGGAGAGACGGCAAGAGGCTAGGGCTACAGATGGAAAGGTCAATGGCGGAGTATGTGCCATGCGCCACACTGAAGTGTGTGAAGGCACCATCATTTAAGATCGAGAGATCGAGCTGCGCCAATAAATGCTCAACGATGGCGCCTCGACCTGTTGCCACTGACCCACCCCACAGATGGTTATGGGGGCCCAGTAACAGGAAAGGTGGAGGCAATTGGGCTATCAGAGCAGCCAGGACATGCTGCGTGACATCACCATCCGGTGGAAGGTAAAGACTGCTGACGGTAACAGCCTGTGGCGTCCACACCCGAACAGCGACAGCCTCTAAAGGTGTGTGGAGATTTACAGACTCGCTGTGAAGAGAGTTCAGGACATAGATGCAGACGCCACCAGACAGCCTTTCATAAGCCGCCCGGTTCTTATAATAACCGCGATAGCCATGGAGGGCGGGGGTTCGCATTGCCGGAAACCCAGTTTCCTGTAGAGCAATGCAGAGGAAAGGGTGAAGGCTGATAAGTTGGCGGAGCTCAGCTAGATGGTGGAAGAAACCGCTGCAGTTCCACTGGAGGATGGTGTTGTCCATGGTTGAGAAAGGCTTGACGGGACTGGGAAGGGAGATTACGCCGCTGGGTCACCTGCTGCCTCCGATGTAGCACCTGTGATAGTGCTTTCCATGGCGTCTGATGGACCGGCGAGATCGAGGTCCTCAGCGGACGCCAGAATCTCCACCGCATCCTCAGACGCAGAGCTGGAAGGTTGCGGTAGGATGGCAGCCACCGCGAGTTCCTTGGGCTGAGATCTCTTCTTGGGTTTCTCACGCCGTTCCTTGGGTCGCACCAGCTGGGAGGGCTTCACCGATTCAGTCTCTGGGACGGAGGAGGATCGTGAAGCCCTACGACCAGCTGATTGCGGGCACTTACGCCATTGTCGGTCGTCAGGCTTCTCGCTGGCGGAAACCTGGGAAGGGAGGGACCCAAGGGACCCCTTGCGAGCGTGAGAAGCCGAAGAAGTTGGACACTTCTCCGGCTTAGAAGTGGGGACGGACGTCCCCAATGGGTGGGATGGTGTTGCTCCTGAGGTAGCTGGCGCAGGAGCAACCCGGTGGGTAGAGCCCCCCACTGGCGAGGGGGCAGGAGGAGTTGTACTACTCGTCGATCCGGCCACAAGTGGAGAAACAGACAGGGCTAGCACAGGTGTTGCAGCAGCAGCGTAGGAAGATGTCATTCTCACAGGATGGAGTCGGTCGTATTTCCTCTTGGCCACAGTATAGGTTAGTCGGTCCAGGGTCTTGTATTCCATGATTTTACGCTCTTTCTGGAAAATTCGGTAGTCTGGCGAGCAAGGTGAATGGTGCTCCCCGCAGTTGACACAGATGGGAGGCGGGGCACATGGAGTATTGGGATGTAATGGGCGTCCGCAATCTCGACATGTGAGGCTGGAAGTGCAGCGAGAAGACATATGGCCAAACTTCCAGCACTTAAAGCACCGCATCGGGGGAGGGATATACAGCTTAACGTCACATCGGTAGACCATCACCTTGACTTTTTACGGTAATGTATCCCCTTCGAAGGCCAAGATGAAGGCACCGGTAGCAATCTGATTTTCCTTCGGACCCCGATGAACGCGCCGGACGAAATGTACACCTCGGCGCTCTAAATTGGCGCGCAGCTCTTCATCAGACTGCAAAAGAAGATCCCTATGGTAAATAACTCCCTGGACCATATTTAAACTCTTATGGGGTGTGATCGTAACGGCAACATCCCCCAATTTGTCACAAGCGAGTAACCGTCGTGACTGGGCAGAGGATGCCGTTTGTATCTGGACTGACCCAGAGCGCATTTTTGACAAGCCCTCCACCTCCCCAAACTTGTCCTCTAAATGCTCGACGAAGAACTGAGGCTTTATGGAGAGAAAAGACTCCCCATCAACCCTTGTACAAACTAAGAAGCGGGGCGAATAACTGCTACTGCCATCCTGAGACCTACGTTCCTCCCACGGTATGGCCAGGGAGGGGAACGTTTTCGGATCGTATTTCTGAGCGTTAAACTGAGCCCGAGAACGCTGGCGGCTGGCCACCAGCGAGAGACGATGTACCACGCTTCATTGCGGGTCATCCGCCCTGATGCCACCTACTCCGACCAAGGGCCCTCCCCACGGGCGCCACCCAGCCACGGCAAGAGCCACCTGGCAGGATGGCCGTTGCCGGGAGTCCCGATACCCCAGGAGGATAGGCATCTACTCCTTGGCATACGTGGGGAGTTAACGGCGCAGGCATCAGTAGAGCGATCCCTGTGTTGTCAGAGGGCTACAACCAACAGGGTACATGGCGGCCCCACCACAACGGACTGGCTACCGTGCTGGATGTTAGGTAACATGTGGTCCATGGTCGCCGTCGGTGGAGAAAGATGCACTGCACAGTGCAAGGTGTTATCTGCACGCAGAAAAAAAGTCATGCCCAAGAGATGGAGAGCGGACAGGACTGCAGTTCAACGGTGTATAAGCTGGCGAAAGGTCTGATTGCAAGATGGACACAATGCACCAAGTAAGGCGCCCTTCCCCAATCGGCTCGCTCTTCGGAAAATTTTGAGAGATGGAGGTCAAACCCAACAGGGGACCATCATATAAGGCCGAAAAGTTTGAGACTCCTTTTAGTCGCCTCTTACGACAGGCAGGAATACCGCGGGCCTATTCCAACACCCGAACCCGCAGGGGGTGAGGGGAAAGGAAATGCAGCCCTGGAGAGAGAGAGAAGGCTGCAATGGCTCGGGGCCCTATGCTCGCCACGCACTTATCAACAAAAGAGTTGTGGACCCCCTGGGGGCGGCGACAGTAGGACGGGTAGTAAGGGCAGTAGCGGCTTCCTAGCTGCGACAGTGAATGCAAGGTAATGTTATGTTTGTGCGAGGTATCGTGCATCGTTACCTTTGTCGTTGTGGGTACTCGTAGGGCCTGCTGCGGTGGCTGCGTCCCTGTAACAGTCCGATGTTGTCGTCATTAGTGGGCGATCGGTCATAGATCAGCTCACAGTGTAGAGGGTATGAGTGGGAGGTTTGCGTGTTGTGTACAGTGCGGCTTCCCTGCGGTTGCCTGTTATCCGGCGGGTCGAGCATCTGGGGTTGGCAGTAGTTGCTGTGTTGCAGGGACTCGCCAGTACTCTTGTGTTAGCGTGCTATGGACCCTATATGTTTAGTTCCTTGCTAATACGGTCTTTGGTCTATTATGTATCCATCTATGCCTGTGGTCGTAATTCCCCAGAGCAAGAATAGACGGGTTACGCGAGTGTCTCGTGTTTCTGTACAGTCATGTGGAGAGTTTTTGGAATACCTGCAAGAGGGTATCCAGCCGATAGGTCGAGCGAGCTGTTGTACATGAGTGCTAAATACGGAGCTAAATATCAGCATTCTATGGAAGGCATCCAACGTATAGAATCTGGACTGGTGGACTTGACTTTAAGGACTTAAGCTGCTTTGCTGCACTAATGACACCTATTCTAGTTTACTAATGATGACAGTTCATGATTCGAGTTTTGGAATACTTCATATTCTTTGGTGACAGAATTTCGAAAACCACATTTCGTAACTCCGTTTTCGTGGCACTGTCATCTGTAATCCTACGTTCGCTACTTGCTGAGAGTTGGAAAAACCTTCCAATGCTGTTCGAGTTTACGAGGAATACAAAGTTGGTTGAGGTGTGAATGGCAATTTGGATTGAGAAGGGAGGCGTGCTACGGTAGATCACGCAGATGTGCAAATCCACTTTCAGGGTGTCGTAGCGGCTTGAACATCTGCCTACTGAACTAGAGATCAGCGTTCGAAAGCCAACTCCTTGGTAGAAATTTTCATTCGTCGCTTCAGTCTGCATATATACAACATAGCTGTCAGAGACTTTAAGAAGTCTCAGGAACCATATAGCTTCATTTGATCAAAGCAGGCGGGAGCCCCCATTTCGTTCTACGCTGGGCACTAGTCCAATGGAGCTGGAGATCCTGTGGAATGCTGTTCCAAGTGGGTTGTGGTGTGAATTGGAATTAGGATTTGTGTGGGGGCGGGGGGGGGGGGGGACGTGCTACGATAGTCAGCGGCGCTATTGTTTAGAGCCAGGGTGGTGGGGTGGTGTAGTAATTATCGCATCTGACCAGTCAGCAGGAGACCCGGCCTCGAATCCTGGCCATACATCCAATTTTCATTCGTCGCTTCAGTGTGCTTACTTACATGGTACTGATTGGCTCCCGCCGCTGCTGTCATTTACATAGAACCAGAATTTCTTTGGATTTTCTGTCAGATTTCGAGATAGTTCCGTTGTGGAAACTATTAAAAACATATCGCACTGAAGTTCACACTAAATTTCTAGCTTTTGTAAAACGTGGCCAATATTCTGGATCTTGCGTTCATTTAAATTTGGCATCCTTTTTTGTTGCTTCTGCAACAGTGGTCTAATCTGTTCCGTGTATAACCTGTTTCGTGTACCATGGGGAATAAGTTCCGTCAGTTATTAATTTATTTGCTATAAATCTCCCAGTTGCTGTCGATACTATTTCTCTGAATCGAAACCTCATTTGGTCTACGCTTTCGTAGGAAGGAATGGAGGCTGTCTTTGAGGAAGGCGACAAGCGAATTTTTATCTGCGTTCTTAAATACGAGTGGGTATATTATCGTTTATTTTTTGTAGGTTCAGGTGTTGCGATATTCATTTTCACTACAACTACGTTGTGGCCACCAACCCTTCCATCGGTCACGATGCTCCCTATTTGCACGGAGGTATTATTTGCTAAGAGGTCAACTACGTTTTCGCAACCGTTTATTCATCGAGTGGGCTCTTGAACTAATTATTCAAAACAAGTTTCGCAGAAAGCATGTAGTACGATTTCGGAGGACATTTTATGCCCACCACTGACTTTATGCATGTAATTTCGCCTATTAAGGGTAGATTGAAGTCATCACCAATTATAATTGTATGAGTGGGGTACCTTTTTCAAATTAGACACACAGGTTCTTTGAACTGTTTACCAACTATATCATCTATGTCGGGAGGTCGGTAAAAGAAAGCAATTATTAATCTACTTCGGTTGTCAAGTATAAGCTTTACCGATGCTAGGTCACCGTTTTATGATGATGTTTGGTTTTGTTGGGCGCTCAACTCCGCCGCCATCAGCGCCCGAACATGTTCCAATTTCTTTCCTCAGCCCAATTTAGCCACTGCTATGAATTATGATGATGATGAAACGATGAGGAGAACACAAACACCCAGTTCCCGAGCAGAGAAAACCCCCAACTCTACCGGGAATCGAACCCGGGACCCCGCGATCCAGAGGCAGCAACGCTAGACCACGAGCTGCGAACCTAGGTCACCGCCTAACTCACTTCCGCTACAAGACAGAGTACTTCTAACACCATCAAACACGACACCAACAACTGTGTTTAACAGAACTAGTACCCACTACTGGCCTGAGACTGCTGGGAGTGGAAGAACCGGGTCAAATGAGGGTTGATCGTCATTCCTATCAAGAATTTTATTAACTCTTCTCAACAAAATAACTGCATCAATGAGGCAACGAGGGCCTTGACGTATTAAGACAAAACTTTTGAATTAAATAAAATTATTGAAGACCAGTTACTGATAATCGATCAATTATGTTTTCAAATATTTCAGTGAAATCAAATGACGAAAGGTTATAGCGTTATTACAATACCTGCTCTCAGTGCTAGGAAAGTCATGCACGGGAACATGAAGTAAGAAAATTTAAATTTACAACAATTGTTTTTCTCTTTCCAAAATATACAAACCATGTATGCTACTGGTTACTGTTGTTTAAGTATTTACAACAAAGTGGAATACGCAAATGAAGATGATATTTCACCAATTTAAGTTACGTAACATTCTCTTCAAAGGTTTTACGAAAAGTTTCGAATAGGTAGGCCACAAAAACAGTTTAAATATGTTAAACTAAATTACAAAAAATAATTCAGGTTTACATCAAAAGGAGTTAATCAAAAGGAAATAAAAACCGTTGAAAGTTGCTTGATATGAAAACACCTAGCGTCGGACAGTGTGGTCCTGGGTCCGGACGAACGGACTCTAAATTACTTAGGGCACGATCGATATGCTGATGACCACCCTTCTCTTTTTCTGACTAACCAGTCGGAACACGCCTCAAACCACAATCATGCAATGGTAGCCGTATGATCAGAGAAGTACCATTTAACTAAAGCGAGCAAGCCATCAGATTACACGCTGGCAACGTAGACAGAACGTTTGTGAAAATGTCGCTAAAAGTTAATTAGGTAACTGGCCAAGGCAACCACCGCCACTTACACCTAATAGTAAAGAAGCTCAGCGGCCAACCGAAATGCAGCTTCAAATCACGCCACGAGGCGGTAAACACTTAGCAGTCGCGCAGGACGGAAATAATACGCGGAAGAACGACTATTAAGGTTGGCTGATGAACCTCACTTACGAAAACACAGTCTTGGCTTGGAAGCATAGCCCATCAAAACATAAGCAAAAATATTTGCTCCGGTGAGGCACATAAGCATGCAGGCTCCAATAATTCAGAAAGCGATTTAGTACACAAGGCACTAGACAAGAAAAACATTCTATACGTAATGATTAATGATATTGAACATTAAAAAATTTACAGAGTCTCAATAATTGAAAATAATCTAATTGTAACCATATGACAACTATCAAACGGAAGCTACTATGTTTTGATACGACGGGCACGCTCCTAAAATCGCCTGGTTAGATACAGGAGCAGGGAACAACAACAATAGGAATGTAGGAGCAACAGGGCACAAACACGCGCAGGGAGCGAACCAGTCACAATCATCACTCTCACAGCGGGGAGGAAGATCAGTCTTTACGAATGCCGCGTTGTTTCGGCAACGAAGCAGAAGTAGCTCACCGAGCATACATAGCCGCTGTGGGATGGCAAGCGGCGGAAAAATTCTGAGCCGCTGGAAGATACATGGATGGCAAAGACTCACCGATCACTTCCAGACCTGGTCGGCAACAGGAATAATGTGTTTCCTTCCATTTTCCGTTGCACGTCCCTCGCGTCGAGAAGATACCTACTCAGGCCAACGCGGAAGTCACACGGGCGGAAGAGCAAACAGCCAGGCCGTTGCCCCACAGACCTGCGCTGTCCGTGTTACTTCACTGACTGCCTCTCTCGGGAAAACCGCTTCAACGGCACTCGCGGCAAACGTGCAACGCCCCCCTGAGCTCTGTGTTCCGGGAGACGTGGCGCGAGCTATCGATCGAGAAACGATTCACTATCCTTTTTGGGCACTATGAGGTCATCTGTAAAAGTTTATGCACAATTTATCTCCGGCTTAGTCAGCACGATTTGTGCTTCAGTGCATTCTGTTGTCGCCTGGATCTCTGATTCTTGCCCAATAAAGTTACGTCAATTTACTACTATAATTCCTATGTTACTACGTCAATCCTTGTCCTGCACTCTTTGATTGTGACACATTTTTCGTTCATTCTCGCTACCCTCTAACCCGAAAAGCCGCTCAGTCCACGCCACACAGCCCCCGCCACCCCTGTAACTGCATCGTGTGACTGGTGGAGTTCTAGATTATTAAACAGGACGCGATACCTTAGCACCCAGTGTGGCAAGTCAAGGAATCTGCAGCATACACAGACGCCAAACTGTGTCAGGCTCTGATTCACACCCTCCACCGTCTCTGTATCAAATCTTCACACTTGGGTTCATCGACGACAGAAGGGATGCTGAGCTCTGTCTTCTTTTCACAAACAAAACTGGCAGTTTTTTCCAATTCTGCGAGCCATCCTAAATCAGAGACACCGCCTACCAACCCAGAGCAGCACACGTCATTAGTAGCAACATGAGCCACCACCTGCAGTTGGCTGCAGCCTGTATTCTTCATCGCATCTGGAAACTCTTTGTCGTCCTTGCGACAATTGTGTGGTAAGGACATTAGAAATAAAAATAAAAACTTGGAACGATAAATTTATATCACGACAGAATAAATGTACATGAACCTTATGTGTTTCACCCACTGCATAGGCGGCGTAAAATATCCCGTCATTCCACCAGGAAGGAGGTACACGGCTCGTGTTGCCGGTAGTTCAACCATGCCTAGACGATCAGACCCACGTTTCGATCGCGTCGGCATTCTTACTTTGTGTCAGGAAGGGCTCTCAAATGGTAAGTATCCAGGGGTCTTGTAGTGAACCAAAGCAATGATGTTCGGACATGGAGGAGATACAGAGAGACAGGAACTGTCGATGACATTCCACGCTCAGTCGGCCCAAGGGCTACTTGCAGTGGATGACCACTACCTGCGGATTATGGCTCGGAGGAAAGCTGACAGCAACGCCTCCACTTTGGATATGCTTTTCGTGCAGCTACAGGACGTCGTGCTACCACTGAAACTGTGGGCAATAGGCTGCATGATGAGCAGCTTCACTCCGCGAGGTCTATCTTTGAAACCACGACATCATGCAGGGCGGTACAGATGGGCTCAACAATATGCCGAATGGACCATTCAGGATTGGCACCACGTTCTATTCACCGATGAGTGTCGGGGTGTGTAAAGCAAACTGGACCAATACCTCTGAAGGTCTACATCTACGTCTACATCTACATCCATACTCCGCAAGCCACCTGACGGTGTGTGGCGGAGGGTACCCTGAGTACATCTATCGGTTCTCCCTTCTATTCCAGCCTCGGTTTGTTCGTGGAAAGAAGGATTGCCGGTATGCTTCTGTGTGGGCTCTAATCTCTCTGATTTTATCCTCGTGGTCTCTTAGCGAGATATATGTAGGAGGGAGCAGTATACTGCTTGACTCTTCGGTGAAGGTATGTTCTCGAAACTTTAACAAAAGCCCGTACTGAGCTACGGAGCGTCTCTCCCGCTGAATGATGCATGCAATGTGTGGTTTTCACGAGCAATAAAAAGGGCGGAAATTATGTTTTTGTTGATCTCTATTCCAATTTTCTGTACAGGTTCTGAAACTCTCGGAATAGAGGTGATGCAAAACCATTTTTTATGTGTGTATTAACATCTGTGGTCATCAGTACCCTACACCTTACAACTACTTAAACCTAACTAACCTAAGGACATCACACACATCCATGCCCGAGGCAGGAGTCGAACCTGCGACCGCAGCGGTCACGCAGTTCCAGACTGAAGCGCCTAGAACCGCACGGCCACACCGGCCGGCCTTTTGTTAGTGTGAAGACAGAATATCATAATACTTGTATGTATAGAAAACCATGCATTAAATGTTACTTGATGTAATTATACCAAGTGAAAAGCACTAGTGCTACTGAAATCTTTTCAAATGTTTCAAAATATGATCTATGACATAGATTTGTGTATATCCTAAAGACTTATTCAAGCGTTAATGACAGCACAAAATGCTGAAATAATTTCAATTTCAATTTTCCTTTAGTGACTAGGAAAAGTGTTATTTCTTGTTAGCAATTATGTATGAAGATATAACTGTTGTTTATTATGCCCTTAGAGTATATTTTGAAAATGCTTGGAGATGTGTAATACTGATTTTAAAGGCGAACATGAGAGTACGGTGCGCTGACACCAAAGATAACTCATGTTTTGTGTGAGCAGAAGTTACGCATTCAACATACGCGTCTAAGATAGGCCCTTGTAATAGGCAACCTTGACTGAAACTACTAAGATTGTTTTTTTAAATATTCGTAATTTATTTGCAATTCGTTAGGCAGCCTTAAACATAGGAGCTTGCACTTCGAGTCTATGTAAACGTCTTAATCATCAAAAAATAAATGAAAAATACATAGATAACACTACAGGCAAAGTTTCTGCAAATTCGATCCTGGCTTTGGGAGACAAGTGGGCAAAAAGTGCAGACATTACACGGGACTCGCCACAGACAGGAAAAAAATACAATAGTATTGTCTAAAATCTGTTGGAGACATTTTGAGTATATTCAAACATAATTATTGTGTTGTCACCGCCAGACACCACACTTGCTAGGTGGTAGCCTTTAAATCGGCCGCGGTCCAGTAGTACACGTCAGACCTGCGTGTCGCCACGATCAGTGATTGCAGACCGAGCGCCGCCACACGGCAGGACTAGAGAAACTTCCTAGCACTCGCCCCAGTTGTACAGCCGACTTTGCTAGCGATGGTTCACTAACTTCATTTGCCGAGACGATAGTTAGCATAGCCTTCAGCTACGTTATTTGCTACGACCTAGCAAGGCGCCAGTATCCGTACTATTTATGTTGTGAATCATGTACCATAAAGAGTGACGTTCTCCATTAATGGATTAAAGTTAAATAGTCCACCAGCTACGTCCGTTTTTCTCAATTATAATTCCCTTGTCATTTCCAGACTTCACGCCAGCCTGCGTGAGCTAAAACGCGTGCATTTAGGCCTCCTTTAGGAACACGGTTGGCTCTCCTGCCAACCACAACAATTATGAACAGTAATTTGTAAAGGAAAGAACTGTAGAACCCCGAGTGAACTGAAAAACAGTCTGAATTGAATTTAAAAATGTCTGAATTTGCTAGACGAGACAATTAACATTGAACTATGCGGATCTGTGTAAGTTCAACTCTGCAGTCCACTATCGAAAGCTATATAGTGAAAAGACACGGAAGACGACAATATCATGCACGAAAAACTGTGGGTGTGTTCTCGAAACGTGTGAAAACTTTAACACAAAACGAACACAAGGCCGATGTCTTTTGAGGCATACTATACTTCCATTTAGACTAACAATATGCATTTGCTCTGCTATGCGCAGACTGTTAGAAATACAGCGAACGCAGAGGCGCAACGAATGGATGCTAAATAGTAGTGTACATCTCATTGGACGCTGAAATGTGCCTGCGAGTGCGACGTGTGCAGTTAAGTGTCATTCACGAAACTAAAATGAGACGTGAACACGAAAACAACAAAACGTGTGAACGACGTCTAAATACAAAACGTAATGAGTTCTGCCACGACGTGCTAACTTGTGATTTTAAGACCGCGGAAGCTTCACATTAGCTGCCAAATTAATGATCGTACTTTTCCCACTATTTATAACGACTGTAGCGGGGTGGGAGTGTTACGTTGTGTGTATGTTTTACCACGGACACTGACGGAGACGAATTGCTGTGCGGAGTCTTGTCAGCGAGCGGAGGAGCGGACCTCACTTCACTCCGACTCGCCCAGCTGCCGACAGATGACGTGGGCGAGGCGCTGCATCAGCTGGCCACAACCGACGCGCCAACGGGTAGTGCGCCTTCACGAACCTGGCGTAAATCTCTCCTCAACAACACGATACAGAACAGCTAGAACAGTTTGCTCCGCAACGAATGAACGATTTGTCATACATAACCTCACATACACCAACACCAAGACAAAAATCAAACACATCCTAGGGTATTACCGATATCTTGCAATAAGTAATAGTTCAATAGTTCAACGACTCCGCCTAGGCTTTCTCCCGGGGTTTCCCTCAGGCCTTGCCAAATGGGGAGCGAATAGTCAGAATCCCTGGGTATTGCCAAAATCTTAGGCTGTCCCATATATGAGTGTAAGCACAATCTGAGCTGCAACAGCCAAAGCGAAAGCAGCCAGACTAAGATACAACCTCCGGCCGAGTGATTCTAGGCGCTTCAGTCTGGAACCGCGCGACCACTACGGTCGCAGGTTCGAATCCTGCTTCGAGCATGTATGTTTGTAATGTCCTTAGGTTGGTTAGGTTTAAGTAGTTCTAAGTTCTAGGGGACTGATGACCTCAGAAGTTAAGTCCCATAGTGCTCAGAGCCATTCGAACCATTTTTTAAAGATACGGCCTCGGTATAGCAATATAGTTACATCGTTTTACAAAATCAAGTCACAGAAGATTTATCCATTGTAATATCACAACCTGTGTATGTAATATTTACTTTGTTTAAATACTGTATGATCTTATGTTTTGTCTAAATGGCTACGAATATAAATGAAAACCAAATGAACTTGTAAACTGGACGAGATGTTGAAACTGTTACTCAAGTGTGAACTGTAAAAACTTTAAAAAGTGTGCGAGTGCTGTGTACGCACCGATAGAAATGTTTATGACAAAAAAATACTGATGTGCCATGAACATTTCGGGGGGCATTGTGCCGTCCCAGCGACAATTGTGTCGTAAAGACACTTAAAATAAAACAAAAACTTGGAACGAGAAATGTGTATCACGATGGAATACATGTACACGAAGCTTATGTGTTTCACCGATCGCATAGGCGGCGCAAAATATCCATTTTTGTAGTAAATATTAAATTTAATCGTAGTATCAAGGAGTAAACTATGTATGTAATAACGTCTACGATATTAATAAGGGAGAATAACGCTTCTAGATTGTTCATCGCTTCCTCTTTCTTCGCTTGTTTCTGGTCTTAAGGAGCAGACTTCATGTAGCACGAAAGTAATGTAAGCATTTATGCTGTTAAGTACCTTACTGTTAATGTGTGAGTTATTTCGATGTACAGTGAGCCCTCTGTCATGTTCCTTGCATTGGTTTAATTTTTCTTAAGACGTTTATAGCTCCACAGTTGGCAGCTGCTGCTTCAACGGTCGCCATAACGCGTCAATCCAAAAAGCAAATTCATAGCGGAAGCGCAGAGACCTCGCGCTTTGACATTTAACAAACATTTTTTCACAACGATGAGCCGCAACGGAGAGAAATATTAGTTTTAAGATTTTACTTTTCAGCTTACACCGAGAGCCAGGATTCGACTACCACAGCCCGAATATGACGGTAAGAGGAGTATTCTTTGAGTGTTGTGTGGGTCCACGATAACTTCTATGTTCGACTCCATGCTCTTTAAAGTACGAATACGCCGAAGCTAATTATTATACTGTTATATCTCCATTCTCGCGTAATATCTTGGAAGTAAAAATCAGTTAGCCATTTTTTCTTACTGGACTACACAATTACATTTACGAGTGTTTTTAGAGACACTAAATAAACAAATAAATAAATAAGTAAATATACTCCCGTCTAAAGGACAGCCCACCAATTTTGGATGCACAGTACACTCCGGATTTCTTCTCCTTGGCAGTCCCATTCTACGACAGACCTTTGCGAGCTAACATCCCAAAGATGTTCGGGCTCACATGCGGTTCCTCTTCGTCGAAATGTGGCTCAAACTCGTCTAGGGGTTGAACTGCACGTGTCGTATTACACGCCCTAAATTAGACACTTGTGACTCTTTGGTTAAATTGTGTGGCTCACGGCAAGTTTGCGAAATACAAAGTTAACATAACATATCATAACGGTAATAATAATATCGGGAACCTAATTAACCACCCATTAGATGATGTAGGCCACATAGTTGCCATATGGTTAGAAACTTGTAGTGAAAGTGGTCGTACTTAGAGTTGACACAGTTCGGTCATTCACGATCTCATCACGAATTACCAGTCCAATATTCCACCTCGTTAACTATTCGAATAATTATAGTTCACAAGAGGCATGCGGCTGCCCACGGCTCAGGGACTAAATCCGGCGTTATCACACAACTCGTAATTTTCTAAGGCGTTTCACTTCCTAGCTGCCTAAAGACCAACTATCCGCTCTCGTGTACAATCTGAACTGTCCATTTGATGTCTCACGCCGAACTGCCCGCTTTCGCCTCTGCACCAGCACTATCTCTCTGCCCGTCCCCGGCCGCGTTTTCGGAGTGCAGAGCATCGTCGCTCAACTGACTAGTGCAGTTGCCTTTCCTGAAGCAGTCTATCTAATTGGCTACAGCGAATTCTACATTAGTTTACATTTTAACATCTTCAAATAATCAGAGCTTGACCACTTTCACGTTCTAAATAAAGTAACAATAATATCCATTCCATAATAAACGTTAAATTCTTTTACATTAAATCAATATAATTTCCTTCTTAACTTGGAATGCACGACTAGTAATCTAGTACCAGTGTGCTTTTTGATAAATAAATAAAGAACAAAAGTAATTATTATGCACTAAACAACAAATATTCAACTACCTAATGGTTCAATAAAGGGTCATGCTGTCATCGTTCAGTGTGTTTTGTGTCGAGGAAATGATGATCTGATGCTTAACTGAAAATACAGATAATTTAAATTTACTTTGTCTTTTAAACAAATTAAGTAACAGAGTTGATACTTATACGTTTGTCATTTTAATGATGTTCTTCTATATGACATATCGATCGTTAAGATCGATCAAAGCGTTCAGGTCTTCGTTACAATACTTGTTAATTTCATTTTTACAGTATATCCTAAACTATTATCGATATGATCAACATTCAAGTTTTATTGAGATCACCACGAAATTTTATGGAGAATGGCAGATTAAAATTACTGTGGCTTCATTCCCTGAACTAGTGCAGCATTAAATAGTTTTCATAAATGTTTCCTTTAAAGCCGATCTTAGGTCCGCCATATTTAACACTGCTACGTCTCCTTCTACTGGATTTCCCCATGACGTAGGTTCTCGTCTGTCCCACTCGAACACTGCAGCACTAGACCTTAGACGCCTGTGAGTTTTCCCCTCTCGTGGCGAGTCTGCGCCCTTTGTGGCATCCGGTCCTGGACGACAGGGTTCGTTTCACAATTCCTGAAAGGCTGTCTCTTTCGTCCATATACTTAACTGAGAGCGAAATGCTCATTAACGCACACATTGGAGCTCCCAATTATCAATAAGCTACAGCCTCTGTGGCTGCTCACGTCAAGGAGGCCAGAAGGCTTCCTCTAATACAGGCCGAGTGACTCCATATGGCTCAGGTATTTACTAGCCAAAGCTGTTTGTCGGATGAACAGAAGAGGCCTTTGAATTGGCCACCCTGAATACTCTTACACTGCCTGCCATACATTGTGAATACTTGCCACTCTACCAGTGATGAGGGGTCAACCTCTATCCGGGCAGTAACTGGGATATCAACAGTAGTATAACGGGGTCTCGCGAGTCGTGCTGCAGATCCGTCAAATTCTCGAATCTGGCCCCGTAGTTGCCCACTGGCTACAGCCTTAATATTTATGACCAAAGTCGACACTACCTGGAGCTGTGAGTGAAGGGGCACCAACTCACCGTGCACCTGAACACTAAATCACAGTTCTTATCCATAACAAATACGGCAGACCTCTACACTGCACAGTTATCAAAACGCTGGACTGTGACTAGATACTGCATTAGGAGAGATCGGAGATGAAGCCAGTATTAGATGAAACCGAATAGTGACGGAAGGCTAGAATGTGGCTCATCGTGGAAATAATTTCAGCCAAGTAGGCTGAGCTTAACAGAGCTTTGGAAGATTTACTGTTAAAACAAGGCAGTAGGTATGGCGAACATTGTTCCGAAATTTCAGAAACTGAGTAGGTGACTTTAAACCAAACAATTATTCCGTTTGGAGTACAGAAACTATGGGAAAGGAGGCGTATCTTCATCTACTCTATCCTCAAGAAAGGTCAGATCACCTTAACGGCTCATCCATCCAAAATGGTGACCAGAGTAATTCCCATAAGAACGAAAAGAAAATTCAGGATCTGTTACATGGTGATCAGTTTGGCTATGAGAAAGGGAAATATACCAGAGAGTTTTGACGATGCTACTAGTAATAAATGCGAAACTTAAGATAAACCAAGACGCATTCATAGGATTTGTCGACCTAGAAAAGCGTTCAGCTACATGATGTCGTGCAAAATGTTCAAAATTCTGACAAAAATAGGAATAAACTATAGGTAATCATGCGTGTCATAAAATATGAAGAAGAACCAAAAGGGAACAATAAAAGTGCAGGCCCAAGATTGAAGCGCTCGGATTAAAAAAGGGAAAAAAATTTTTCGTTCCAGACGTTCAATCTCTACATTGAAAAGGCAAAATGGTATAAGTAACCACAGAAAAAAAGATAAAACATTACAGGAACTATGGAGGGAAGTAACCAACCTGAACTGGCAAGATTCTACGTACCAAGAGGTAAAAGAGACGTCGGTCTACAGAAGAAAAGTTAAAACGAGAGCGAAATGGGTCAATGGTCTAATCCTTAGAAGAAAGAAGAAGATTCGTGATACTTAAAATTCATCTGGATGTTGTACCGCATCGTTGTATAAATATGCATTGAGGAAGGCCGTTGTAATACGGTTTATAATTAAAGTATACTATCAATGACGCGGTACAACACCCAGAAGAATTTGAATCATCAAGACGTCTGCCGCAGAAGCCTACGTAGATGAGAAGATGATTCACTGATGACATCGCTATCCTCAATAAAAGTGAAAAATAATTCAGAAGACATGACAGCAGAAACATTACGCTATAAGCCAGACTTTGCGTGACACGGGCGTGGACGCACCTGGGCAACTCCGGGTTTTGCCGCTAGTTAAATAATGAATTAAGAATCAGTAATAACCTGACAAAAATGTCTCCTTTGGCCTTTTAGCTCCAAGCAGTGCAGATGAGAATGTTTCGATACACATATGGTGAATGACTCTAAACTGGGAATAATATTAACCTGACACTTTGCTGAAGCACTGAGGTCAGAACACACATCCAGTGTCATAGTTAGCAAGCATCACATATGCCACAATTTTCATATTAATATGCCAGGTCATAGAAAGTAGACTCTTCTGTAATAGCAGCAGATTATCTATTCTTCACCATGCGGAGGCTAATTTCATGCAAACAAATGTTGCTTACTGCTAATGATTTGCCATTGCAGACTTAATGTAGTTTGTCGTTTCTGACACATTAGTATCTTTATTTGCCGCAGTCGACATCAACAAGTAATACGGATACGGAGGCTTCAAAGCGTGATGGGGTGTTAAGTAAACCAGGAATAAAATGGCTTAGTTTTGACAGAAAATACTTCAGACAAGAATAAGATTGATACGTATATATTTTCTTCGTGTGAACATGCAAAAAAGATTGAATAGCCAATGAAAGGGTAACGTTCTAGGAGTCGGAGTGAGGAATCTGAGAAGTCTGTTGGCGGTAGCGAAGCTAGGAAATCTCAAAAGGGAAATTCTAAGACTCAGTCTCGATACAGTGAAGCGAAATTGAAAAAGGACATGCTTTTCTGGTCAGATGGGTATAAGGTAATATCAACAGCAGCAGAAGATGGTATAACTGGAGCACGATTCATTATGAGTAGCAAGGTAGGGAAGACAGTGGGCTACTATGAGCTCCAGTGATAGGGTTGCTCTCGTCAGAATCGACAGCAAACCAACACCGTCAACGATAGTTCAGGTATAGATATCGACGTGGCAAGGTGAAGATGAAAACACAGAGAAATTATACGAAAATACTGAACGGATAATTCATTACATAAAGGGAGATGGAAATCTAGTAGACATGGAAGACTGGAGTGCGATTTTAGGGGAAGGACTAGAAGAAAGGTTATCGTAGAATGTGGGGTTCGTACTAGAAATGAGAGAGTAGAAAGACCAGTTGAGTTCTGCAATAAACTTAGACTAGTCATAGCGATTACTCTTTTCTAGAATCACAAGAGGAGGAGGTATAATTGGAAATGGCCTAGAGGTACGGGAACATTTCAGTTAGGTAGCATCATGGTCCGACAGAGATTCAGAAATCAGACACTGATTTGTAACGGGCACCCAGAAGCAAATTTGTACTCTGATCACTGTTTGGTAGTGACGAAGATGATGATGAGTTTAACAGTCCAGTTAGTACATGTCAATGTGTAAAGAAGTGGGATACGGAAGTACTAAGGAATGAGGACATACGCCTGAAGTTGTCTGAGCCTATGGATACTGCGATAAGGAATAGCTTGGCACGTATTAAAGTTGAAAAGGAATGGACATGTCTGAAAAGGGCGACCGCGGAAGTTGAAAAGAAAAGCGTTGGTACAAAGAAGGTAATTGTGAAGCAATGTTTGTACGTGTTGGTGAAGCTAGACAAACTGAAAAGGGAAATGCTAAGGCTCTATCTAGATATAATGGGGATCAGTAAAGTGAAATGGAAACAATACAAGGATTTCTGGTCATACGAGTGTAGGGTAATGTCAGTAGGAGAGGGAAAGGTATAATGAGCAAGGAAATTTGCCGTTTCCTTCCTAGTAGTTTTTGATCTCTTGGGTCAAAACAGTAACGGCTATGCTGACAATGAAGGGTTGTATGTATATTTTTTTAAACCCAAGGTCTGATAGTATATAACTGCACTCTTTCATTTTTGTCTTTAAGGCTGTTTATAAGCTCTTAAGATAACACTCAGGCTCTACTATGTTTAGTATAGATTTTTCTTAATGAACTTTCGAGAATGATCACTAGTAGAATAACAGGACTTACTGTAATGTACTCTCTTCCAGAAATCTCCATAGCAGCGTCGTCGAAAAGATTGAAGGCATCCAATATTACTGTCTACAATACAATGCATATCAATAGTTCCGGAGTAGAGTTAGTGGCATTCTGCAACACAATCGATGTTTGGCTACCACCGGTTCTTATGTCACATACCTGTACCGATTGTTATGTCATATGTGTGTTGCTCGTTTCCAGCTGTAAGGATTTTTATTAAAATAACAGAGATCGCTTTTCACATTCTTTATAATAAAACAATACTTCAAAGCAATTAAATTTGACGTGTAAATATTATTCGTTTTTCTAAAGAAAAGTTGTATTTAAAAAAAAAGAAAATTAGTACGGCTGCTTCGCAAAATTCATATAAAATTTTAATACCCGGTTATTAGTAAAAATATTACATAAACTTGGTATAAACGAAAAAAAATGCGGCTGAATCAGAAACAAAATACCGGTTTCGGATTTTCCCGTCCCTAGTCCCTCTCACCCGCCAGGTTAGCAGCATTGAATAACGAGTGCCTGCTTTCTTTACATGTCTGGAACCTACGGAGCCTCATGGCCTTGGGCAATCCCTCTCAAAGGTAAACGGTCTGGTAGGTACGCCATTATGCCATCTGCTGGCGGATGACACTGAAACCTGCTATTGCACGTAAGTGGAGTGTGTACAACTTCCTCCGCGAGGCAAGCGAAGTGCTTTGGTGTAATTAATATTTAAAAGGATCAGCCGTCAGGATGTGCGCTCATAACCTGTATTCAAAAGTGAAGGAGAGTTAGACGGTTAGTGACGAAGGAGCAGTAAAATTCAGAGATATGTTCAAAGGGACGTATGTTTTTGTTTTTAAAGTTGTCAGTGGAGACTTTATAGTGGAACAGTATGCATTCCGTAGATTGTAGAAAAAATATCTTCTCAATAATATTTTGCATTCCCCTTACTATAAGCTAAAAAGCCAGAATTACCACGTATAGTTGGCCACTGACACAGTATAAGCCATACTCAAGTCAGCTAGTCTCTTCAAATAGATGTTTTAATTTCACTCTCTCGAATACAAGGAACCGAGATAAGTTGCACCCGGCCCTAAATTAAAGGTAATATGGTCAGCTTTGAAACATGCAACTCCAGGAACATTAAACGAAAAAGTTTAAATTTTTTTAATATTTAAAGAAAAGAAGCAGATTTCAAACTTAATAATTAAAAAGAATAGAAATATTGGTATTCACTTCCTTCTCTTAAAGTTTCAGTGGCTGGTATAAACAAAAAATACTTTCTGCAGCTGATAAGCCCTAACAAGTCAGAAAGTCCGTTGCGCGGATTCGTTCGGCAGCCGCAGAACATGAGATTATAACAGTCCAAATGATTAATTTTGTCGTAGATCCTGCATGCCTCAAAATAACGGATATTTTCAATCGTTCCCTTATCTCCAGCGTCTTCGCAACATCCTGGAAGCAGAACTTACCAAATTGTTTAATCAGTATGTAATCTGCCAAACAACGTGTCGACTGCAGGCCCATTAGCGTTCTACCACCATTATCCAGCATTTAGAACACATAGTCCACGAACAGCTTATCATTATTTGACATCAAATAAACTTTTAGAAGAATGCCATTCGGATTTCTGTCAATATCGCAGCACAATTACCGCTCTTATGTGAGAGACCAGACAAACGTGTGGTTCCTGAAGAGGGGCAGCAGCCTTTTCAGTAGTTGCAGGGGCGACGGTCTGGATGATTGACTGATCTGGCCTTGTAACACTAACCAAAACGACCTTGCTGTGCTGGTACTGCGAACGGCTGAAAGCAAGGAGAAACTACAGCCGTAATTTTTCCTGACGACATGCAGCTTTACTGTATGGAAGTGAAACATGGAAGATAAATAGTTTGGACAAGAAGAGAATAGAAGCTTTCGAAATGTGGTGCTACAGAAGTATGCTCAAGATTAGATGGATAGATCACATAACTAATGAGGAAAAATTGAATATAATTGGGGAGAAGAGGAGTTTGTGGAAGAACTTGATCAGAAGGAATGAGTTGGTAGGACGCGTTCTGAGGCATCAAGGGATCACCAATTTAGTATTTGAGGGCAGCGTGGAGGGTAAAAATCGTAGAGGGAGACCAAGAGATGAATACACTAAGCAGATTCAGAAGGATGTAGGCTGAAGTACGTACTGGAAGATGAAGCAGCTTGCACAGGATAGAGTAGCATGGAGAGCTGCATCAAACCAGTCTCGGGACACAAGACCACAACAACAACAGCTAAATTCATAC
The DNA here is from genome assembly GCF_023897955.1 of Schistocerca gregaria. Classification (NCBI taxonomy): domain Eukaryota; kingdom Metazoa; phylum Arthropoda; class Insecta; order Orthoptera; family Acrididae; genus Schistocerca; species Schistocerca gregaria. The sequence goes on along the minus strand of NC_064921.1, from coordinate 101,285,210 downwards.
CTCAAAACTTTGCTTAGTATGTACTATCATGCGTCTCACATTGATCAGTATTGGCCCCACTACTTTTCTCATTATGTATTGATGATGTGACAGCTGTTCTCTCGCACTGTTCAAGTCACCTATATGCTGACGACCTTCTGTTATATGTAACCCACAGACCAATTTGTGCTCAGCTATCCAGACTTTAAACGTTGGTATACTTGCCTCAACTGCGTTTGCACAGAGCACACGTTTTAAATTTAGTCCATCATAAACGCAAGTAATCACAGACGCTCAGATGCCGTGTAGCGTGCATTCCACTGACCCGAAACCACCACCATTTGCGGCTTCACTGGTGTCAAGGGAGAACTCATTGAAGGACAGGATGGAGGTCTGTTGTGTTTTTTAATGAAATCTGGTTCTGCCTCGCTGCCAGCGATTGTTTGTGCCTGTTAGGAGGTGGCCAATTGAGGGCCTGCAACCAACAATGTGCATGCTTTAAACACTAGACCTACACCTGGAACTCGAGTTGCTATTTCATATGATAGCAGGAGCACTCTCGCGGTTATCCCAAACACCCTGACAGCAAATTTTTGCGTCAGTCAGATGCTGTCATTCATGAACAGCATCGAGGGCGTAACAGGATAACGCTTGCTCAGATACCGCAGATGTAACCCAACATGTTCTATAGAATGTTAACATGTTGTCTTGCCCTGCTTTATTACCAGATATATCTCTAGTCGAGCACATACGGAACATCGTGGAACAGCTCCAGTGTCGTCGACAACCAACAATAACTGCCCGTGTACTGATCAACCATCCTACAAACTGACATCCGGCACCCGTACAATACAGTGCATGTACGTTTCCGCGCTTGCTTTCAACAATTTGGTGGTTACACCAGTTACTAATGTACGACCGTTTCACATTTGCAATGGCTTACCTCGTGCCTATACACTGATGTCCAAAATTAAACAACAGATGGAAATTTAGCTACGTTGCGTTTATTTTGCCGCAAAACACTGTAAAGAGGTGATAGCAAAGTATACAGAATGTAAACAACAGAAACATACAGAACAGTAAAGGAAAAGGTCGTTCGTTTTTTCCAACTTAACCGAGAGAACTGACAACGACAGAACATGCTATGAACGACGTCATCAATGTCATGTTGAGGAAGTACGGCCCATTCTTCCTACGGAGCTCCTCGCAACTCTTGGAGACGGGTTGGTGGATGTTCAATTGATGAAACCCGTCTCCGTAGTGCATCCCAGACATGCTCTATAGGATTCAAATCGGGTGAGCGAGAAGGCCACGCCATGCGTCGCAGTTTCTTGCATTTCCAAGAAAACATCAACTACTTTTGCTGTATGCGGTCGAGCATTATCGTTCCTTTAGTACGAAGTCTGGTGGCACTGCACCTCGCAACAATCGTACATGAGGTCCCAAGACCTCGTCACTGTGCGTGACAGCAGTTAAACCTTTCCGATCCGATTCACCTGCACAATTTCATGAAGAAGTGTTCGAAGGTTCAACATAACTTCTGCCCATACCATTAGGATTCCTCCTCAACATCGGTCTATAATTCGTGTTCCTCATTCCGGCCAGATGTGAATCCATCGAGAATCGCTCTCCAGACCAAATCGTTACTCATCTGTGAAGAAAACATTGGTCCACTGTTGGTCTGTACAGGTGCCATGTTGACGATTGCCCTCTAGGCGGCAGAGGCACCAATACAGCAACCTCCGACAGTAAAGGCCACTCTGTCGAATTCTCTTCTATTCTATTTGCCTGGAAGTCAGATGCCAATCCTGCGCAGTTCAAAATGTTCAAATGTGTATGAAATCTTATGGGACTTAACTGCTAAGGCCATCAGTCCCTAAGCTTACACACTACCTAACCTAAATTATCCTGAGGACAAACACACACACCCATGCCCGAGGGAGGACACGAACCTCCGCCGGGACCAGCCCCACTGTCCTTGACCGCAGCGCCCAAAACCGCTCGGCTAATCCCGCGCGGCTCCTGCGCAGTACTAAGGTGGTACGGTAGAGCCAAATAACGGCCCTCTCTTTCTATTTTCAGTGGGCGCCCTTGCCCTGGTCTTCGAGATACAGTTGCGGTATCTATAAACTGTCGCCACATGCGGGAAACAACAAAACGATTGACTTTATGCCATCCTGCCACAAGAGTTTGCGACTGTACTGCCTCGATTCTTCCTATGGCCAAACACCGCAGAAAGTCTGGTAGGCGTCTTCTCTGTGCCATAGTGCACCGTCTGTGACTGTGCACACAGCGATTGTGGATGTGGGACTTTCCGGCAATCACTACTCCGTTCGATAGGTGCCCTGACGTCGTCGTAGGCGTGGTTTTCTGTTGATCGAAGTGCCACCATCCGTGCAGAACACGGTCGTACGGACATCTGTTGACACTTTGTATGGCTATATCATGAAATAAATACGGGACACCGGTGTATTAACCTGAGATCTTGTAATACTATGTGAATAAGTTACCTATTCCAGATATTTTATTACTTACATTACATTAGTTTTTAATGTAGCGAGTCAGTGTATATTCTTGGCGTGGTAACTCTCTCTCTCTCAGCTCCTTACTCCCTACTGCCTGATACTGCAATTTTACTAGCCATTAGCGTACAATTCGCGCCACAGGTCTTGTAGTTTAAGGATACTTTATTCAATAATGAATCAACTTATTTCTACGTTTTATGACAACAGCACAGTGAGCAGTCACAATTTGTCAACTTAAAGTGGTTTTTCAACATTATCGACGTAACATAACTTTTGTTCTTTGAAGATGGTATGCGTTTGCACTGTGCACAAGCAAGCATTAAGAGAGTAGTGCTGACGGGGTTACTATACTGCACACTAAGTTTGAAAATATCTGGTACTAGAATAATTAAATTAATTAGCACAGCCACGGTCAGTATTTATAAGTTGTCATTGATGAAGTCCAGGAATGCGGAGACTCTGGTGTCTATGGCGGCTGCTCCAGGCAAGGTCCAGGGACTGGGGCTGAAGGATACCACGCCCACCAGCAGGTCCGACTGCTCCAGCGGACCCCCAGAGTCACCCTGTGCACGGACACATCCACACCATGTATCTCTCTGGTACAGAAAACTTTAATCTACTTACACGTCTAATGTACCTTGTGCTTACACCGTTGTTGGGCAAGCCGTCGGACTGCAAGTGAAATAGCCTTCACTTGTCAAGAGAGTCATTAAAAACAGATATGATGGACAAGTCTATGGTTGATATCATGTACAAATTTTAAAATTATTTGTTAACATTTCAAAGGACTTTGTAAGACGTCACATAACAGTGGAACATTTCTTAAATACTGATTTGTTGAACTAAAAAATGCAGAAATGCCACTAACGATTACCATAATATTACTACTATTGCCACTATTTACTACCACCACTGATATAATAATAATAATACACTACTGGCCATTAAAATTGCTGCACCAATAAGAAATGCAGGTGATAAACGGGTATTCATTGGACGAATATATTATTCCAGAACTGACATGCGATTACATTTTCAAGCCATTTGGGTGCATAGATCGAGAGAAAACAGTACCCAGATAACCACCACTGGACGTAATGACTACCTTGATACGCCTGGGCATTGAGTCAAGGACAGCTTGAATGGCATGTACAGGTACAGCTGCCCATGCAGCTTCAACACGGTACCACAGCTCATCAAGAGTGATGAGTGGCATATTGTGACGAGCCAGTTGCTCGGACACCATTGAACAGACGTTTTCAGTTGGTGAGAGATCTGGAGAATGTGCTGGCCAGGGAGCAGTCGAACACTTTCCGTATACAGAAAGGCCCGTAAAGGACCTGTAACATGCGGTCGTGCATTATCCTGCTGAAATGTAGTGTTTCACAGGGATAGAATGAAGGGTAGAGCCAAGAGGCCGTAACACATCTGAAATAAGACGTCCACTGTTCAAAGTGCCACCAATGCGAACAAGAGGGGACCGAGACGTGTAACCAATGGCACTCCATACCATCACGCCGGGTGATACGCCAGTATGGCGATGACGAATGCATGCTTGCAATGTGCGGTCACCGCGATGTCGCCAAACGCGGATGCGACCATCATGATGCTCTAAACCGAATCTGGATTCATCCGAAAAAAAGACGTTTTGCCATTCGTGCACCCAGGTTCGATGTTGAGTACGCCATCGCAGGCGCTCCTGCCTCTGATGCAGAGTCAAAGGTAACCGCACCCATGGTGTCCGAGGTGATAGACTATGCTGCTGCAGACGTCTTCGAACTGCAGATAGTTGTTGTCTTGCAAACGGCCCCATCTGTTCGCTGTAACGTACCCTCTCTGTTATTGTTTTTGTTTTTTGTTTTTTTTTGTTATTGTAGTTGTTGAGATATGAAATTATTGTAGCGGTCAGCCGTACTTCGGAATTTTTTGACATTAAATGGAGCCTCAAACTTGCGTAATAAATACTTCGCGTGAAGTGCGATTTATGGCATAAATAAAAATTAATTGCGGAGATGCAAACTACAGAATATTATCAGGAAAGCTTTAGTAAAATGTGCACGACTGACTATACATATTCAGAGAGTACGTACATTCGTATACGAGTAGTTGCGATCTGATGAGAAAGATCTATCTTAAATTTTTTGTGTAAAGTATTTACGTCGTAACATACTCGGAGATTGCAAACGTACAATCAGGGTAGAAGCACGTACTTTCTATCATGTCTCGGCAAAAAACATCGAAATTAGTCTTAGAGTCCACCAAAGGAAAGTAGTGAGCACAATCAAGTACCTCTATTGTTGAGCAGCGCCGTCGTAAAGATCGTCGCCTCCATCTAAAATTCGACTTCTCTAATTAACAAAATAAATTGTACTCCATTGGTATGGGATTTAGGCTTGATCGTGACAGAAATTATAAAAGACATTTTTCATCATTTAACACTTTCATTTAACACACACATAGACATGAAACTGTACAGTACGTCTTTACGCCAGCACATCTGAACAAAAAGGTAGTTAATACTATAAGTAAGAAAAGAATCTCAAAATTAGTCCTTTGTCTTTCAATGATAAAAAAGTTTTTTTTAGGGTATTCCTCTGGTATGACAGTCGAACAAATTTTCCTCTTGTTTCTTTGAGATTAAGTTACAAAATTTTTTTACTTCCTTTTTATCGCCCCCTTGGGCGAATTGCACGAAGAAATGTATATTTTCCGGGCCATGAGCCCAAACACTTAACACTTGACTGTTATATACTCGTAATGGGACTGCACTGTCAATGTCTTTCTTCCCATATCTTCATTCTACAAAAATGGTTTTGAAGCCAGTTCTGACACAAGGCAATGAGGACAAAACATATACATTAGGATATACAGAACACACGTAAAACACACAAAGTTACATACTATACACACAAAATCTTTTACATTGTCTTTATATCGTATTTCACATAAAACCATCACATCTGGATAATTATACACAGAATTGTTACATACTTCTTTTACCTTCTTTCTCTTCTTTTCTTTCTTTTTTATGTCGTACAGTATATACATAATTATTTTATTATCTCTTTGTACATTGCATTATACAACGGTATTACATTATTTTGTACATAATATATCGCCGTATAAACAGCCTTCGCGCTCGCATGTTGATAATAAAATTCATCTTTCATAAGTCTTTGTCTCTAAAGTCACATATTCATTGGAGTGTACGGATCTAGGGTGTGGGGCTAGCAGAGGTGTCTGGGGCAGCAAGAAGCTTTAGTTCTTGCTTAGAGTTGCTTGTGCTTTCCACTGCTTCCCTCTTCTACGGCAGGATCTGCTTAGTGACATCATTTTCGCATGTTACTATTGTCTGGTCATGGGCAATATAAGCATGTAACAAATAAAAATTCACATGGATTAGTACTTAATTTATATGGATTAATACTTAATTTATATAGACGTTGTTCAAAAATAACGCGGGACGTGACTCTTGAGCTGTGGTAGTCAGACTTTATTCAGTGTGTCAGGGAACTGTTTTTCTACATGTCTTGGCACTTTGTTGGGTGTTCATTTAAACATAGATATTGCTTTGCATTTAAATTGTCCTAAATTACGCCGTTAGCCAATAACACGTCAGATGCGCATAACAGCAGACGCAACAATCAGTTTGATGGCGCGCTGCGCGCCGTTTGGAGTTCAGCAGTTGCGTGGGTCCACCGCCGTAACGAGATGCCGCGCGTCCCGGTCCATACTTTTTAGTGTCTCGTGCAGTGTTCGCAGAGTTTGCGAAAAACCAACCGCACTTGTTTCAACTTGCCGTACATCTTGGCTGTGGGAAGGGACCACTGGGTGCCTTCTACGTTTACTGCACAAAAGGTAAGTGCTGCACTTCACTATTTGGCTTGCAGCGGCACACTGGCCTATATAGTGCACAAACAATCGTACCGTAGCAGACTTCCTCGATTCACTATATCTCTTTTACCTCGAAGAAAAAGGTTTGTGATATGAAACGTATTTTCACTTTTCTTTTTGCGTATAGCTCACAAGTCACTGACACTGAATAACTCATTGTCACTAGGTAAATATACACTGTCCTGTTCATTGTCCAGTTCGTTGAGAAACAAAACTGTATCTCATGATACCACTAGCTTGTCTTTTATGATAAAAGCCCACGTTCGTTATATATTCCTGTGCTTCTATACGGAACTATGTCGGCGTACTTTTTGCTCACAACATTTTATTACATAAATTGGTAGGTGATTGTGTTCTCAGAGAGCAAGTGCCTCTAATACTACATTTCGCGGTCGCGACACTGACTGACATCTCATAGAGCATAGGAGAACACGCCTGAGAACAACAGTACTTTCTAAGTTTATGTCGTACTACTGATTCACTTATGTATTGAAGAGACAACACTAGGACATGAACGCACTATAAGTGTTTTTTAGAAGTTGTCTCCAAATGAGACCAAATTTGTTCATTTTCTACCCCCGAGTTACTATGTGAGGGGGGGGGGGGGCGGAATTTTTTTTATCCCTTCGTCACCCAAGTTTGTAACAACGCATGGTACACACATCATAAACAAACAAATAATAAAAAATAAGAAAATACATACATAAATAAATCACTATACTTCAATTGCTAGGTAGTTCAAACAACAGATTAATAATGAAGCTTGGCTGCTGTGCGCTACTGCCTCTAAAGTCTGTGCTTGCGTATATGGTGTTTCTTTGTGTTCATGTTTGTGTTACTTTTTCCTTCCATCAAATATCTTCTGCTCAAATTGGACAAAATATTATAAACATAGCAAAAAAATATATAAATAAATGCGTACTGCATTGCTCTAAAGTCAGCATACATCCTTAGTGTTTTCATACAGAAAAAATAGATTATTAAAATCCTCTGGCGTTACTTAGTGTCACATAGTGTATTTCTCGGTGACCTTGGTAATGCTTCATTACGTCAATCGTCAGTCATAGTGACATTAATGGAACTTAATGGCTTTTCTCCGCCGATTGAAGTCTAGCAGTATCTCGCCGAGCGCCACGTGTAAATAAATGTTTGTTTCGGCGTTACCTCATTTTTTTCGGCTAGTTGGTTTACTGTGACTTACCTTGTAGATACTCCTTCATTTTGTTATAAGAGACGGTGTTATGTTTGCCTCAGTTAACATTGACTAATCGTATCTCAACATCGTACTTGCATTCAAACATGTATATAAAGTTGAAAAAAATTATCTGTATGACAGTAAGATCACACAAGTTGTTATTCATGAATCCTATCTTTAGGTGCACTTTCCTTAGATTACGTTACTGTGCGTATGATATATATTAGGCTAAACTTTCATTAACAGCTAGAAATCATTTTTATAACTGCAGCATCAAAAAAAAATTAACGTCATTTTCCATGCGATACATTTATAGATAAAATCTCGTGGTGTGGATACGTCAAAAAACACACAATACTTTCTCACCATCCTATAGTGTACCTGCGTCACACATTTATCCTTTGTACCTTAGGGAGTCCAATTTTTTTCTGTAACTTACCCTGAACCTTATTGCTTTGATACACAAATGGCATAAAAGAAATAACTTACATCTATATTGTTCCGAGGTCTGTGCTAATTGTTCGCTCCCAATACGTTCGTATATAAACTTAAAACTAAAATACCAATGTGACCAAACAAAAACATTCCGTCAAAACTGACAAGTACACTTCCTGATAAACATCGCTAGTCACCAACTGACGCGTATGTCTTAGCTTACCTGTGTCTTGGGTCCACGTTCACTGACAAATGTAAACAATAATAGTGAAACGTTCTTATTCACTTAGCTGCATAAGATGTACTTCCTTTATCCTAATCGTGTTCGTTCTCTTATTCACAGTAACTTACTTTATACCTGTGCATTAATAGGTATGGCGTGTGATAATTGTAGCAGAATTTTCTTAACTCTCTGTGCGCATACAGACCTTTGATCTTGCCATTGTGAGGGTATGTAAGTAAATAACATCCGTCGTGCGGAATATGTACAATTATGTACGGATCAGTATATTTTATTTGCCACTTAGCGTTTTTTAGCTAACAAGAAGATTTCACACGAGTTTTGAGTAACACCTTTTCTCTGATTGTAAATCAGGTAACACCATGTAGCTGTTTATCATAATGCTTCTTTCGGCGTTGGGCTTGTTGTGTGATAGAGATTAATACTTGACTTACTTTTTCATTTAGGTCTACAGGTTGTCTAGGAACAGACGGGATAGGTTTTAGCCATTCAGCCTCAGCGATACAGATAGCCGTATCGTAGGTGTAACCACAACGGAGGGGTATCTGTTGAGAGGCCAGAAAAACATGTGGTTCCTGAGGAGGGGCAGCAGCCTTTTCAGTAATTGCAAGGGCAAGAGTATGGATGATTGACTGATCTGGCCTTGTAACAATAACCAAAACGGCCTTGCTGTGCTGGTACTGCGAACGGCTGAAAGCAAGGGGAAACTACGGCCGTAATTTTTCCCGAGGGCATGCAGCTTTACTGTATGATTAAATGATGATGGCGTCCTCTTGGGTAAAATATTCCGGAGGTAAAATAGTCCCCCATTCGGATCTCCGGGCGGGGACTACTCAAGAGGATGCCGTTATCAGGAGAAAGAAAACTGGCGTTCCACGGATCGGAGCGTGGAATGTCAGATCCCTTAATCGGGCAGGTAGGTTAGAAAATTTAAAAAGGGAAATGGATAGGTTAAAGTTATACACTCCTGGAAATTGAAATAAGAACACCGTAAATTCATTGTCCCAGGAAGGGGAAACTTCATTGACACATTCCTGGGGTCAGATACATCACATGATCACACTGACAGAACCACAGGCACATAGACACAGGCAACAGAGCATGCACAATGTAGGCACTAGTACAGTGTATATCCACCTTTCGCAGCAATGCAGGCTGCTATTCTCCCATGGAGACGGTCGTAGAGATGCTGGATGTAGTCCTGTGGAACGCCTTGCCATGCCATTTCCACCTGGCGCCTCAGTTGGACCAGCGTTCCTGCTGGACGTGCAGTCCGCGTGTGACGACGCTTCATCCAGTCCCAAACATGCTCAAAGGGGGACAGATCCGGAGATCTTGCTGGCCAGGGTAGTTGACTTACACCTTCTAGAGCACGTTGGGTGGCACGGGATACATGCGGACGTGCATTGTCTTGTTGGAACAGCAAGTTCCCTTGCCGGTCAAGGGATGGTAGAACGATGGGTTCGATGACGGTTTGGATGTACCGTGCACTATTCAGTGTCCCCTCGACGATCACCAGAGGTGTACGGCCAGTGTAGGAGATCGCTCCCCACACCATGATGCCGGGTGTTGGCCCTGTGTGCCTCGGTCGTATGCAGTCCTGATTGTGGCGCTCACCTACACGGCGCCAAACACGCATACGACCATCATTGGCACCAGGGCAGAAGCGACTCTCATCGCTGAAGACGACACGTCTCCATTCGTCCCTCCATTCACGCCTGTTGCGACACCACTGGAGGGGGGCTGCACGATGTTGGGGCGCGAGCGGAAGACGGCCTAACGGTGTGCGGGACCGTAGCCCAGCTTCATGGAGACGGTTGCGAATGGTCCTCGCCGATACCCCAGGAGCAACAGTGTCCCTAATTTGCTGGGAAGTGGCGGTGCGGTCCCCTACGGCACTGCGTAGGATCCTACGGTCTTGGCGTGCATCCGTGCGTCGCTGTGGTCCGGTCCCGGGTCGACGGGCACGTGCACCTTCCGCCGACAACTGGCGACGCCATCGATGTACTGTGGAGACCTCACGCCCCACGTATTGAGCAATTCGGCGGTACGTCCAGCCGGCCTCCCGCATGCCCACTATACGCCCTCGCTCAAAGTCCGTCAGCTGCACATACGGTTCACGTCCACGCTGTCGCGGCATGCTACTATTGTTAAAGACTGCGATGGAGCTCCGTATGCCACGGCAAACTGGTGACACTGACGGCGGCGGTGCACAAATGCTGCGCAGCTAGCGCCATTCGACGGCCAACACCGTGGTTCCTGGTGTGTCCACTGTGCCGTGCGTGTGATCATTGCTTGTACAGCCCTCTCGAAGTGTCCGTAGCAAGTATGGTGGGTCTGACACACCGGTGTCAATGTGTTCTTTTTTCCATTTCCAGGAGTGTATATAGTGGGAATTAGTGAAGTTCGGTGGCATGAGGAACAAGACTTCTGGTCAGATGACTACAGGTTTATAAACACAAAATCAAATAGGGGTAATGCAGGAGTAGGTTTAATAATGAATAGGAAAATAGGAATGCGGGCAAGCTACTACAAACAGCACAGTGAACGCATTATTGTGGCCAAGATAGATACGAAGCCCACACCTACTACAGTAGTACAAGTTTATATGCCAACTAGCTCTGAAGATGACGAAGAATTTGAAGAAATGTATGATGAAATAAAAGAAATTATTCAGATAGTGAAGGGAGACGAAAATTTAATAGTCATTGGTGACTGGAATTCGACTGTAGGAAAAGGGAGAGAAAGAAACGTAGTAGATGAATATGGATTGGGGCTAAGAAATGAAAGTGGAAGCCGCCTGGTAGGATTTTGCACAGAGCACAACTTAATCATAGCTAACACTTGGTTTCAGAATCATGGAAGAAGCCTGGAGATACGAAAAGGTATCAGATAGATTATATAATGGTAAGACAGAGGTTTAGGAACCAGGTTTTAAATTGTAAGACATTTCCAGGGGCAGATGTGGACTCTGACCACAATCTATTGGTTATGAACTGTAGATTAAAACTGAAGAAACTGAAAAAAGGTGTGAATTTAAGGAGATGGGATCTGGATAAACTGAAAGAACCAGAGGTTGTACAGAGTTTCAGGGAGAGCATAAGGGAACAATTGACAGAAATGGGGGAAAGAAATACAGTAGAAGAAGAATGGGTAGCTTTGAGGGATGCAGCAGTGAAGGCAGCAGAGAATCAAGTACGTAAAAAGACGATGGCTAATAGAAATCCTTGAGTAACAGAAGAAATATTGAATTTAATTGATGAAAGGAAAAAAATATAAAAATGCAGTTAATGATGCAGGCAAACAGGAATACAAAAGTCTAAAAAATGAGATCGACAGGAAGTGCAAAACGGCTAAGCAGGGATGGCTAGAAGACAAATGTAAGGATGTAGAGGCTTATCTCACTAGGGGTAAGATATATACTGCCTACTTATCTTTGAAGAAAAATTAAGGAAAGGCAAACCTACGTTTCTAGCATTTATAGACTTAGAGAAAGCTTTTGACAATGTTGACTGAAATACTCTCTGTCAAATTCTAAAGGTGGCAGGGGTAAAATATAGGGAGCGAAAGGCTATTTACATTTTGTACAGAAAGGGAAGCAGTGGTTGGGAAGGGAGTGAGACAAGGTTGTAGCCTCTCCCCGATGTTATTCAATCTGTATATTGAGCAAGCAGTAAAGGAAACAAAAGAAAAATTCGGAGTAGGTATTAAAATCCATGGAGAAGAAATAAAAACTTTGAGGTTCGTTGGTGACATTATAATTCTGTCAGAGACAGCAAAGGACTTGGAAGAGCAGTTGAACGGAATGTACAGTGTCTTGAAAGGAGGATATAAGATGAACATCAACGAAAGCAAAACGAGAATAATGGAATGTAGTCGAATTAAGTCGGGTGATGCTGAGGGAATTAGATTAGGAAATGAGACACTTAAAGGAGTTTTGCTATTTGGGGAGCAAAATAACTGATGATGGTCGAAGTAGAGAGGATATAAAATGTAGACTGGCAATGGCAAGGAAAGCGTTTCTGAAGAAGAGAAATTTGTTAACATCGAGTATAGATTTAAGTGTCAGGAAATCATATGTGATAGTATTTGTATGGAGTGTAGCCATGTATGGAAGTGAAACATGGACGATAAATAGTTTGAACAAGAAGAGAATAAAATCTTTCGAAATGTGGTGCTATAGAAGAATGTTGAAGATTAGGTGGGTAGATCTCGTAACAAATGAGGAAGTATTGAATAGGATTGGGGAGAAGAGACGTTTGTGGCACAACTTGACCAGAAGAAGGGATCGGTTAGTAGGACATGTTCTGATGTGTTTTTGCCGAGACATTCAGAACCTGCAAATCTTCCTTTTCGTGTAAAAATAGGAGTCCGATTGAAAAAGAAATATTCTTAAATGTACATAACTGCAATTCTTTTACCCAGGCAACGGGGAATGATAGAAAGTACGTGCCTCTACCCTGATAGTACGTTCGCAGTCTCCGAGTGTGTTACGACGTAAATATTTTACACACAAAAATTTAAAATAGATCTTTCTCATCAGATCGCAACCACTCGTACGTGAATGTACGGACCCTCTGAATGTGCCTAGTCTGTCGTGCGCATTGTTCTAAAGCTTTTCTGTTAATATTCCGTGGATTGAGAACCAAAAAAAGAAAAAACCCATAGAAATTACCAGTTTTTGAGAGAAAAGTGTGAAAAAACACGCAGCAGCACTACTACGCTTTAGTTGAAAGTAAATGTGGGATTGTTTTTTATTTTTTTATTTTTTCGGCACCCACTACGTAGAATTCATCAGTTCCTTTTTTGCAAATTCTTGTCCACTGTTTTTACGCAAAAATTGCAATAGTTCATTTGCTGTTATATGTACATGCATCACAAGATGGCGGCCAAAAATTATTAATTGCGTGCGAAAAAGAAAAGAGTCATTTATCAGTCTTCTGTTTTGCCAGAGACATATTTTACTATGTGAATTTCCAGGGACGTGTAGTACGAGCTGTAGTGATAGTGAAGTTCGGCTGCATGCTGTTCTCAGTTGTGAATCGGCATGGTGAAACTCAGATCTCAAACCAAAACCATGGATAGCTTGCCAGATGAGGAAACCATAGTCCAACCTTGTTATAAGGCAGAAAGTACTGCGAATACTGAAAACACAGTCGCTGCGACCGGCAGTGCTCAGTCGCATGCGACGGGCGACAACATGTCGACTACAGAAACAGACACGAATAGTGACAATAAACCAGACCTCATGCTCATGTTTAGAGAGATGCAGACAAATTAAATGTCACAGTTTGCAGCTCAGGTCACAACACAGATAGGTACTGTTAACACACGTGTAGAAAATGTTGCAGCACAAATGCACGCTCACACAGAAAATGTTACATCACAAATGCACGCTCACACAGAAAACGTCACCACGCTGGTAGATAATGTTGCAGCATAAATAGGTACTGTAAAAACGCGTGTAGAAAATATTACGACACAAATGGACAAAATAGAAAATGACGTGAAGAACCTGACCGACATGCAAAACAACCTGACGACTCAAATGACCCAGTTAAGAAGAGAGGTAGCGGATCAAGTAATACAGGTAGTACGCGAAGATTTCAATTACATGAGCCAAGACATTGACAACTTAAAGTCCACAGTTAAGGATATGGCAGATCAGATCCGTACCTTAACCGAAAATTTTGAAGCTATGAGTTTACAGCAGACTGTTCTTAGTGTCAAAATGCAGGAGGCTGTAGACTAAGTTGATGACATGACGAAACAACAAAAACAGCGGTTTGACGAATTTTTAGAGGAAAAAGACAAACATATCAACCATACTTTAGAGACAGAACTCAAAAAAGCAATAACTCATACTGTAGAACAGGTGTACACTGCCCAGAACACGTCCGTAACTAAAGTACAAACTGACGTAGCTCAGTTACAAAAGACTCTCACACAGGACTTACCTGATTGGAAAAAACATGTAGACGAGCAACTAAAGAGTAAACGCCCTACACAGAACGAGAGAGAACAACATCCAGAAGAGGAATTTGATGACAGACGCACAGGTAAGAGTGACGATGCGGCAAACAGTTATTTTTATCCCGATGTACCCGTGTTTTCACCTAACCAAGGTCGTAACGGTAACCGACATTACCGCGGCGAACGAGAGAGACACTAGACAACCAAACCAATTTTGTCGGCTGTTCTGTTAGAGGAAAGCCTTATAAAACACATGCAGTTCCAGGTGTTTATCCCAGAAAAAAAAATCCGTTCATCAGGTAATTTTTATAAAGTCATTTAAGAATGTGTTGCCTAAGACCTGGTCTGAATAGCAAAAAATACAGTATGTAACTGGGTATATACAAGGTGATGGTGCCCTATGGGCAATGGAAATGTCGGAAAACTGTCAGACTTTACAACAATTTGCAGGTGCATTTTTATCTAAGTATTGGTCACAAGGTGTACAAGAGAGATTAAGGAAAGCTTTGTTCAACCTGGAGCAATACAATCGAAAATTTGGATCACTCCGGAAGTATTTTGTAAAATACTTAAATAAAACGCGGACAGCACAGACGCCAGGCCTGAGTTCGAGAGGAAATTACGGCAACAGCTACAACCAAACCTACCATCCACAGTACAATAGAAAAAGAAAAAGCGGTGATAGGAATTTTTCTGGTTATTCCGATGATCGGAAACGTAACTGGAACAGAACTGGCAATAGGAACCAGTGGGGAAACAGTTACAATAATTTCCAACCTGAATTTAGCCGCAACCACACGGGGGATCATCAAAGTAAGCAGTGGCAATGTCCAGTTAACAGCCAATCCTATCAATCTCAAACACTAGGTGACAATATGCCACTAAACGCAGGGCAAATCTACGACAGGAATACTCAGCTAAGGAACAACACGTCAGGAGAAAATGTAATTGAAGTCGCAAACGAAACACAAACAGATGTGAACCGTAGAGCGTTAAACTAAGCGTAGCCTCATTATGTTCCCCAGTGTTGGCCATAGATAGTCGTGGGGACGATCCATACTGTCGTTAACAGTAAATTGCTCAGGTAGCAAGACGAAACGGACAAGCGTGATTTATTGACCAAGGAGGAAGAACCACGGTCATGTGAAGGTGATGTTATAGTACAAGCTAGTTTACAGGCCGTAGTAGGAAAAGTACCTACGCATACCCTTGTGGATACTGGTGCGAAAATTAGTGTGATGTCCAAGGCAATATTTAAAGAGATTAATATTCACACAACTTTACCGACCTATCCAATACAAATTTGTAGGATATTACGAACCATAAGCGGTAAATCCAAGCTAATTAAAATGCAAACCATGGTCGAATTGCAGATTGAAGACATGGTTTTTCAGTAAATTTGCTAGTAGTAGAACGGTTGACAGAACGGTGCATTTTCGGCATGGATTTATTAAGGGAAAAGTGTGCTAAAACTGACTTGGAATCTGGAAAGTGTCATTTGTATATTAAGGGGAAGAATTGTTGTGTGGATTCAATAAAAGTCAAGAGTAGGAACGATAAATCTTGTCGCACTATACACATCCCAATCTTAAAGGTCAGTACTTCACGATGTAGCGACTCAAGTGAACTGTGGTGTCAGCAGGTAGAGCAGCATGAGGATGAACAGAAAATATTTGAATGCTCGGATACCTCCCAACAACAGATGGGTGATCTTAGAAGTGTATTGTTAGGCTATGCTCGTGTGTTTGACAAAAGGCCTGGAGTCATTAGAACGAATCAGTATAGCATGGATGTCCGGCCCCACGACACATTCTGTAAGATCACCTATTCTATACCTTGGTCACAAAGAGAGGCAGTGACTCAAAAAATAAAGAGAATGCTCTCGTGGAATATCATAGAGACTTCATTATCGCCTTATTGCAGTCCGCTACCAGCGTTCAAGAAAGCCGACAATTCGGTGAGACTCGTTCCCGACGCCAGGGAGATCAATAAGCTTATAGTTCCAGTAACCACCCGACCTGAGAACCTGGAAGAACAGCTGCAGCGTTTCCATGGGGTGCAGTATTTAACTAGTGTAGACCTTCGTAGTTCCTAGTGGCAAATCGCACTATCACCTGATAGTAGGAAGTATACCGCATTCATATTTGCAGGTAGGTCCTACCAGTATTGTGTTCTGCCGTTCGGATTGAACGTGAGTGCCGGCGTTTTCAGAACTGCGCTCGACACTGTGTTTGGACCTGACCTCCTTGACAAACTCACAGCTTATATAGGTGACATATTGATAGCAACACCTACGTGGGACGAACATATAGAGCTTTTGGAAAGAAGACTACAGAGGTTTTCAGCGGCTGGTGTCACAGCTAACCATAAGAAATCCAAATTTGTGAGACAAAACATAAAATTTCTCGGTCACATAATTTGACCTGCAGTGATAAGACACGAGCCAAAAAAACTGTTAGCCATAAAAAACTTTCCCTATCCATGCAAAAAACGACAGCTAAAGGCATTTGTGGGTTTGTGCTCTTTCTTTCGCCGGTTCGTACCGAACCAGCTGCTCAATAGCCACTCATTACGGGGCCTATTAAAGAAGACCAAACAGTGGATCTCTACGCCTCAATGCCACAACGATTTTGATAAAACAAAACACGCTTTGGTTAATTCTAATATCCTAGAACATCCTGACATGAGCAAAGATTTTTGTATAGCGGCGGATGCTTCCTTTTCGGGACTAGGAGCCTGTCTATTTCAGCTGGACGAAGGAGCTAGCTCCGACTATGTTAAGATAATTAGTTTTGCTAGCCGTACTCTATCAGAAAGCGTGCGCAGGTTTTCTACAACAGAATTTGAAGCCCTTTCTATTGTGTGGGCCTTTAAGTAGTTCAACTATTATCTGTTTGGCAAGCATGTACGAGTCTACAGTGACCATCAGGCGTTAAGCTCTTTCTTCACTTGTAGGTCGCTACACAATCGCTTTGCGCGGTGGACGTTATTTTTGCAGTCTTACGATTTTGAAATTAAATATGTGAATAGTGATGGTAACGTAATCGCCGACGCACTGTCAAGATTACCACAAGGATTACCTGAGTTCGAAGAATTGGTAGAAGAGAACAAAGCATTTGAACTCATGCTCATTAAGGACACCAAATTTAGGAAATATTTTTTGGATATGTGCAGTAATATGGCCAAATTACAGGAAGAAGATGATCGCTGGTGGAAAGTCAGATCCCATTTAAACAATAGCCCACCTTTTACCTATAAAACTCCATTACAGGTTACATAAGGATGTATTATTCTACAGGAGAAACATGGATAGCGATACATGACGCGTTTGTGTAGCCGAAGTATATGAGAAAGTTTAATTTGGCATACTCTCTACGCTTGGGGGCACCACGGCGAGCGCAAGTGCTGTAAGAAACTAAATATGTACTGCTACTTTCCCAATATGCCTCGACGCACAGAACAAATATTAAAAACTTGTATTATTTGTCAGAAGGTTAAGCCTGTCAATCTGAACAGCGAGACAGAGTTGCATTCTATTTTACCAAAAAGAAAAACGCTAGAGCTAGTATACATAGATGCCATGGGTCCTTTACCCTCTGCCAGGGCAGGTGTAAAATATGTCATTGGAGCATATGATGTATTTTCAATGTATGTGAAATTGATGCCACGAAAACAACTGCAGCTATGCCTATTATCAGACGTTTGCTAAACGACTACTTCCCGTCCGTTGGGAAACCACAGGCGATCTTATCAGATAACGCAACCAATTTTACATGCCAGGATTGGAAAAAATTTCTGAAAGAACAACAGATTAAATAAATATTGATATTCAGGTATAGCATGCAATCCAACCCAATTGAAAGAATATTCCGTGAATTGAATAGGTTTACGAGGACATAAGTAGCCAACAAGCAATCTAAGTGGATTGAATATTAGAACGTTTTTGAACAGGCGGTAAACAATCTCACAATATACGATACTGCAGTTACACCGTCTGATCTGATATTCAATGTTGTTGTTGTCTTCAGTCCTGAGACTGGTTTGATGCAGCTCTCCATGCTACTCTATCCTGTGCAAGCTGCTTCATCTCCCAGTAACTACTGCAACCTACATCCTTCTGAATCTGCTTAGTGTATTCATTTCTTGGTCTCCCTCTACGATTCCCCCCCCCCCCCCTCCGCTTCCCTTAACAGAATAATTTGTACTCCATTGGTATAGGATTTAGGCTTGATCTTGACAGAAATTATAAAACACATTTTTCATCATTTAACACCTTCATTTAACACACACATAGACATGAAATTATACAGTACGTCTTTACGCCAGCACTTCAGAACAAAAATGTAGTTAATCCTAGAAGAAATAAAAGAATCTCGAAATTAGTCCTTTGTCTCTCAATGATAAAAAAGTTTTTTTAGAGTATTCCTCTGGTGTGACACTGAACAAATTTTCTTCTTGTATCTTTGAGATTAAATTACAACATGTTTTAGTTCCTTTTCATGACTCAGGAATCGAGACGTGGCTGCACTATCCGTTACAGCCATGCGGATAAGATGCCTGTCATCTCAACTGCTAGTGATACGAGGCCGTTGGGATCCAGCGGGGCGTTCCGTATTACCCTCCTGAACCCACTGATTCCATATTCTGCTAACAGTCGTTGGATCTCGACCAACGCGAACAGCAATGTCGCGATACGATGAGCCGCAATCGCGATAAACTACAATCCGACCTCTATGAAAGTTGGAAACGTGATGGTACGCATTTCTCGTCGTTACACGAAGCATCACAACAACGTTTCACCAGGGAACGCCGGTCAACTGCTGTTTGTGTATGAGAAATCGGTTGGAAACTTTCCTCATGTCAGCACGTTGTAGGTGTCACCACCGGCGCCAACCTTGTGTGAATGCTCTGAAAAGCTGATCATGTGCATATCACACCATCTTCTTCCTGTCGGTTAAATTTCGCGTCTGTAGCACGTCATCTTCGAGGTGTAGAAAATTTAATGGCCAGTAGTGTTACACGAAGCATCACAACAACGTTTCACCAGGGAACGCCGGTCAACTGCTGTTTGTGTATGAGAAATCGGTTGGAAACTTTCCTCATGTCAGCACGTTGTAGGTGTCACCACCGGCGCCAACCTTGTGTGAATGCTCTGAAAAGCTGATCATGTGCATATCACACCATCTTCTTCCTGTCGGTTAAATTTCGCGTCTGTAGCACGTCATCTTCGAGGTGTAGAAAATTTAATGGCCAGTAGTGTAATAATAATAATAATAATAATAATAGGGCTAATCAACATAGACTGAGACTGATCTTTTTCCACAGATATTTATTACTCCATATCAGTGTTTACATGATATTTTTCAAAGTACTTCTCTCTTACTTTAAAGAATATTTATAGCATCTCTGCCTGTCGTTGAACGTATAGTGCATCCCATTCTTTGACTTGTCCTTGATAATCGCCTAACTTTTCTTGAACCTTGCTTCAGGTTTCTTTAATCGAAGGCTTAGAAGTTTTGGCTTTAGGGGTGTCGGATTATTGTTCGGTTCAAAATTTTTGATTTTTATTTTTTTCCAATTTTTCGTTACGCATATATTTGGGTTTAAATCAATAGCAAATTTATTAATTTGTGTTGAGTGGTTTCCGTTTTACATGCGTTTTAGTAAAACCCTGCAACGGACACTTTTTATGAACTCAACCTTCTTTTTACTCGCTGGTGACTACTTTTTATAGTACAGCTGTTTGAAAGCTTAGTTGGTAACACTAATGAAATACTGTTGGCAACAATGATGAAAACAGCTGCCAGTTTACTTTGTTCTTTTCGGTTATTTGTTTGCGGCGACTGAAAGCTAAGTTTGCTTATAGTGTTCGTATTTCAGTGTTTACATCTCAGTAAATAACTTGATATTATGTAAAAATGCAGCGAATATAATAGAAGAAAAGAAAATGTGAGTTCAGTGGGGGGAGATGTAACCAAAAACAGTTTTTGCATCGTCGTGAATCTGAAGTGGAAGTTCACTGTGAAGGTGAGCCTAGGCCCAGTACTGGTACTGCAGCTGCTTGTGCTTCTAAAATAAGCTCTTCTTCTAATAAGTTTACTCATAACTTGGCTAAATATGAGATATATGGAAAAAACAAGGTTGCTGTGATATTGTTAATATCAACAGTTTAGGTGGCCTAGTTAGCCAAATTGCGGTGTGCGTAAAATGTAAAGGATCCCTTACCGTTTCTATTGGAGCCTGGCTAGTCTTACAAGTACCGATAGTATTAAAGTGCTGTGACTGTTCTTTTGAAGTGTCCACTGTAAATACTCCACGCTCACAGACGCTAAACACTCAGAGGCAAATGTTCGGTTAGCCTACGCATTCCGATGTATTGGAAAATATGAAGAAGCGGCGAAAACGTTCTGCGGGGTAATGAACTTGCCGATTCCGCCAGCTTTCAAATATTACAATAAGATGCTGCAAAATAGGTCTGTCAAGAGAGTATGAGCTGCTGTTGAAGAAAGTGTCGGTGAAAATGATGGTAATAGAGACTTGACAGAAAAATTTGACGAATCGTGGCAACGTAGGGGCCACACTTCACTCAGTGGAACTGTAAGTGCAATAGAAGAAAACACAGGCAAGGTAATTGATGTAAAAATTTTATCCAAGTATTGCAGATGCAAAAATAGAATGACCAACGATCATGATGCTGGTTGCCTAGCTAACTACTCTGGAGTAAGTGGAGGAATTGAGGTAAAAGGAGCTGTGGAAATGTTCCAAGAGTCGCTGCCGAAATACGGAGTGTGGTATAAGCATTATTTAGGAGACGGGGACAGTGCATATTACCCTAAGATTTGTGAGGTCAAACCATATTGTCCCGACTTCTCAATTGAGAAAGCGGATGGGTATTCGCTTCAGGAAATTGAAACAGAAACTTGGGAAAACAAAACTTTCCGATGCAAAACCATCGGGGGTCGTGGCCGCCTTACTGGTGAGGCTATAAATCAAATACAACTATATTATGACCTAGCTATAAGAAGGAATTCTACAAAAACTCTAGGGGACATCAAGGCAGCGTCTGGGCAGAATTTTTTCATTTCACGGCTACCAAATCTGGACACGGACTATGCCCCAAAGGTGACACAAGCTGGTGCAAATTCCGAAAAGCCCAAGATAAAAATGAGCCTGATGACCACAATGACCACACTCATCTTCCTTTCGCTGTCATGGGACAAATAAAAGCCATATTTAGAGACTTGGCCCATCCTTACCTCTTGTTTAAGTGCCTACATGGCGGAACGCAAAATCCGTCAGAGACGTTCAACAATGTTGTATGGTCGCGGCTACCAAAAGCAAGTTTTATTTTGATGACTACATTTCAGTTGGCAGTGTAAGAAGCTATTACATGTTTCAATGAAGGAAATTTAGCAAGCTGTAAAATTTTGAGTCATCTAGGCATATCTCCAGGCAAGAACTGTGTCAACGTTTTGAAAAAGGACGACGAACTACGGATTAAAGAGAACTGTGGTATAAATTTAATTAAAGGAAAAAAGTGCAGTTCTTATGGCTACTTTAAAAATATTTTTTTAAATATAAGTTTTTATTATTTTAAAATGAAGATAAAGATATAAGGAACACAACAAAAAATCATGATAGTATATTAGTTGATTAGGGAGAAAAATGTTCCTAAAGTCATATAACTTAACATGGCGGAGAAAGAAGCATCCGACTCCCATTTAGCGATGGGAATAAAAAAATAACGAGGCTATTAGGCTGGTGCGGTATACAGGTAGTGTTCAACTGAGAGAGAGAATGCACGTCTTGATTTGCGATTTGAGGCCGTGCATTGTCATGATGCAGTCACTACGCAGTCTGAGAATTTTCTGGTCGTATCCTTGTAAGGTGCTTCTTCAGTTTAGCCAATATTGGCGTGCAGTGTGCATGCCGGTAAATAATTCCATGACAGTCAAAAAAATGTGATAACCCCCACTTTCTCGGCAGATCGAACAACTTTCGTCTCTTTTGGTGTTGGAAAACCTAGTGATATCCGTACTGTGCTTGCTCATTTTCCTTCAGTATCATAATGATGCTGCCATGACTCATCATCGGTGATAAAAGATTTAAAAAAAGCATCCCGTCCATCAGCTAAGAGACGCAGCGCTTTGTCTCCATTTGCACAGCCTTTTGCACGGGAAACAACGGACGTTACACCAAACGCACAAGAAAATAGTCATGCATAAAAAATTCTCAATAATTCTGAGTTTGCCTAATGTTATCCGCCGGTCCTCACAGAGAATCACATAAGGTGTGTTGATGTTGACTTCTGAGTAGAAGCCGTAACACCAGACTCACGTTGCTTAGCTCATACAAGACCTTTAACCACTCAAACACTGATGTACGAAGCATTGCATCTTCAACGATCGTTTTCTGGTTGGGGAACGAAGAATTTTATTGTACCATACTGTTCCTCTCGCTTCACCATCATTGTTTGGTGTGCGAAGTGCACAGATTGTGAACAAAATAGAGCCTAGATATACGAGAGTGCTGCAGACTCGCTGTCTTCATTCTTGATGCAGATAGAAAACTATCATGTAAGATAGAGGAAATAAAATCAGTCTCTGTCTTTCGTGATCAGTCCTCGTAATAATGATATCAACAGTGGCAGTAATAATAATAATAATCGTAATAAATTGAGTACAAGAAATAAATTTATCCTACAAAGCTTATCAACATGTGAGAAACGAGAAGAGTGTTAGAAAAGATATACAGACATCAAATATCCCAGCACCGAGCTTGCATGATACGTGGAAATGAAATAAAATACGAATCAGGAGGATTGTCTCAAGGAAATAAAACCGAATTTCATTCTTGCACAATATGTCCCATTGATTCGATTCGTAACACTGAGTTGGAATTACTGTAACACAACCAAGTGAACCTGTGACCTTCATAGATTAAAAATATTTTTCTTCTTCTCGATTCAGTTAAGCAAGGAACGTACGCTAGAACTGTTCAGTGGTCATCCGAAATTATATGTCAGATTATTTGTTTCCTATTTTACCATTGTTTCTACTGAGGTAGAATGACGACGATAGAATTTTTTGGAAATTTGTGGTAAATTCCTGTGGGGCCAAAGTGCTAAGGTCATCCGTCCCTAGGCTTACACACCACTCAATCTAACTTAAACTAACTTACGCTAAGAACAACACACACACCCATGTCCAATGGAAGAGTCGAACCTCCGACATGGCGAGCCGCGCGAAAGATAGAGTTTAATGACCATAAAGATACCTGCTGGGATACTTGGACACTAGCAGCAATCTGCTCAGTGCAAACCTATCAAAATATGTCTTACAGATTACTACATAGTCGTTATGAATAAGCGTGGTACACTGATCAGCCAGAACATTATGACCACCGACCTAGTATCTACATAAACCCATCCTAGCGTAGCAGCACTACCTGACAAGAATGACTGCTAGTCAGACACACGCCGGTGCACATGGTATCAATGAGCGTTCTGTAGAACGGGGAAGGCGCGCGATCTATCTGAGTTTGACCGAGGGCAGAGTGTGGTGGCCCGGAAGCTCGGCACGATCATTTCGGAAACTGCGCGACTTTTTGGATGTTCGAAGACCGCTGTGATGAATGTCTTCAACATGTGGTGATACCAGGATGAAACCACGTAGGCCACGTAGGCTACAGTCGTTGTGGCTTTGGGCGGCCACCCCTCATTACAGATGTCAGATGTCGCAGGCCGGACAGACTGGTAAAACACGACAGATGGCGCACTGTAGCGGAACTAACATCAGACTTAATATTGGGCATAGTACAAGTGTGTCTCAACACACAGTGCAACAAACACTCCTAACGATGGACCTCCGCAGACGACGACCCATGAATGTGCCAACGTTAACACCACGACATCGACGACTACGACTGAAATGTGTACGTGGTCATCACCATAGGACGTTGCAGCAATGGCAGAGCGTTGCATGGTCTAATGAATCCCGATACCTTCTTCATCGCGCCGGAGGAAGTGTGCATATCCGCAGTATTCCAATGGAACAACTCCTTGACACCTGTACTGTTGAGCGGAGACAAGCTGGCGGCGGATTCATTATGCTCAGGAGAACATTTACGTGGGTATCCATGGGCCCAGTGGAGCTTTCGCGAGCCAACAGGACGACTAAGGCTTATCGCACACTGGTTGCAGACCACATATCCTTCTTCATGACGGTCATGTTACCCGACGGCAGAGGCATTTTTTCAACAACATAATACATCATTTCACAAGGCCAGGGGGTGTAATGAATTATGTTAGGAGAACACAGTCGTGAGCTAGCCTCCCAACCCGTCAGATGTGAACTATACCGATCTAGGATGTTGTAAGTAGGCTGTTTAGGTTTTTATGTTGGTAACTCCACATAGCGCTCTGTATGAAAATCACTGACTGTGCTGTGTGCAGTCTGTGGCTGGTTTGCATTGTTGTAATTTTTGCTATTGTAGTGTTGGGCAGTTGGATGTGAACAGCGCGTAGCGTTGCGCAGATGGAGGTGAGGAGCCAGCAGTGGTAGATGTGGGGAGAGAGATGGCAGGATTTTGAGAGCGGACGATCTGGACGTGTGTCCACCAGAAAGAGTAAATTTCTAATACATGATATCGTGAAATGATATACGATGACTTTTGAACGCTATTAAGGTAAATACATTGTTTGTTCTCTATCCAAATCTTTCATTTGCTAACAATGCCTATCAGTAGTTAGTGCCTTCAGTAGTTAGAATCTTTTATTTAGCTGGCAGTCTTGGCGCTCGCTGTATTGCAGTAGTTCAAGTAACGTAGATTTTTGTAAGTGATTCGTGAAAGGTATAGGTTATTGTTAGTCAGGGCCATTCTTTTGTAGGGATTATCGAAAGTCAGACTGCAAAAATAATGTGTGTCAGTTTAGTGATGATCAGAATAAGTAAAGAGAGAAATGTGTGATTACGTTTAGTTTTGCTCAGGTGTTTGAAAATCAAATAACGTAAGAGGTTTATCTGCACAGTAATTCATTAATTTTTCGAAGGGGATGTTTCAATGTGACTGAACGTAGCGTCAGAGTTCATCACTCCCCTCCCTAGAACTTACGGGAATTAGGCGACTTGTTTGTGCGGATGTAGTGCCAGTTTCCTAGAGCGACTTACCAACGCCACATTACTTTCACGCCACGGCGCGTCGCTGCTTTTACCTGTGGCAAAGGTGGACATACCGCCTGTTAGGTAGGCCGTCGTAATGTACAGGCAGGAATATTCCCACTGCAGCCCCTATAGTCTAAGTTCGATGATAATGGCAAGATTCATAAATATTTCGCTGTGAGGAAAATTACTCTTCACCATCTACAACTTTACTCTTACACAGAAAAGAGCGAACTATAGAGCCATAAATATATTTAACCATCTCAGTTCTGAATTGAAGGTGCTGGCAGGCAGATATAACATTGGTTTTAAACATGCTGAAATCATCTGTTTAATATATTAACGATGGTAGTAGCGATTTTTACCTTAGTGGTATAAGAGCCGGCGTCTTAAGACGTTCACGCTACGCATCGGCTGCGTATAAACTGGGCACGCTCTCTATCTCAAGCAGGCAGTTAGTCGCAGTAGTACGTCGTCTGGCATAGACCACAATCTTCTACTACACCGACCAACAGATGTTTTGTACTGCAATTTAGACATTAAATTTACAAGAAATCTTTAATTCGGACACCCACTCTAGAAATTTAATGAGGTTTAGCAACGTACCTCATTAGTCATTTTACATGGGTAAATAACATAACTTTTTGTATTAGTGGAGAGTTAACTCTTGTAACAGAACTTTACATACTTGAAACGAAGCGCTACGAATTCATATTCCAAATGTACAGGGTGTTTCAAAAATGACCGGTATATTTGAAACGGCAATAAAAACTAAACGAGCAGCGATAGAAATACACCGTTTGCTTCAATATGCTTGGGACAACAGTACATTTTCAGGAGGACAAACTTTCTAAATTACACTACTTACAGTTTTCAACAAGAGATGGCGCTGCAAGTGATGAGAAAGATATAGAAGACAACGCAGTCTGTGGGTGCGCCATTCTGTACGTCGTCTTTCTGCTGTAAGCGTGTGCTGTTCACAACGTGCAAGTGTGCTGTGGACAACATGGTTTATTCCTTAGAACAGAGGATTTTTCTGGTGTTGGAATTTCACCGCTTAGAACACAGTGTTGTTGCAACAAGACAAAGTTTTCAACGGAGATTTAATGTAACCAAAGGACCGAAAAGCGATACAATAAAGGATCTGTTTGAAAAATTTCAACGGACTGGGAACGTGACGGATGAACGTGCTGGAAAGGTAGGGCGACCGCGTATGGCAACCACAGAGGGCAACGCGCAGCTAGTGCAGCAGGTGATCCAACAGCGGCCTCGGGTTTCCGTTCGCCGTGTTGCAGCTGCGGTCCAAATGACGCCAACGTCCACGTATCGTCTCATGCGACAGAGTTTACACCTCTATCCATACAAAATTCAAACCCGGCAACCCCTCAGCGCCGCTACCATTGCTGCACGAGAGACATTCGCTAACGATATAGTACACAGGATTGATGACGGCGATATTCATGTGGACAGCATTTGGTTTACTGACGAAGCTTACTTTTAACCTGGACTGCTTCGTCACTAAACAGAACTGGCGCATATGGGGAACCGAAAAGCCCCATGTTGCAGTCCCATCGTCCCAGCATCCTCAAAAAGTACTGATCTGGGCCGCCATTTCTTCCAAAGGAATCATTGGCCCATTTTTCAGATCCGAAACGATTACTGCATCACGCTATCTGGACATTCTTCGTGAATTTGTGGCGGTACAAACTGCCTTAGACGACACTGCGAACACCTCGTGGTTTATGCAAGATGGTGCCCGGCCACATCGCACGGCCGACGTCTTTAATTTCCTGAATGAATATTTCGATGATCGTGTGATTGCTTTGGGCTATCCGAAACATACAGGAAGCGGCGTGGATTGGCCTCCCTATTCGCCAGACATGAACCCCTGTGACTTCTTTCTGTGGGGACACTTGAAAGACCAGGTGTACCGCCAGAATCCAGAAACAATTGAACAGCTGAAGTAGTATATCTCATCTGCATGGAAGCCATTCCGCCAGACACGTTGTCAAAGGTTTCGGGTAATTTCATTCAGAGACTACGCCATATTATTGCTACGCATGGTGGATATGTGGAAAATATCGTACTATAGTTTCCCAGACCGCAGTGCCACCGGTTATTGACAATTGTAACTACTGTAATTTCGAAAGTTTGTCTGCCAGAAAATGTACTGTTGTCCCAAGCATATTTCAACAAACGGTGTATTTCTATCGCTGCTCGTTTAATTTGTATTGCCGTTTCAAATATACCGGTTATTTTTGAAACACCCTGTATTATACTAGTGACATGCCGAGAGAAGGGCCATGTCTTCTGTTGTTTTGGAAGGAAGAATCACACAACAGATAAGTATTCTTGTCTCAATAATAACTTCACCTCAAAAATCAAATCAAACTTTTGCTGGATACTAATTACTCATCAGCTGGAGGGCATATTCGTGAAATGAATAATTACCGCTACCAGTGACTCCTGGCAGTGATGGAAGATGGACACAGTAACGAACACACCGAAGACAGATTCTCTACGGTTGCGCTGTTCGATGTGTTCGAACAATGTTATCCGTTAAAATCAAGTCAAGGCAAAATGTACACCTGAAAAGACGCACATGGGAAGGGAGTAGTGGGTCACAATAACACTGACCGATGAGCGCACCATGTCCAAAGATTTGGAGGTTAATACGCGTGTGCAACATTGTGCTTCCCCATACCATAACAGCTGGACCAACAGAACGATCACGTTCGACAATTTCCTTGGAGCATTGTGTTCTCCTAACTCTCGTCACATGATGATACGTAATGCGCCCAGGATGGTTGTCGAATATCATCTTTCTGGTGGTCCAGCTGCTATGATTTGGGAAGGCATAATGTTACTTTGGTATATTGACTTTCACACCTTTGAACATGGTGCATTCATCCATCAACGTTATTGTAACTGTGTACTCCTTCCTCAAGTGCTTCTTTTCATGGTTATATTCGGCCCTGACTTGAATGGATGACATTGCGCAACCACAGCGCAGGTAGAGGGGCTCTTGGAACGAGTGGATATTTGGCGAATAACTATCCTATCCGTTCCCAAATACCATCTAGCACATTTGGGACGTATTGGGGAGACATGTTGCAGAACGTCCATTTGCACTGACGACCAAGCAGCAGTTGCCAATAGCCGTGGTGGGGAAATGGAACGCCCTACCACAAGAACTCATTACCAACGTTGTGGCTAGCATGGGAGGACACTGCAGAACACCCATTGCCGTCCGTGGTAATCACACACCTTATTCAGAACCATTTCCCTCCTTCTGTAATGTCCAGGACGGCATCGTATATCGCGGAGAAGTCTGTTAATTATTATCTTTCAATACAAGTGTCAATTGTGTTCGGCCCATTTACCTTCTGTATAATAGCAGTTCCAAGTTTCATCGAGTTACCTTACTTATCAGAGACACATCGCGTGAAAGTCGATTCGTAATTCAGATCTGGACACCAGAGTATTATCGCAAATGACTTTTCGCAAAAACATATCGAAAAGAAGAACAATAAAGTAATATGGGCGGTGCAGTAACGAGGGTAGTATAATGCGAATGGTACTTGTAAAGTGAATGGGTCACACGTCTTCAGCAGTGTGTAACATCGCTGACGTTAGGCTGAGAACGGGTACTTCAATAATCACGTGTAATAGATGGTTGTTTGGTTGTGCAGCGAGCAGAAGTCGCCACCTATCTCGATATCATCTTGTCCTTGACACTCATCCCAGGTGAGTTTTAGAACCAACACGTCACACCCAAGGCCATGTAGTGTTTACAGAACTGCAATTTAATTGTCCTTCTCTGTTCCCCAAGGTTTTCGGACAATAGATACACATGTCGTTACAAGTACAGTAGATCCTTAGCGATGATTAGCTGTGCAAAGAAATTTGATTCACAATTTTAACCGAAGTAACCTGTCGACAGGCTCACGAAAACCTTTTAGTTTCTCTTTATGGCTTTCAACAGTTTAATCTGCCTTTTTCTGAAATTTTATACAACGTTAAATAATAGGTAAGCCTACGCGAAATTAGCATCGAACGGCCATCGTTAAAGCATAATAAACAGTGTGACATCACAGAAAATTCAAATACACTACTGTCCATTAAAATTTGTACACCACGAAGATGACGTGCTACAGACGCGAAATTTCACCGCCAGGAAGAAGATGCTCTGATATACAAATAATTAGCTTTTCAGAGCATTCACACAAGGTTGGCGCCGGTGGCGACACCTACAACGTGCTGACATGAGGAATGTTTCCAACCGATTTCTCATAAACAAACAACAGTTGACCTACGTTGCGTGTTGAAACTCTGTTGGAATGCCTCGTATAAGGAGGGGAAATGCGTACCATCACGTATCGGACTTTGATAGACATCGGATTGTAGCCTGTAGCGATTGCGGTTTATCGTATCGCGACATTGCAGCTCGCGTTGGTCGAGATCCATTAACTGTTAGCAGAACATGGAATCGGTGGGTTCAGGACCTTAATACGGAACGCCGTGCTGGATCCCAACGGCCTCGTATCACTAGCAGTGGAGATGACAGGCATCTTATCTGTATGGCTGTAACGGATCGTGCAGCCACGTCTCGATCCCTGAGTCATCAGATGCGGCGTTTGCAAAGACAACAACCATCTGCAAGAACAGTTCTAAGACGTTTGCAGCAGCATGGACTGTCAGATCGGAGACCATGGCTGCGGTTACATTTGACGCTGCATCAACGACGAACCTGGGTGCACGAATCTCAAAACGTCATTTTTTCGGATGAATCCAGGTTCTGTTTACAGCATCGCGATGGTTGCATCCGTGTTGTGCGACATCGCGGTGAACACACATTGGAAGCGTGTATTCGTCATCGCCATACTGGGGTATCACCCGGCGTGATGGTACGGGGTGCCATTGGTTAAACGTCTCTGTCACCTCTTGTTCGCACTGAGGACAATTTGAACAGTGGATGTTACATTTCAGATGTGTTACGACCCGTGGTTCTACCCTTCATTCGATCCCTGCGAAACCCTACATTTCAGCAGGATAATGCACGACCGCATGTTGCGGGTCCTGTACGGGCTTTTCTGGATTCAGAGAAGGTTCGACTGCTGCCCTGACCAGCATATTCTCCAGATCTCTCACCATTTGAAAACGTCTGGTCAATGGTGGCCGAGCAACTTGCTCGTCACAACACACCATTCACTGAACTGTGGTATCGTGTTGAAGCTGCATGGGCAGCTGTACCTGTACATGCCATCCAAGCGCTGTTTGACTCAAAGCCCAGGCTTATCAAGGCCCTTATTACGCCAGAGGTGGTTGTTCTGGGTACTGATTTCTCAGGATCTATGAACTCTGATTGCGTTAAAATGTAATCACATGTCAGTTCTAGTACAAAATATTTGCCCAATTAATACCCGTTTATCATCTGCATTTTTTCTTGGTATAGCAATTTTAATGGCCAGTAGTGTATATGCTATGAATGGCAGCAAACAGAGCGTCACTTCGCAAGAAAATACATAACATATGCGATGAATAATGCCACATTTGAAATGCGTATCTCTTGTCACGTCAATCGTCTGAATCTGGCGGCTCCACCGTTTCTCTGCATGAACAAGTAAGGACCAGCCATGGGACACAGCGCATGTTGATTTTGACTGGTTCTTTCACGGATCTTTGAGGTTTCTTGAGGTGATCGCTTTCACCAACTTTCTGTTTGGGCCACAGATGCGGTCATCGACCATCCATGCTATCAACCCTCCCCTCTTTGCGGGTTTGGCAGTTGAGGGTACGTCCCGCACGCTGTGCCGCGACAGTGTTCACCCGCTTAGGTCCTCATAGTTAAAGGACGTATGCCGCCATAACGGCACTGAACATTGCCGCCTTCAAGCAGGCGGACATCTCGGAAAGCGAGTAGATGACCGCGAGGTTAACAACTGAAATGCGCAAGACGTTGATGGCTACGTCATCGAAGGAAACACTACACAGCTTCCTCCCCACGTATAGGTCCGTCCCGTGAACGGGGCCAGTAGGGTCGAACTGTTGCACGGGAGCAAGCATCGAACCCTGCGCCCTGTGCAGTGTGCCATGCCCAAGCACACATCTGCCTATGGATAATGTAAAGACATTGCTTTCCCAGGAAGTCGATAATATTTTTTTTTTCTTTTGTGCATTACCTTGTCATAGCACATATGTATCATTTATTTCAACTATTTCTTATTGTCCGCTGCCGGTTCGCGGGCGGAAAACGTGACACAGTTCGGCGTGAAAGACTGTGATACGAGAAGGAACAATTAATTACAGTGCGTCCGTTGTGTTAACAGGAGATCATGCAGTATTACGGGAACAGTAAAACCTGAAAAGTATATCGAGTGTTTGTGGTGACGTTGTTACAAACTGTGTGAACTTAGGACAAAATAGCCATGTATCAGACACCATTGTCGTGTGGAGACACTAACTGTTAGAATTGCGTGAAAGTGGAAGAAACCAAAATGTTAAGTAATTTGCATAATTCCGACCTACCCGCACCGCGTGATTAATAAACTTTTAATAATGAAACGTCGCGCACACTCTGGAACTATTGTTATCGCGCCAGTGCTGCCAGTTGATTCGACTACAACGGAGACGTGGACCACCGCCGTAACTGGAATATTAGTGAAACAGGAGGATCCATCATTATCTTCACACCACGACCCAAGATTCACTTCACACATCGTCAGCGCGGACCACCGCTGACGTCATCGCACTGCCTGCAGCAGCAGTTAAGACATTAAAAGAAAATTATTACGCTCTCTCTCATTCCAAAATTAAAGACAACTGCAGTTAAATTAACTATTTTAAACATACTGTCACAATATCTCAATTTTGTTTAGTTACAGTAAATAGTCTTTCTATTATTTCGTCTTGTTGACAGTGTTGAAAACCCGCCAAATTAAAGTTCAATTAATAATTTTCTTTCAAAATTCTTCTCAGATATTTTTCTGTTCATTATAATTTTATTTTAATGTTTGTTTGTAACTGATTTTGGAGGGAGTACATATTTTATTTTTGTGTAGTAAAATTAGCTACCATAAAATTACGTATATTACCAGCTGATGCCGTCCACTATTACTGCTTGTAAACTGCACCTATTTTTTCATTTTCTGTCAGCTTCAAAACAAAATTACGTATTTCGTGGGCGTCTAGCATGTGCGAGATATCTATATAGGCCCCTCCAATAATTTGTTTTGTAGGTTTCCTGGAATTATATTGACTTTAATTGTTCATTTGTCCCCCGTTAAAGTGATTTATCGCATCCATATAATAATTGTACTGAATTACCTAATTTATTTATTATTTTTATCCAACTGTTGGTCGTAGGCCGTAGGAGGCGTGAGCTATTGGAAGTAGCTGCCAGTCAAACATGACCCGCCACCGTAACCAACAATCATCATACCACTGCACCTGAAATTACCCTATTTTATTATTGGAATATTTCGATTATGGCTATTGGTGAACGTGCAGCGTGCAGCTAACGATTAATCTTGCTCTATGATTTGCGCATTCGTGTCGGTATTGGAGACACTTTTTTTTCGTAAGTTCCGCAATATGGAAGGGGATATAAATGTGCCTTTTCCTGTTTGACTCACTTTCTGAACTAATAACAAACATTTCACACTGGAGACTATTGTACTTCTGTACAAGTTTAAGCGTTACACTATTGTGTGAAGAGCTCGTCAATGTTTCCCATCATAAGTGGAAAGGGAAATATCGTCCATTGCCAGCAAACAGTTACGAAATTTCTGTTTCATGGTGTACGTTAATGTGAACTGAGAAGAATAACTCGATCCGTTGAATGGATTGTACAATGTAATCTCCATAGAAAATACGGAGTGACAGTATATCAAAGAAAGACGAAAAAATTACGAAGTAGCAGATATAAGGATAGTAATGAACTTAACATCGAATTTGTGGTCGATGACGTGATAGAATTCTGCTTTCCTGGAACTAAAATAATACATTACGCACAATGCAATGATTAAAGAAAAAAATTAACTCAGGTATAGAGGGTAATCCTCAATAAAATAAATTATTCAGTATGAAAATATTTTTGTTGTTGATTGTGTTCCACAGGTTTTATAAATTGAGAAAAGACATCATGTAACACCTTAACCTGCTCTTAAATTTAATTTTCGTTGTGTGACCGGTTTCGTTCGAATACCGTTACTGAGCACAGATGCTTGGTAACAGCAAGAGTTACATTCATACATAAAACAATACAATGTCAAAAATGTAATATTTATAAATATTGTTTAGTCATACAAAGCTAGATGCATGGAATGTTAGTTATGGTGTAATAGCGAAAATTATGTTGTTGACATTGTTTTCTTTCATGTATGTGGTTTATTAAAAATCTGTGTTGCGTACTGACCTATGACCGAAACCGGTCGCTGAATATTAAAAAGAAGAATTAGGTGTTACATGACAATATTTCTACTAGTGTCAAATTTAGGCGTTAATTTCAGGAATAAATACCTCACAGTGTATGTCAGGAGCACAGCATTATACTTAACCTCCTATTGCTCTAATGAAAACAGTAGAAGAAGGAAATGAGAC
Source organism: Schistocerca gregaria (assembly GCF_023897955.1). Classification (NCBI taxonomy): domain Eukaryota; kingdom Metazoa; phylum Arthropoda; class Insecta; order Orthoptera; family Acrididae; genus Schistocerca; species Schistocerca gregaria. The sequence goes on along the minus strand of NC_064921.1, from coordinate 101,251,208 downwards.
ACTATGATTTGTTGTGTTAGAGAATTTTTCAAACACATGTGGCCTATTACCAAATTACGAGGTTCTCCACAGAATAGGGGAGGAAAGTAATATATGGCAAGCTATTTTAGAAGACATAGATGACATGAGATACTGTGAAAATAAAACCGATACAAAAGGTAATGAAGTAAGTAAGCTGTTTATTATTTCAAAAGTATTCCCTGTAACTGTTAATATACTTATCCCGCTGTACGACAAGGTGTTCAATTTCTTCATGTGAATAGGACTGCGGTTGCCTGCGGAAGCAGCATATTTGTTCCCAGGCGGGCACCTTTTCGTCCGAAGCAAATCAGAGACAGCGAAAGTTTTTCTTTACGGCTCCATAAACATGGAAATCGCTTGACTACAGATCAGGACTGTGCAGAGAATGTGTAAGGGCTTCCCAGCGAAACTTCTGCAGCGTAGTGGAAACGAAAAGGTACTCCAGCAGCGGGGCAGTCATGATGGCCTTTTGATGTGACCGCAAGAGCCCGGTGCCCATTGACTTTCTGGAGCTCTGGGCCATAGCTAACGGACAGCGGAAACTGAAGGGCGTCATCAAGTTCGGCGCCCGGGAATGTCGACGGTAGGCATCATTCTGCTAAACGACAATGCCCGTCTTCATGTTGCCATCCGCAGCGGAGCCCTTACACATCCTCTGGACAGTCTCGTTTCCTTCCCATGCAATTTACATATTTTTGGAGCCTTAAGAATAGGAATTCGTAGCCATCGATTTGCATCGGACGAAGAGGTGCACGCTTGGGTGCAGTCAGCGTTCCACAGGCCACTGCAAACAATTTGCTTGAAGGTATTGACCAGCTGGTCTCACAGTAATACAAATGTAGCAACAGACGTGGTGATTACTTTTGAAATTATAAACAACTTAATTATTTGTTTCCTTCTGTCTCTATTTATTTGAATGGTCCTTATATTAAAATTTGTCTCGACCACACGATAAGAACACAGCATGTAAGCGACTTTCCTAGAGCAGGTTCTCACCTTCAAGTAACATACACAAGAATCTTCGACGAATTTTGTACTATACGTTATAGACTTAAAAAACAGTGATACATTGATAAAGAAGTGCACTTGTTTGAAGGTTATTGCATATTTTACGTGTAGATGAGAACCTGATCTCGAAACGAGATGGTTAACCTTTGTGCTTATCACCGAATTTCACTTGGTGTAAATGGATACCTACATCTACATCTTCATCTATACATACTCCGCAATCCACCATACGGTGCGTGGCGGAGGGTACCTCGTACCACAACTAGCATCTTCTCTCCCTGTTCCACTCCCAAAAAGAACGAGGGAAAAATGACTGCTTATATGGCTCTGTAAGAGCCCTAATCTCTCTTATCTTATCTCTGTGGTCTTTCCGCGGAATGTAAGTTGGCGGCAGTAAAATTGTACTGCAGTCAGCCTCAAGTGCTGGTTCTCTGAATTTCCTCAGTAGCGATTCACGAAAACAACGCCTCCTTTCCTCTGGAGACTCCCACCCGAGTTCCTGAAGCATTTCCATAACACTCGCGAGATGATCAAACCTACCAGTAACAAATATAGCAGCCCGCCTCTGAATTGCTTCTATATCTTCCCTCAATCCGACCTTATAGGGATCCCAAACGCTCAATCAGTACTCAAGAATAGGTCGTATTAGTGTTTTATAAGCGGTCTCCTTTACAGATGAACCACATCTTTCCACAATTCTACCAATGAACCGAAGACGACTATGCGCCTTCCCCATAACTGCCATTACATGCTTGTCCAACTTCATATCGCTCTGCAATGTTGTGCCCAAATATTTAATCGACGTGACTGTGTCAAGCGCTACACTACTAATGGAGTATTCAAACATTACAGGATTCTTTTTCGTAATCATCTGCATTAATTTACATTTATCTATACTTAGAGTTAGCTGCTATTCTTTACACCAATCACAAATCCTGTCCAAGTCATCATGTATCCTCCTACAGTCACTCAAAGACGACACCTTTCCGTACACAACAGCATCATCAGCAAACAGCAGCATATTGCTATCCACCCTATCCAAAAGATCATTTATGTTGATAGAAAACAACGGCAGACTTACCACACTTCTCTGGGGCACTCCAGATGATACCCTCACCTCCGATGAACACTCGCCATCGAGGACAATGTACTGGGTTCTATTACTTAACAAGTCTTCGATCCACTCACATACTTGGGAACCAATCCCATATGCTCGTACCTTAGGAGTCTGCATTAGGGCACCGACCACGGAAGCGTTAGTTTTCATCCAGGTGAACCTGAAACCCTGGACAAGGTGATTCTCGGAAATCGAACGACCACACCTTCACAGATTGACTGCCAAAAGTATGGCTCCAAACAAATAAGCCAACACGTCGGGTATTTATGGAATGCCATCTCGGTTAGCCGTGCGATCTAACGCACGGCTTTCCAGATTGGGAAGGAGCACCTGGTCCCCGGCATGAATCCACCCGGCGGACTTGTATCGAGACCCGGTGAGCTGGCCAGTCTGTGGATGCTTTTAGGCGGTTTTTCGATCTGCCTCGGCGAATGCGAGCTTGTTCCCCGTATTCCGTCTCAGCTACACTATGTTGGCGATTGCTACGCAAACAAGCTCTCCACGAACGCGTTAACTACCATGCGAACATAGGGGTTACACTTGTCTGGTGTGGGACGTTCCCTGGAGAGGTGGGGGGGGGGGGGGGGGGGGGACGCTCCGGGGGCCTAACCGCACAATAACCCTGAAAGGGTGGTTCGTTGTGGGGCGGCGTAGGGGTGAAGTGGACTGCGGTAGTTGTCGTGGGGTTGTGGACCACTGCGGCTGCGGCGGTGACGGAGTCTCTCCGTCGTTTCTAGGCCCGCGGTTAACATACAATCCAATAAAATACATTTTATGGAATAATAGTGTAGTGTTACGTACAACACAGATGGAAATGCCAGCGAAGAATGGTCCAGTGCAGCCCACAGTCTCCGTGAGCAGTTTCGATATCAGTCCCAGTTCCTGGAAACGCTCCTCACAAGTAACGTTGTCGAAGATAGTGACGTCAACAGTCTGTAGAATCTCTGGATGAAATCCGCTTTGCAAATATCCCCATCCAGAGACGGTAGCGTTGGATTGAGCTAAGAAAGCAGTTAACAAGTCATTACTTGAAATCTGTTATCAATGAAATTACGATAAGCAGCTTTTGCTATCTGGATCGATGAAGAAGAGATCAACAACGGAAAAATAGTTCTACCGAATGCTCCATATATTATTTTATTAGAACAGTGCCGATGGGTCACAAGAGTAAGACGAATGTGCTGCACATTCGCATTTTATCTACGTTCCCTTAACAAAATACAAATCACAAATTTCCTCAAAGGAAAATGTAGGCGTACTGAATGAAAAGAAATTTACTTTGCATACCTTCCGGAATAATTCCAGCACTGGGCAAAGTGATTGTCTGGACGTACGAGTTCAGTGTCAGCGCAGACTCCAATTTAAAGATGGCGATATCGTTAGCTGTGATGCCGTGGGTACCAAAAAAAAAAAAAAAAAAAAAAAAAAAAAAAAAAAAAAAAAAAAAAGGTGATCTTTGCAGTGAGTAAGATAGATGACTAACATTGTAAAGATGCGTTCGACAATGTCAAATATTGCAAGATGTTCAAAATTCTGAGAAATTATTGTACAATAGGTACAAGAAACAAGGAGGAAAAGTATGAACGGGAGAATAACGAAGTTCTCCGATGAGGATGTAGCCCTTCGTTCCAACAATTCAGTATGCACGTTGAAGAAGCAATGAAGCAACAATGAAGCCAGGAAAGGTAGGTTCAGGAGCAGGATTGAACGTCAGAGTGAAAAATATCAGACTCGGTGATAACATCGCTATTGTTAGTGAAAGAACTATTGTAATACTTACTGAACTGAATTAAATGAGAACAGTGAGAAACTTATAATCAGAATTAGGGACCACGAAGTAGCCAAAGTCTGCTATCTCAGAAGGAAAAGTATGAAAGAAGACCAGTACCGGCGTAAAGGATATACGTGGCCTAAAGAATCCTGTTACTATTAAATATTGAGCTCAATTTGAAGAAAGAGATTTATGAAAATGTTCGTTTCGGAAGGATGACAGGACAAGTTTTAAAGCATCGGGGAAAGGCGTCCACGGTAGTTTGTGAGTTTTTGAGCGTAAAACTTGTACGTCAGATAGATATTGGAATATATACTTGAGGACACTGACTTGTTTGAAGATGTTGAATTAAACGCGTTTGGCTATCAAGAGGGCGTTACGTGAAGCCTTCAACAATTACCGTAGAGGATACTATCGAAGAATCTCTCACTAAACCCAAAGGTATTATTGTCGTACTAAAGGCTGTTAAAGTAAGTGCCCAGACACGCCAGGAATATACTGGGACTGAAATTAAGGGTAGCAAAGCAAAAGCGGAAATGCAGAATTCGATTTTCAAATGAAAATCCAGATCTGTTACCGTCGTAGAGCTTAAGTGATACTGGAGCACTGGGTGACATATCAGTTGTTAAACTTCTAGGGTTTTTCTTCGATACTAAGTTATGCTAGAAACTTCACACCAAACATGTATGTTACAAAAATTCGTAGGTCCTGTACCGTTTGAGGAAACGAAAATAAGTTATCAAAGCAATACGTACAGCCAGCGTACTATGCATTGTTCCACAGCCCCACAGATGTGGGCTGTTACTGTGGAGACATTCTGAACGCTACATGAATTTCCAAAGAAAGTAATGAAGATCATTACCTCAAACAAAAATCTTTTTTTTTCACATTAGAAGTTCTGACTGTCTGATTGTTTTTGGACAATCTATATTCAAAACAAAGATAGATCATGAGATCTACAGAAAAGAAATAAATGTCACCAACACAGCACTCTCATTAAAGACGGTTTAGATTGGCCTGAATGTCGATTAACAAAGACACAAAACTGCTACCCAGTGGTGCCCCTAAAACTATTCAATGCACTGCCTCAGTATATTCAGTCACTACCAGCGAAGAAAGATAGAACTAACATTTTGAGTAAATTAAAATAGCAACCTTCGTACAGATTGACTAACTCTTCTCAGCTGATAGAAAAGGGTCTACCTGAGCTACAACTCAGTGCCATGACTACAGCAGAAGCTCTGCAGTTTAATTACACCAGAAGCTCTGCAGTTTAATTACACTATTTTCTAATAGTAATAATACAGGATATTTCAGAAGTTATGGTCAATATTTAGGGCTGTGACAGGAATGACGATTCGAAACAAAAAAGTCATGTAAACATGAGCTGTAAAACGCATAGTTTGGGAGCTATGAGCAATTCTATATCTTGGACACTGTGAAACAAATCTCTTGTACTGCAAAATCTAAGTTTTCCTTTTTTGGGAAGTGATAGCATAGACCAAAGAAAGATAAAAAGTCCTGTAAAAATGTGCTGTAAAGTGCATACTTTAAGAACTATAAACATTTGTTCATCTTCGCAACCTCGAAACGCCAATCTCCTAATGAACAAATGCTCATAACTTTTAAGGTATGCATCTAAGAGCACTTGTTTACTGGACGTATTTACTTGTTTTCGTCCATACCGCCACTTCCCAAAATACAGAAAGCAAAGAGCTTGCAGTAGAAGAGATTTGTTACACAGTATCGAAGATCGAGAATTGCTAACAGCTATTACAGTAGAGCCCATGTCTACTGGACCTTTTTGTTTCGAATGATCATTCCTGTCATATCCCTAAATACTGACAATCACTTTTGAAACACCCTGTATAATTGTGTTACTATTGGAATTGTACAATGTAATCGAGTTCTTATATTTAATATGTTTATCAGTATCATAGTTTAAAATGCAACACAGTATTAATTTTAGTGTGGTAACATTATTGCAATCTTGGCACTATCTGCGCAGTCATGGCTGACAAGTGACACAGAATTGGTTATAAATTGGTAACAACAAATTGGTAACTAGAATTTACTGTATATACTTCGAACGTAAAAGCGTACCCAGTAGTTGGAAGAGCGCGCACGTCCCACCTGTCTACGACAAGGGTAGCAAAAGTGATCCACAGAATTACTATACAGTAACCCCAATGTCCTTTCGTTGTAGAATCTTAGAACATATTCTGAGCTCAAACATGATGATGTATTTCGAACAGCATGGTCGACGGGATATTGAACTCTGATTCCACCTTTCGAATAAAATGACCTCCTCGGTATTTACCAGCACGACTTATGTGAAATCCAAATCGTACAAGTTTTACATGGCGTCCTGAAAGCTGTGGATTAAGGCAATCAGATAGATGCAGTATTTATCGGTTTTAGAAAAGCATTTGACTCAGCACCACATCTACGTTTATCGTTAAAACTACGATCGTATGCGGTAACAAGCGTAATTTCTGACCGACTGGTAAGTTTTTGGTAGGGAGAATTCTGGAAATTGGCTTCGTTTAGAGAATCATAGATGTATGTAGAAATAGCTTCGAGTGCCCCCAGAGAAATGTTCAATGTTAATGATGTATCAGACAATATTAATAATAACTTCTAATTCTACATCCACATGAGTGCTGTGCAATAGACAGTCATACGCCTGGAAAAGAGCTCATTGAAACCGCCTTCAAGCTATTTCTCTACCGTTCCACTCTCGAGCAGTGCCTGGGGAAGGTAATTCTTAATGTCGGAACATAGTATTTGTTACAAAATCCTACCACAAATCAACTTTAGTGGTATGAATCTGCAGTTCAGCGTATTACTCCACTTTCGTTTCCTGGGCATTGGTCAGACGTGCAACTTTCCAGATTTTACCTACGGATCTTTCGAAGAACGAGCAGTTGTCCATGATGGCTAAGTATTCTTCTACTGCAGCATTCTCTGAAAGGAACCTGACATGTGTACAATATGGACCAGTGGCCTTGACTTTATCAAGCAATTTAATGTGTTTCACCACACCGAGGATATCAGCTTCCGAGCTACTCATGTTTGCAGTTGTTTTTTAATCGAATTCTAGAATATTTACTTCGTCTTCTTTCCTGAAGGACTTTCGAAAAACAGTGTTTCATAAGCTAGATTTACTCGCGATGATATCAGTAGCATTACCACTGTTTTTGCGCTATGTAGATATTGATTGCTTATGCCACGGAGTACTTCACGTATGACCTGAATCGCTTTTAGTTTTTTGTCAGATTTCGAGACATAATTCGTTGTCAAAAGCATTTCGCAGCGAAATTTCGAGCTAAATTTCGAGATTCTGTGGAAACTCGCCTATCTTGGGGGTTTCACGTTCTTTTCATCTGAGAACTTTTCCCGTTGCTTCTGCAACAGAGTCCTGATCTGTATTGTGTACCACGGGGGAACAGTAGCAACCCTTCTCTTATGTGGTACATATATCTCTCAACTGCCGTCTATACTATTTATTTGAATTTAAACCACATGTACTCAACGCTTACATTGTCAGACTGGAAGGTGTGCAGATTTTCTGTCAAGAAGACGTCGCACGATTTTCTATCTGCCTTTTTAAGTAGACGTATTTTGGGTTTCTTGTTGGTGGATTTGGATTTAACGGAATCCAGTCCTGCTACAAGAAATGTTCAAATGTGTGCGAAATCTTATGGGACTTAACTGCTAAGGTCATTAGTCCTTAAGCTTACACACTATTTAACCTACATTATCCTAAGGACAAATACACACACCCATTCCCGAGGGAGATTCGAACCTCCGCCGGGATCAGCCGCTCAGTCCATGACTGCAGTTCCTTAGTCCGCGTAACAACAAGTTGTGGTCACTAATCCCTGTTTCGGTCATGGTTTACTCAGAGGTATTTCTTGCTAAGGGATTAAGTACGTTTTCGTAATCATTTACACTTCCAATGGGCTCGCGAATTAACTATTCAAAATAATTTTTAGCGACTGTATTTAGTACGATTCTGGACGAAGTTTTATGACGCTCACCCACTTTAAACCCTTATTTTCGTTGAATTCTCGAGGATAGATTAAAGTCACCAACGACTATAAATGTATGAATGAGGTATGGATATGAAATGGTACTCTCAAGTTTTATTTGAACTGTCGAACAACTGTATTATCTGAGTAGGGAGATCGATAAAAGGACCCAATTATTAATTTATTCAGGTTTTCAGTTATAACCACTATCCATACTATCTCACAGGGTAATCTACTTCAATTTCACTACAAGGTACACTACTTCTGACAGAAATAAACGCTCCACCACCAACTGTTTAATCTATCATTTCTGAACACGGTTAGGTTCTCGTAAAAATTTCGGCGGAAATGATTTACGGCTTTACCAGCTTCCCGTACCTATAAGGATTTTATCTTCTTTGCTTTTATTAGCGCCTGGACCCGTGGTTCTTTCTCAACAACACATCTACTTCAATTTATAACTACAATACAGTTAGCTGCTAGGTGGGCCGTCCTGTGTTTTGCTCTGCATCGTTTAAGACTGCCTGTACTTTCCCGAGATCCTCCAATCTTAGAAACCCGCCCAGTCCTCTCCATATGGCCCCTACAGACTTCTTGCAGATGACACCTTTACGTAGGCTGAATTACTGTACGAAGAAAGTCGTACAAATATCCAATCAGATCTTGATAAGATATCAAAATGGTGCAATGACTGGCAGCTTGCTTCAAATGTTAAATGTAAATCTTTGTAGTTCACATTACGAAAAATATGAAACGACTGCTGTATAGACTAGTCAACTCTTACAGATACTTATAAGTGGCTGTAACTTAAATGGGATATGAAATGTAAGGATCACATAGCTTCTATCGTAGTGCAGGTCTACTTACTGGTGGAATACCAATAAAATACAACCATACTGCAAAGGGGATGGTTCATAAATCACTTGTGCGTCATATTCTAGAACATTGTTTAACTGTGGGCCCAGTACCAAATACTGCTATCAGCAGATACTCAACGTAAGCACAGAAGGGCAGCATGAATGGCCAAAGGTTTGTCTGACCCATGGGAGAATGTTACAGAGATGCTGAAGAAACTGAGCTGTCAGACTCCTGAAGACAGCCGTAACTATCCCGAGAAAGTCTAGGAATGTGGTAGAGCTCCCTACGTATCGCTCCAGAAGATGTCGTGAGAGAAAATCAGATTAAATACAGCACGCACAGAGGCGTTTACTCAATCATTTTTTGTGACTTCCCTACTTAAACGGAACGGAAACAAGTTCTATTTCCAGTAAAATAGGCAGGATCCTTCGTAGACGAGGTTTAAGACCGATCTTTCGACCTCCAAGGAAAATCAAGGGGATGTTGCGTCCTGTGAAGGACTGCCTCGGTCTCAGGATTCCTGGTATTTACAAAATTCCTTGTGAATGTGGAAGTAGTTACATCGATCAGTCAGTCCGGACCATTTCCGATCGCTGTACAGAACATCAACGTCACATTAAAAATAGGGAGCTGGAAAAATCGGCAATTGCGGAGCATAGCCTCACTAGGAAAAGTAAAATTTTGTTTGATGAAACAAAAGTTCTGTCTCAGGCCTCCACATACTGGGACTCGGTAATTAAAGAGGCGATAAAAATTAGAATGTGCGATAGCAATTTTAATCGCGACAATGGTTACAACCTTTGTGGTGCATGGAAGCGAGCGCTCGATATGGAGAAGAGTCAGAGAGATTCGCCGCGGGTCTTCGATACTCCGGGAGCGATGGCGCCACAAGTGCAGGCGTCGACATCTGCGACACAGTGACGTATTCGCCGTCCAATCAGGAGCCGTCCAATCACAAGCCGTCCTGGGGCTACATGAGGTCCACCACAGCTGCTGTTTAGCCAGTCAGTTTCCTGACGATGACGATGGTGGTGAATATCGTCGAAAGCACGAGGTTTTACCAAGATTCGACACGGCAAGAAGTCCGAGAATATTTTATTCGACAGTGCCGTCTATAATATAATAAAATGATAATAGGATAGGGAATGAATGACAATAAAATGTTGGAATGTGTGGCTTTTTTAAAATGGATGAATTAAAGAGATTAATTCTTTGGCATGAAGGACAAGCACAATAAGCTAGGCATTGCCTGTAACGGGAAAGGAATCATTTTAGTTTATATTTATATAAATAAATCGTCTTCATAGTATTTTATGCGTACCAATTATTAATATTATGTCCGATCGCCGTCTCCTTGACTGTGGCCGTGTTATTATATTCGGATATTCGTAAATTTTCCGAAGTACACAGGTGGGCTTCCGTTCTTCTTATTGCATTACTATTTGAAATAATAATAACTCTCACAAATATTCTGTTAATAAAACACTACTATATTTCTGTTCGATGCACATAGAAAATACACACAATGGCGGTCTGCAATTACTCGCTAAAAAATGGCGGTTCTCACTCGTTCACTCACTGAGCGAAACCTTCCTTCCCACAACTCGTACAAGAACAAAAACTGCTCTGTCTTTTAACATCTGAAAGTCAAAAAATACCTGACGGTAGGCACAGGCCCTACGCTGGGCTACTACCACCTCATCTTTTCTCTTTGCTTTTAAAGTGGATGAAAACATAAAAGTAAGAAATCCAAAAGGTATATCACACGTCGCGAAAGACTTCGTTCTCATGTCCTAATAACTGGACAGTGAGACGTACCCTCTGCCATACAACTACAGAGGGACAATTATTGAACCAAGAGAAATAAAATCGTCATAGCTTCTGAACGTTTGCACTAGGACATTCCAACTGCACGGTTGGCCGCAGGACTTGATGGGAATTAGTATGCGCTGTATGGTTTGGTTTAGCGACGAAGACCACTTTCATAAGGATACGTTAGTCAATAAGCAAAACTGATGCATTTAGGGGGCTATGAATCCGCACTGTGCGATAAAGAAGTTTCTTCACCCTTATCGGGTAGCCGGCCGCGGTGGTCTAGCGGTTCTAGGAACTCAGTCCGGAACCACGCGACTACTACGGTCGCAGGTTCGAATCCTGCCTCGGGCATGGATGTGTGTGATGTCCTTAGGTTAGTTAGGTTTAAGTAGTTCTAAGCTCTAGGGGACTGATGACCACAGATGTTAAGTCCCATAGCGCTCATAGCCATTTGAACCTTATGGGGTGACTGTGTGGTGTGCAATGTCCAGTCATGGAATAATCGGAGCGACATCCCTTGACGCATTGTGACTACCGAATGGTACGTGGAGTTTTTGGGGGATATAATCGCCACTATCCAAAGTGCCCCCGATTGCGACAAGGTGTGGTTCATGCAAGATGGAGCTTTTCCCCATCGAAGCAGGAGAATGATGTCCTGGAGGAGAAATTCGCATTCTGGTTCTGGGGTACCCAGAGGCCAAGAAGTCTGTAAGGGCCATATGGAGAGGACTGGGCGGGTTTCTAAGACTGGTGGATCTCGGGAAAGTACAGGCAGTCTTAAATGATGCAGAGCAAACACAGGACGGCCGACCTAGCAGCTAACAGTATAGTAGTTATAAATTGTAGTAGATGTGTTGAGGAAGAACCACGGGTCCAAGCGCTGATAAAAGCAAAGAAGATCAAATAGTTATAGGTATTGGAAGGTGGTAAAGCAGGAAATCATTTTCGCCGAAATTTTTACGAGAACCTAACCGTGTACAGAAATGATAGATTAAATACAGTTGGTGGTGGAGCGTTTATTGCTGTCAGAAATAGTGTACCTTGTAGTGAAATTGATTACCCTGTGAGATAGTATGCATAGTGGTTATAACTGAAAACGTGGATAAATTAATAACTGGCATGGGCTTCGATTGGCGGCCATATTCTCCGCTTCTGAACACATGCAACTCATTTTTGCTGGGCAATATGAAAGACAAGGTGTACAGCAATAATCATAAAACCATTGCTGAGCTGAAAACAGCCATTCAGAAGGTCATCGGCAGCATCGATGTTCGGACACTTTAGGGGGCCATGCAGAATTTCACTATTCACCTGCGTCACATCATCGCCAATGGTGGCAGGCAAATCAAAATTGGAATATCTGTAGTAACGTTTATATGTAGAATAAAGCTTGTGCACACCGAGTTTGTAATTAATTTAAATTTTGTAAATGTAGTTCAATAATCGTCACCCTATAACTGTTTCACAGATGTAGACGGTAATGTAGATGTAGATACTGCTATTCCGGGATAAAGAGGTTAATAAAGGAAAAGAGCTTGTGTCCTGGCGTATCAAACCAGTATGAAGTTTACTTATTGTGTTTGTTATTCGATATGTCCAACCTGTATATCTAACGACTTCAGTTTCTTTTTATTCCAGGTAGAACATGGAGTGCTTTTCGGCTAGTGCAAGCTGAATAAAATGTATATTCCAGAGAAAAACTGGCAATAATGGACCTCACAGCTTTGCCAAGAGGGTTTCTCGACGTCGGATCGTTGTGGTGCGTGTGCACCGCGAGTGGTCTTTACAGTTTGTCGAGGACTGAGCTCATGGCACTCAAGATATTACTTCCATTACCGTGAAACCACGAACAGCTCATGCTACAACGGGGATACGAACTGGTTTTCTGGCTGACGAGACGTACTGTTTTGGACATAGAACATCTAAGACTGCAACGGGGGAGTAAACTGCCTTTCTCAGTGAGAAGACGTACTGTGTTCGTACATGTCCTGTATATGATGTTAGCCCAGGCTGTTATAGTTCTGCCACATTATGCACTGATGCCTCGATATTAAAAAAGATCTCAGTCTATTAAAGGACGTAAATATTAGCTCCAAAAATTCGTGCCAGTGGTATTGTGGCATAGACATTAAAAGAGTATGGGTGTGAAAGTTTTGCCAGAGCATTAATTTTCTCTGACTGTTTCTGTTTCACACACGTACGTGTTTAGACATCAGTGCTAGTCTGTTCTTGAATTATCAGCTGATGAAGTGCGCATCCTCAGGCGCAAATTTACTATGTTCTCTGTCTGGTGTTCGAGACACCCATTAGTCTAAATTTTTGTTAGCCACATTGGATCTGAAAACAGAGCTTTGCTACTCTGAAACAGATAATAACGTTTTCAAGAATCATGAATAAAGTCAACTGACTAGAATATTTCAAACAAATGTTACCACTAAATGCAACTGAACTTGCAAGATGACCACTGGAAGGGTGGAAAACAGTAAGCTAACTAGACAAAATATTAGACCCATACTCCTTGATCTCCCACGCTGTACAGATTACCTAAAATTCACACTGAGGGTATCCCATTGACACCAATTATTAGCGCTATTGTTTCTCCTACCTAAAGGCTAGCCAAGTGATTATCTAAATAAGCAACTCTGACAGTTGGCCGCTACGAGCATTGAATCAAAAACTCGTAGACCTTCGTTGAGAAAATTAAACAGTTTAGAGCAGGCCCAAACGATGTATTAGCCAGCCTGGATGTGGTCGCACTGCTTACGACGGTTCCTGTGGAGGACGCACTGAAACTGTTGCACAGCATTTTTCTCCTGAAACGATAAAGTTATTCCGACATGTTATGACGACCATCCACTTCTTGTATAGCGGTAAATTATATAAAATGATGGGCGGAATGGCTATATGTTTCCTGTTGTCTCTAGCTGTGGCCAACTCTCGTATAGAACATTTTAGCAACGTGCAATAAAATGGGCTCCCATTTCCCCATCTTCAATTTATCGTTCTGTTGACGCCAACTTCATCATCTGGCCTTACGGCACACAAGGTCTCGAGCACTTCCTTGAACATGTGTACAACATGCACCTAAACATCCAGACCAGTGTAGAGACAGAGATAGAAGGAGAGCTGTAATTTTTTGATGTTCTGATACAACGAAAACAGAACGGACGTTCGGCCACTCACTGTACTGCGAGCCGACGTACAATGATTTATATTTTAGTGGCCCGAGTTTTCACAACACTGTCCAGAAGAGAACACAGTTGTTCTCGAATAGGACCACCTGGATTTAAAAATGAATCATCTGAATTACGTGGTCTCAAAGAAAGGGAAACGAGAAAATGTTCAACATACTGATGAGCCACCAATTGTATTCCTTTCTTTCTGTTCCACTACATCCAGCAAAATAGGCAGAATCTTGGTAGGACGATTTATACGACCTCTTTTCCGACCTCCTAAGAAGAAACAAGATACGACATCCTTTTAAGCCTTCGAGTATCAACACTTTGAGATAAATATAATGTTAAAATTTTCACAGAATTATCTTCCACTGTCGTAGCAAGTAACGAATACAAGAAAATCAGCAAAAAGTAACTATCAAGACACAAAGGCCTTACACACACTGGCTACGAACGGGCCTTGATTGAAGTTAGTGGGGAAAGTTGCAAATTGCTGCCATTCCAAGATTCTAACCCATGTCCCCTGCTTACTAAATAGTTGATCTGACCACTACACCATCAGGACTCAATCGTTTGTGTGAAAGTGTGAAAGAACAGACAACACACACACACACACACCCACATATATATATATATATATATATATATATATATATATATATATATATATATTGCAGATGCACATCAGGCACGAACATTTACGGGAATGAGTATAATGGTCAATACGCTCAACGTTAGTGGTGTGTGCATAAGTTGATAAGTTGGGACGGGAGGACTCCTATAGCAGTTTGTACAGCTTCACTGACACTGTGACTGGACGGCTTAGTGTTCACAGCAACTGCTTAGTAAGCAGACGACCTGGAGTTCGAATCCTGGCATGGCACCATTTCTCCACTTCTCCCACTGATTCCAATTAATGCTCGCTGGCCGACAGGATCTGTAATTCCTTGGTGTCTTAATTCATAATAGCTGCTGGATCAAAACTGGTGTTTATTCTATCCGAGATGTCGTCATCATGTCCGAAAGGACAGACAGCAATATGACCACTTGTTTTAAGGAGGTGGTTCCATTTTGTCAAGAGATCAATCTTTATCATCATAGTAAGCAACGAGTATAACATGAACCTGGCAAATGGTAAACAATTACTTGTTCTGAGAAGCTGGTTTCACTTTGGAACCGGTGCAACATATAGATTTTAACAGACCACCATTCTACGCGATGTACTTCACAGGAAATTTCGACTTTTCCTACTCAGAGTCCCATAGCTGGAAACTTCCATGAACTAGTAATGCTAAAACAAAGTAGCCCTAAACAACAAGCAAAGCTGGGCCAAAATTTTAACAAATTTTGTATCACAGCAACATGCTCTCCCTGTGGTTTCTTTTCCACAATAGGGACCTAATCATAAACACAGTAGTATAAACCCAATTTTACCTTACAATAACTTTAGATTGTAAGTAGCCCGTTTATATGTTAGTATGTTGGCAGCGCTTTAGACTGCAGTTTAGAAGTTTCAAGATATACCTTCTTTCACAGTCAATAATCTCCTCAATATGGCAACTATAAAAAAATGAATGTTCGAATCCGTTACAATGACATAGTGCAACTCCGTGAAGACTGCTGCATTCAGCGTTATAAGTGTCTGTCACAATGCACTGCATACGTAAAAGTAATTAAGTGTGCCACTAGAAGTGTCTGTCTTATAGTATCACCGGTGGCTTCATGCGGAAGGTGGTGGACTTAAATGAAATATTTAAGTGGTGATTTCAGATAGAAATCACTGGGGTTCAAAGGATTATAGACAGTCTGGACTCTGGAACTCTGAGATTTATAAGATCCCTTGTAAATCGAAAGCAATTATATCGGTCAGTCCGTAGGTACAGTTCCTGATCGCTGCGCAGAAATCGAGCACCGGAAAAATCTGCAGTTGCTGAACACTGCCTCTTAAACAAACACAGTATATTGTTTGTCGAAACAAATCTTTTGTCCAAGAGTGCTATATACCGGGACTCTGTAATTAAAGAAGTTGCGGAAATAAGAATGTGAGAGAAGAACATCAACCGTAACAGTGGATATAATCTTAGCGGTGCATGGAACTCTCGATGTAGAGTTGAGGCAGAGGTATTGGCCGCATGTTTCCACTAGTACGGGAGTGGAGGCGTTGACAACGTCTGCGCTGCGGCAGCTTTAAGTAATTACTGGTCAGTCACAAGCCGTCCTTGTTCTACATAAGGCCGCCACAGAATCAGTTTATTCACTTGATTCTGACGAAGGCGATGAATGTAATTGTCGAAAGCTCGAGGTTTTATCCCGAATTGACGCAGCACGAGGTCTGAGAATGTTTCACACTAAGTTTTGGTTGATCACTTCAAATACACTTACGTTCAGAAAAAAAACAGAACACCTAGAATGACTAAGGATGTTCATATTGACAGGACATGTACATTAGTAAGTTCTGCAGAAATGATTAGCATTTGGACCATGGCGGCCAGCGGGTTCAAAGGCCAACATCGATATCGTGATGCAACAGCACCTAACGGTAAAATGTGCCTGTGGCTCCCATTGACGCTATAAACCGAAGGTAATGGATCACTGTAACGTGCAGGATGTCTCGCAGACGGATGCGCGAACCGAACCGTCAAATCAGTGAGCTTGAAAGAGGGAACATTATTGGCATGAGAGAACGTTATGCATCCATCTCGGAAATTAATTCGGCAGTGCAGAAGGTGTGTGCCGAATGGTTCACAGAAAGAGCCATAGAACACGATGAAATGTGTCAGGTCCCATCTCCCAGACCCCCCCCCCCCCTTCCCTCCTCCCACCTGTCTCCCCTACCACCACCAGAAGATCGACGCCTAATCCGAATGGCATTGCAGGATAAATTTGCGCATCGTACACTACCAGGGGTAACAGTTCGTGGTCGTTTATTACGGCATGGGTAAGGTGCGCGTCGTCCACTTCTCCGTCTACGTTTGACGAACGTGCAGAACCATGACGCTAAACGGCAGCAGCGTATGGAACGACATCGCTGGGGACAGGAATGGCTTCAGACAGTGTTTTCGGATGAATCTCGGTTCTGTGTGTTTGAAAATGACGGCCGCATTTCGGTTCGCTGCAGACAGGAGGAGCGGAATCACAGTGACTGCATTTGCAAAAGACTATCTCGCCAATCGAGGCCTTATGGTATGTGGTGGTCTTGAGTATAACCACAAATCGCAGTTGGTGCGTGGCCAGGGCAGTGTGACCTACGTGAATGACATCCTGCGACCCCTAGCAACATTGTTTCTGCACAACACCTCAGACTCCGTTTTTCGGAAAAACAATGCATGACCACATGTTGCTGCACGAACACGTGCGTTCTTCGTGTCACGGAATGTCAACCTTTTGCCAAAGCCCGCCAAATCACTAGTCGCCAATTGAAAATGTGTGGTGCAGCGCTATGACATAACGCCAGCCATCACAGAAGAAGTTTGGAACCACGTGAACGCAGCATAGATGGCTGTACCACAGGACGCCACGCATGGAGCATGTTGTCAGGGCCCATGGCGGACCCTGTGGGTACTAGGCAACAGTACGTATGCTGAACCGTGGTGACTGAAAGGCTAATCATTTCTGAAGAACATGATATTGTAGATGTCTTGTGAATATGAACGCCCTGTCTCTAGTCATTTAAGGAGTTTTTCCTGAATTTGAGTGTAACACACTAGCTGTCTGAGAGCTCTGTAGTTGATGTAGGTTAATGGACACTCAAGCGACCATCAACCGCAGCTGTAAACCATAGTTGTGAAGCGGTTTTTATGGGCTCAGTCGATAGTATGGATTTAGGGCAGCGAGATGGATCGTGGAGACATAACTCAATGGCTGAAAGGAGCTACAGCGTTTGGATGTGCCCAGCAATAAACGGCGAAAGAACAGAGGTCGCAAAACGATTCTTACAGACAGGGATCAGATACAAAAGCCACGTCTTACTAAAGACAGTCGGTTACAAGCCAAACAGTAATTACTGCACACAGTCTGCCTCCTTAGGTAAGTGGTCAGTGTTTCAGAATGCCATGCAAGGGACCTGGGTTCGATTCCCGATCGGGTGGAATTCATCAGGAATACTTGTGATGGAGTCAGTGCAGTTTCAAGTGCTGAACATACTTTTTCGCTGTCGGCCAGTCTTGCCACTGTAGAGAACAAGCCACTGCGAGCTCTTACCAAACGCCTAGACTTACCGGAATTTACCCGTCTACGAATGCTTGCCAACGGCTCTGCCGACCGAGTGATACTGCCTGCGACATGCACTTATCGATATTTTGAGGATGTGTGAACAGCAGCCTTACAGGTCGTATGTATAGTTATATCCTACGAATCATTTGTTGGTTGCCAGGTAAGTAATATATGCTTCTTGGACTCTTACTTTCACAAAATGTAGTACATATTTGCACATAGTGTCATTACACATAACAGAACAGCTTAAAATTATCTGCCAGATCGCGACTCGAAACTGGAAGTGTGCCTTCCCCAGCGGTACTCGTAACTAGGAGCGAAGTATTACTGCAGCCATTCTTAAGCCATATTTCATAGTCTACTCGTTCAACAGAACCTGTGAGGTTAGTAATAGCAAATAAGCACTTAGTCGAGGTTCTAGGTGCCAGTCCCTGCCTCACAACAGTTGTTATCTACCTGCACTTTTTAAAACAGTGTATTCTCTGCTGTAGAACGCAATTTCGTTTTGGAATGTTTGTCCGGTCAGGTGAAACCAGGCAGGATTAACGTGAAACGTACTTAATTGTTGTATCCTGGGTGAGGGATCTGCTCCGTCACCAGACCGTCCTGTTCAGTGCCTTCATCAACACTAAGTCGTGCTCTTCAGCCACAGCCTGACAACAACAGGCAGTCAGTGTCAATATTGCTGTGCTAACTGAACGTCAGATTTCTTAATCGTGCTAGTCAAATGGTCATGACAGCTATAGTGTACTGTATTTACAATATTGCATTTACCATACTATCTTTCAGAAACAGCAAATATTGTAATTTAAATTTGTTTTGATGTTCATAATTAACGTAACAGTTACCCAAACGACACACAGTAATAAAGGAATAATAATTTCAAACACACAGAGAATTTTGTATTTCTAATAGCTGAGTATCTGGCTTGGCCCTGGTATACGTTTATTCTATTTCACCGCCTCTGCCCATCTCATCCTTAAGCCCCCTCTCTGTACTTTTCCTCCCCCAACTCCCATTGTCGTTTACCCCCTCCTCTCCCCTCCCCTCATCTTCCTTACGCTGTACTTCTCGTCTTTTCCCTTCTCTCTGTCTATGACCTCCTCTATTCTTTCTCTGTCCATAACTTCGTGTTCCTCTCTGTGTTCATCTCCCCCCCCCCCCCCTCCCATCTCCACCTACCTCTGCATCTCCCTGTCTTTGCTCTCCCCATTTCTCCATGTACCTCCTGCTCTCTCCTCTCTCTGTCCATGTGTCACTCCCTCTTTCTATGCCCATTTACTCCTTCCTCTTTCTGTGTACACCTAGCTGTCTATATCCTCCACCCTCCTTTCACTCTCCACGTTATAACGCTTACGCCAGTAGAACGGTGGTGGTTCTTACTCTCACAGAATTTCTTTCCAGATATTAACTGATATGGGTTCCAAATATAGTAGAAATCGTTCTAGGTGTTTAGGACGAGGATATTTCCCATGGATTTTCCCGCGAATGCACCTATCCGTTATATTTCACATACGTCATATGAATTTGTACATGCATCTCATGTGCATCTATAGCGAATTTCACAGTGCAGCTTCATCTTCACGCAACTTAATGTTTATGACGTCATATCTGCTGAACTACGTGATGTAAAACGACATAATTGTGTATGAACATTAAGTGGTATATGTGGCTACCGTATGCGCCATGTGTCATGAATACACTAAGTCGTAAAGAAGTAAGTAAATAAAACGTCATGTTTTATGCGGAAGTTTTACTGCACAGTCAGCGAAAATGTGGTAAACTAGTAATGTTTCTCCTTTCACCATTTTGTGTAGGTTGTCAGCGAGGAAAATATTTGTAAAGGTTCGAAGTTATGAGTAAGGTTTGTTTCAATTCACCACCAGGTCTTCTCATTCTCCAAAGCTGAATAAGTGAAGTGCATCTACTCGCGCTTCGTCAGCTATACTTTTGTTTTATCCCCACCCGCACCACTTTGATAGGCAGGTCGTTCTCACTCCTACAGCGATGATTTCGAGACAGTAAGTGATGTAGGTACGAAGTCTGATTGAAATCGGTCCATTGGTGGAACATGCATATATGTACATCCGTTTTTAATATATATGGAATACATCGATAACTTTATTTTGCAGCCTATGATTACAATGAGAATAGGTAGGGTGGATGAGGAAGAACAGTCGAATGAAGGTTTATGAGCTCCTCTCATTTGGGCAGACTTGTGCGAGGCGTGTTGTTATGTAGAAAAGTTCCTTTGAATTTTTGTGACGGTGAACAGACTGCAGGGGTCACAGCTGTGTGCGGTCTTCCGGAAAGCGGAAGATTGGTCAGGTGTGCTCGACCAAGTTACTATGATGACAGACGCCTCGGCCAACGACTCACTCCATTTTTGTTCACCGCCAGGTCTCTGTAGACATTCTGCAGGCACCTATGAATGCCTGCCATGCTCTGGTTATGCGCAAAAGGAAACCCAGTGACAGATTGCTGCTTTGAGGGTACCTCGGTAAAAGACGCCAGATTAATGGCTATTATAGCGGAACTCCATGAAACTATAGTGGCTGAGGCGGGAATATTCCATGATGTCCCACAACAAATTCCGCATTTCTTCAACCGAAACTGACTGAGAGAAAAACGTATTGCATTACTTATTGAAACCTGCTCGTAAGTAAGTAAGTGAGCACAGTTATGGTGCAGAAAAAACTCACAATAAAACGCAAAAATCTATAAAAAGACAGACAACATTAAAATACTAGATGCAGAAAGAAGACTGTGGTCGTTGCATCGTGCTGCCGATTGTGCCTTTACTCTGGCGTGTTCCACATCGTTAAGACAAATAATGTTTAATCTTAAATTAACAACAGCCTCAGTTGCAATGTTCACCTAAATCTACGAAGGTTTCAGTTGGAATAACCCAAGCTTCATCAGAATAAAAGGAAATACGATTTGTCCATAATGGACAACGTCAGAAACTAAAAACTATAATATGATACATCGTCGTATTGCAATAACATTGCCTATTGGAACAACATTCGTTGCTGCCGTACTACGGTCGCGGAGTGTGGCCGAGGCTGTTTCCCAGGTAAGTTATTGTAATATGATGATATATTATATTATAGTTTTTAGTTTTTGACGTTGTCCATTATGAACAAATACTTGTTCTTTTTATTCTGAAGAAGGTTGGGTTATCCCAACTTAAGCCTAGTAAATTTAGGTAAACATTGTAACTGAGGCCGTTGCTAATTTAAAATTCATATTTATACAGTTTCTGACAGAGCCGCGAAATGTTGAAAATATTAAAACAATGTTTACCTGCCTCTGTAGGTTCCTAAACATTTCAGTGACCATATGTCGTTTTCATACAAAATCTTTACTTTCTTTAGAAATAATGATCTTAATTTGATCACAAGTAAAGGCAGAAATTAACACATGTTTTGGTAGTGCGGAAATGAAGTACCATAGAATGGTCTTTAAGAATAAAGTGTTTGTGAAATGAACAGAATGTAACGTCTCTTAGCAAAAGACATATTATGTAGTAAAGAGAAAACATTATGTGACATGTTTTGTTCTTGTATAGAATTATGTACCTTTTTTTATTTAGATAATATCTGTGTCGACGAGTACTGAAACCGCCACAGACGATACTTATTAAATATCAAACAAATATGAGGATAGGTGACTAGTAGAAATAGTAAAAAAAGAACATTAATTTCTCTGTCGTCTTCTTGTAGTTACATGAGTAGGAAGAGCCTGTGACATTATATTGTACGCTTGCGTAGCATTCTTTTGTCAAGATTGTGAGAGGGACGCCATTAGACATAGCCTTGGAGAGGTGTGTAATTAAATGATTTGTTTAAATGTTTTGAATAGAGTTACTTAGTGAAACCTTGCATTATGATTTGTAATAAGCTTGCCTGGTATTTTATCCCATCCCTTTAAGACATTTTCAGTTATTTAAATATTATTCGTGGCTCATTCAAACTGCATTAAATTAAATTTGTCATACCGCAAAGAAGCGGGCAGGTAATAGTGAAGTAAAATTATTTCTTTCAGCTTTCGGTATTGCAGAGCAGAGCAGCAGATTTTATGATGTGTATCACGGGTTGACGCGGGCTGCTGATAATATATTACTAACAGTGCAAAAAGATAATTTACCTTCATAACATAAAAGAAATCTTGCTGTGCGTAGTTCTGGTCTGGCAAACCTTATAGTAAAAATTTGTTTTCTCCGATAATATTATCATGTTTTCGTGTTAGTCGTGGTACTCATTGGTGTTTTACTGTTAACAAAAATGCACTGCAAAATTTTGATGTTGAACAATCATTGCGTACTGTAACATCAGTATTGATAACAAAGTAATTTTCATTAACCTTTTCAATAACTATAAAGTTAGGAAGCCAGATCCAGAATAATAAGAACATAATATATTTGGTTCTGTTGAAAACTAATGATCCAAAGAAAGTCACAGCACTGCATCACTAAAAGGTATTTCGGGGCTCTTTTCGTAGTAACATATTTTATTTCATATATTAGTTGTTACGCGAGTAATAATAAAAAGTTTTGGTATTACGTAAATGAAGTACCATAGAATGGTCTTCAAGAATAAAGTGTTTGAGAAAGGAACAGGATTACTAAGAAATTATACAGAGCGTTATGAGGTCCATCCACATAAAATTTGTTTATTTGATTTCTTTGACTTCCTCTTCCTACATTATATACATTTTGGTAATTCTTAATCGTGTAAAGTGATCATCTAAAGCGACCATGTCATAAATGGTATCCATATTGAATGACTATGATATGAATTAAGTTATTGGGGAGGTTCTCCATCCAGTAATGTATATCTCCTTTCTGTATATGTTGTAGTTTTTGTGCAATTACCTTCTGAAAACCCGGAGATGCTTATGAATAACCTTGTACTTGGGTTTTACGCCACAGCCAGTTCAAAATTGGCATTATATTTACCACATTGTACTATATGGTTAAAACTTTACTTTTGCACCTAGTTTTGACAAACGTAGATACAAAGCAGTATACTGCTGGTAAGTGTTGTAAAGTAAAATGAATTCCTCTGCACTATGACACACTACTTCCTGCAAGCACTTTGAATGTATTCTTAAGATCTAACTTATTTTGTATAAGAAACATGTGGCCATTTTGAACATAGCCAGTAATTAGAGACTGTAATGGCCCATGTCAAAGAGGAGCTGCTTAAATTATTAAGAATGAATTGTCTCATATGAACAAATGGGAGATGCTTTCTATTGCTGAATATCTGCCAAAGTAAGCTATACATTATTTATGCAATATTTCAACAAAGGCACTAGTTACGGTGAACTGTACATTGCTGCTGGTTCATAGAATAATTGTGCGAAATTCTGACAAAATGCATCCGTTTGGCTATGGTAGGATGTTCGGCTTGATTAAATGGAAATTATTAAAAAATGAGCACATATTGCTTAGTAATTTTCAGCCATGGTTCTGATTGACGTGTGATTAAACTCTTCCCGTCTGAGATCATGTACTTTCTTCGTAAGTTTACGCTGCCTGTGTAATATGGATAACGTATGAACCTCCAGCCACCAGCGTCGTATCAGGAAAGCCGTGCGAAATTCACTTTGCTTGTGGGTCGTACTTACGTAATAAGTTTGATCCTCGAGAACGCAGTGGGCCGCCGTCAGATTCGATGTGGTTGTGATAATGGATCCACCATAGTTGTGGTAGCGATTTCCAACTAATGCTAGCTACAGGGAAAAGACGCACGGGAATTGACCTGCAACCCACAACATCATTTATTTTTCTATCAATACGTTTAACTCTGTATGGAACGGCTCACTTTATAATTATACTGTCCAGCAAGGCTAATGATTCCATTTATGCACATAGTATTTGGAAGACTGACATACTAGTACTCATAAACAACTGTGAGCGAAGGACTTCTGTGTGTCAACCACTTATATCTTGAGCAGATTGGCATCAAGGGTAGGTATAACTAGGACCTAGAAAACTTAACTGACATCAATCACTTAAGTAAAATCTTTAGATCAAATAAGTCATTAACCACGAAGCACAAGTTTACAGTATCTGGAAGAAAGTCTTGGTCTTGTTGATGAAAGAGTAGATTTGCTTGAAGTGATGTAGGGGGACATTTAAAACATAAACCAAAATGATAGCAGCACAAGACGATTTTGCTCCTTCTCCGTCCGAATGAAATTTACAATATTTTATGTAGGAGGTGGCGGTGTCGGACATTTTTCGTAAATGTTAGGAACAGCTTCACGTTTTACGAACTAATACTTACATTTTGATTTTCAAACCATGCTCGTGCCATAAAAGACGTATTCAACCGTACTAACTAATCATTCCTGAAATGTTCTGCTGGGTATAGCTTAAACTTATGTTACTACACTCATTTGCCCTTTGTTGCAGATTAAAAATTAATGTGCCCAGACAGACCTTCGTATCTAGTCTACTTGGGCCCACTAGAGTCTGCAAGTGTTGACTGGGTGCTAGGTTTACTCCAGGCTAATGAATACTTGTAATGCAAGACAGTAAATGTTTCCTGTAACAGTTTCCTGTAACACGTGTTGCACTTGTCCACTCCTTTTGACACTGTTGGCCATACAATACTACTTAACAAACTAGAACAACTAAGTGTATAATAAATAGCAGGAAATCGATTACAGTCTTACATAAAAAGGGGTACAAATGGTACAGATAGTTCACAGATCTGTTGATTATACATTCTTGGTAAAATCAATGTCACACAAGAGAAGTATAAGTATACGTATCCTCAGGGTATTCCACTTGTTCAAATTCTGTTCTTTGTGTATCTCAGTGACTTTCCACATCATATAAGAAATAGTGAATAAGTTCTCTCTGCTGTTATTTGCAACATCATAATCACTGATAAACCACCAGAGCTTCTATTAGACATTGATGGATGTCGAATATTGGGCAGTATGTAATAAATTAACACTGAACATAAAGCAAACAAATAGTATACCCAGGAAAAATGATCCTGTCATATAGGTTCAAATGGTTAAAATGGCTCTTAGCAATATGGGACTTAACATCTGAGGTCATCAGTCCCCTAGAGCTTAGAACTACTTAAATCTAACTATACTAAGGAGAACACACACATCCATGCCCGAGGCTGGATTCGAACCTGCGACCTGCAACCGTAGTCACAGCGGCCGGCTGTCACATAGGTCGCATAGGTGTTAAATCTACAGATTATATAGCAAACACGAAGTTTTTGCGTCGAATATTGATTATCAGTAAACATGGAATGAGCACACAAAGATACTGGCTAAAATAGTGTTAGCTGCATGTTAAGGTTCTCTAATCTGTAACAGCCAATGTCTTATGGTAATGTACTGTTCTCAGCTATGTGATTCATTTTTGCGGATCGAAGACACAGAACATGAGCACCACTTTTAAACTGAAAAAAGAATAGTAATTATAAGTAGTAGTCAGTCTCATTGTAAAAAACTGTTCAAATATCTAGGTGTCCTCAGTAGGGCAAATGAATAAATCTGTTGCAGATATGAGATAAAACATTATAAACTATTTCACTAAAGGCTCTATGCTTAATCATTGGACAGGAGACAGTTCCGACTTAGATTTACTAAGGGAAAACAAAGAAGGAAACTTAAATGGCATTTTTATCAGAGAACAACATTTTATAATGAACTTATCATTGAGATAGAAAATGTGAATAATTTGCATCTGAATTTGGTTTCTTGGGGTTCCACCTTGTGCTAAACACAATTATTTTATTTTCTTGTATTACCCAGACATGTTTCGACGACGTTTCAATATCGTCAATGGTTCTTTATTTTCTTTCTATTGAACAGGAAACGTACCCTTTAATACTTGTACACATATAAATCGAATTTTAGAGAAAGTATTTACGACTTTCAAATATAGACACAAGTTTGTATACATTCTTTGTTACCTTACTTTGTAGTTTTCCTGGTTTCTTATGCTTTTATCTTTGTGGCTGGACCTTTCACAGTCTGTCATCTGTCATACATAAAAGTTACACGCCTCGAAATATTACGACCGGGTATGTTGTGGTTAGGCCTAACATTAAATAATTCTCCTGTTTGTATGTGTGTGTGTGTGTGTGTGTGTGTGTGTGTGTGTGTGTGTGTGTATGTGTGTGTGTGTGTGTGTGTGTGTGTGTGTGTGTGAGCACACGCGCTCTTTTCCAAAGATTTTCAGTTACTTTCTTTGATTCCTTCATCAAGTTCACTGTGAAAAACTGTAATGTCTACCTTTCATTGTCTCTGTTTACAGCCTACGAAAACAAGATAGCGGGCCCATGGACAGTTGAATGTGTTTTGGATGGAAGTCTTGAACCTTTGTGAGGTGTTTCTATCACTCTGTGTGTGTGTGTGTGTGTGTGTGTGAGGATGTGACTGAGTGAAGGGGTGTATGCTCTTCTTTATTTAATTTCTTTATTGATATTACTTTATATATTTATTTACTTTTATTTGTGTGTGTGTGTGTGTGTGTGTGTGTTTGTTTATGATCTAATTTGTTATTTGTTTTTCTCTGACCATGGATTTTTTATTTGGCATTTTTCTTCAATTATTAGTTTTTCTGGAGGCTTTTTGCTGCAGTTGAGAATCTGCAAATCAGTGTTGACGGATTTTGGACTGTGTTTCATGTCCATATGATGTTCAGCAAATGTAGAATGGTAGCCGCTGCTCTTCAGCGGTCTTGTGTATTCTGTGTGTGTAGTATTAAAGTTTCTGCTTGTCTGTCCTGTATAAATTGATCTGCATTCCTGCCATATCAGTTGTTAAATACCACATGTGTTACGTTTTTCTGTGTTTGTATTGGTTGACCTTAGTTGCTTCTATGTTCTGTTATCCGTTCTGTTGGGTATTTTTAGCCCCTGTTTTTAGAATACGTTGCCTAGCCTGTGGGATGTTTTGTTGTTGCAAGCACGAGTGTATCATTTGGCTCCTGTTGTGACGGTTTCTTGTTAATGTGTGCTTGAGCGTAGGTTTTGTTTGTTTGTGGTCTGTGTGTTTGAGTCTGGATGTCGGTGATGGTGCTGCTTCCTTTTATGTGCCAGATGTCCCGTTCACTTTTGATTTAATTTTGCGATTCAGTTTTCATAGTGTTTTTGTGTGATATGCATTTTCTACACATGTTTGTTTGATTGTTTTTAACTTATTTTATGAACAGAGACACTGGAAGTTAATTAGATCAGTTTTTCACAGTGAAGTTAAAGTGGAAACCGCAATAAGTAACTGAAACATTTTGCGAATAGAGTCACACACACACACACACACACACACACACACACACACATACACACACACACACACACTATTCCACGTAGTAATGTTAGGCCTAACCACATTTCAAGTCGTAAAATTTCGATGCAAATAACTTGTATACGTAATAATAAATACATAATAAATACACTAAATGCGGTATGTTTGCAGAAGACTGATTGCGAAAGGAAAACAATTGCAATGCAAAACATAAAAAAATATTAAAAATACAGCATTTTGTAAAAAAGGTATGTATACAATACTTTATCTGTTTTTAAAATTTGTAAATCCATTCTTAAAAATTTGAATTTATATGTGTACAAGTACTAAAGAGCGTGTTTCCAGTTTAATAGAAATGAAATGACGCTGAAACTTCAGCGAAACATGTCTATTGAATAGAAGGATAGAAAAATAAATGTGTTTCGCTCAAGGTGGACCCCCGTGCAAAAGCAAATTTATTTTCAATCAAGCACGGACTCAGGTGCTTCACCCACAAGATTATAAAATATATCTTTTTTTTTAATTGTTAAAACATATTTCATAAGTAGTGCATAATAATGAAAGATTACCTAGAGGAGTCAGCGTAATGGTTAATAACAACCTCTCACATTGCAAGACATGCTAAGAATATGCTTTTAAAAGAACACCGTCTGAAAAGATGTATGGAACAAGTATGCAATGTCTTATAGTTCAGAGTTTAACATCTTATTCATCACGGACGGGGGGAGCGGCGATGTAACTCAGATCTGTTTTACAGATGGGTTGGAGGAGAGTGCATGAAGATAAGCACTGAGCATAATTGAATGTTTACAGGCTGGAGTAACTTTTTCGAGCTGACTGGAATTAGTGCAGATCTGATATCAGTATGATCATGGTTGAGAAGTCACGATATGGTGTCCTCTGTGTGTGCAGCGATGAAAAACAAAACTATATTTGATATTACAAGTTACTTGAAGCAGACTGTCCCTGAATCAAGGAGCATTTTTCAGTAGGAACCAAGAGAATGAGGCTGCGAAGTTTTATAACGCTGTCCTCATATTCCAGAGTATGGAATTTTCTCCCCCCGGTCATCCTTAATTATATTTACAGTGCTTTTCTGAAATAATTTAGGCCAAATGCTGGGGTGATTTTTTATCAAGGCCACGACCGGCGACCTGACCTATTTCCATACAAGCTTTCTTATATAAATAAATAAATAAAACAGAACATTTCAAGAATGAATAGTCATTGCGTTTATGAAATGCACAGCTGAACTCATTTCCCAAAACTTGAAGATGGTCAGAGTGTGAATGATATCTGCAGTCAAAATAAAAACTTAATTGAGCAGCGTACTACATGATGCAGTTCCTAACATGTGATCCTTCAGTTTCTCCAGGCATATGTCCACTTGTGTACTGAAGGGCAATAGTGCCCAACAGGCACAATGTTTCGGCAATCAGACATGTCGTCATCGTCAGGTGCGCTGACGAACTGAGCTCCTGTGGGCGGGCGGCAGTCTTAAATCCCCTCCCCTCGCGAGGCGTTCTCTCAGCGGTCTGCGCCCGTGCGTCAGCGGTCTGTGAGACGCTGGCGTCAGCGTCTGTGGTGGCGTCGGTGTAATTGCCTCGTCCGCCCTAGTCGCCCGTTCATTTCGTTTGGTGAGCGTCTTTTTAATTAGACTTACTGCTGGTTCCCATGCCATGATGATGTTGTAGCCGCAATCTCGGTTGATGAGTCCGTCCGTGGTACGAATTTCGATAGTCTCTCTAACGACGGTGTCCCAGTATTTAAATGTCTGTGTCAAGACCCTGGTATGTTCGTAGTCCATTTGGTGCTTTTCGAACAAACAGTGCTCTGCGACCGCCGACTTGTTGGGGTACCCAAATCGAGTGTACCTCTGACGTTCTTGGCAACGATCTTCGATGGTGCACATTGTCTATCCAATACGTCTTCCCACATCTACATCTGGTATATGCCGGGCTTCCGCAAACCAAGATGGTCTTTGACACTTCCCGATAATGCTTGCGCTTTATTTGGTGGGCAAAAGACAGTTCCTACACTGTTTTTCCTCAATATTCGTCCTATTTCCCCAATAGTGCGCCAGTATACGGTATATAAGCAGTGGCTAACTCTTTCTCCGTTACTTCTTCCGCTTCCACTCGGTGTACTGTAGAGGTGGGCGGAGAGCGCGTCTGACCTGCCATTCCGAGTACCCGTTTTTAGAGTTGAAATCTCACGAGTACTAGGTATCTTGCTTTGTTGAGTTGACATCCCAGGCCTGTGTTAATTATGTCGTTAGTTGTACGCTACGCATTTAGATTGCTTCAGTAAAGACAGAGCCCTAGTACGTAAAGGTGGAAGAGAAGGTTTTTGTCTCTCTGTAAACCACGTATTGTCCCATCCGAAGACAGTGTTCACCAACAGCAGATATTTTTGTCTGACCCAAGTAGGTGTCACGCCTACGTCACCGAACCTGTATTTAAGAGAGCGACACGTCTGGCCAATGAAAGATTATTTCTCTCTGGCATTGGGTTTTATACACTCCATAGGAAAAAAGAAAAAAAGGAAAAAAACACGCACCACGAAAGAATTTCCGAAATGGGATGGACATTGGTGGATGTGAACACTCAAATGCTTACGATTTCAGAAAAATGGGATGATATATTTCAATAGGAACAGCTTCACAAATTGAGCAAGTCAGTAATACGTTGGTCCACCTACGGCACTTAATCAAGCAATTATTCGGTTTGCCATTGATGACACAATTCCTGGACGTCCTCCTGAGGAATATCTTTCCAATTCTGTCAGACTGGTGGTTCAGATCGTCAAAATCCCTAGCTCGTTTGAGGCCCTTGCCGGTGATGTTCCTAACGTTCTCAGTTTGAGAGAGATCCGGTGACCTTGCTGGCCAAGTTAGAGGTTGGCATGCACGAACACAATCCTGTGCGGGCGGGCATTAAGTTGCTGATATGTAAGCCCAGGATGGTTTGTCATAAAAAACAGCAATATGGGGCGTGGAATATCGTCAAAGTACCGCTGTGCTGCAAGAGTGCCGTGCCACGGATTTGAAAAAAAAAAAAAAAGAAAAAGTGGTCCTGTTACGGAATGAAATGGCATACCAGAACATCACTCATTGTAGTCAGACCGGCGGGCGACAATGAGGTCGGTATCCCAACGCTGTCTGGGGCCTCTCCAGACACGTCTTGGGTCAGTTAGAAGCGTGATTTGTCAATGAAGACATTTCTACTTACGTCAATGAGATTCCAAGTATTCTGGAATTGTAATCTTTCCCCCCATGAACCAAGGTCCACGCCGTTGGTGGGAGGCGATACAGATAGCAACCACGACGGAGGGGTACCTGTTGAGAGGACAGACAAACGTGTGGTTCCTCGAAAGGTGCAGCAGCCTTTTCAGTAGTTGTAGGGGTAACAGTCTGGATGATTGACTGACCTGGCCTTGTAACACTAACCAAAATGGCCTTGCTGAGCTGGTACTGCGAACGGCTGAAAGCTACGGGAAACTACAGCCGTAATTTTTCGCGAGGGTATGCAGATTTACTGCATGATTAAATGATGATGGCGTCCTCTTGAGTATAATATTCCGGAGGTAAAATAGTCCCCCATTCGGATCTCCGGGCGCGGACTACTCAAGAGGACGTCGTTATCAGGAGGAAGAAAACTGACGTTCTACTGATCGGAGCGTGGAATGTCAGATGACTTAATCGGACAGGTCGATTAGAAAATTTAAAAAGGAAAATGGATAGGTTCAAGCTAGATATAGTGGGAATTAGTGAAGTTCGGTGGCAGAAGGAACAAGACTTTTGGTCAGTTGAATAGAGGGTTATAAATACTCTACAGGCCATTACAATTGCTACACCACGAAGATGACGTGCTACACACGCAAAATTTAACCGACAGGAAGAAGATGCTGTGATATGCAAATGATTAGCTTCTCAGAGCATGGCGCCGGTGGCGACACCTACAACGTGCTGACATGAGGTAAGTTTCCTTATACACAAACAGCAGTTGACCAGCGTTGTCTCGTGAAACGTTGTGATGCCTCGTGTAAGGAGGAGAAAGGCGTATCATCACGTTTCCGACTTTCATAATGTAGCCTGTCGCCATTGCGGTTTATCGTATCGCGACATTGTTGCTCGCGTTGGTCGAGATCCAATGACTGTTAGCAGAATATGGAATTGGTGGGTTCAGGAGGATAATATGGAACGCCGTGCTGGATCCCAACT
This sequence comes from Schistocerca gregaria, assembly GCF_023897955.1. Lineage (NCBI taxonomy): Eukaryota > Metazoa > Arthropoda > Insecta > Orthoptera > Acrididae > Schistocerca > Schistocerca gregaria. The sequence continues at coordinate 101,219,683 of NC_064921.1, read as the reverse complement.
GCCTCGTATCACGAGCACTCGAGATGACAGGCATCTTATTCGAGTGGCCGTAACGGATCGTGCAGCCTCATCTCGATCCTTGAGTCAACACATGGGCACCTTTGCAAGACAACAACCATCCGCACGAACAATTTGACGACGTTTGCAGCAGCATGGACTATCAGCTCTGAGACCATGGCTGCGGTTTCCCTTGACGCTTGTAATGGTGCTTGAATTACGTAAGCATTATGTGACTTCAACTCAACCTATCGATACCAGCAATATTATTCTGTGTTTCTGTAAAGTAGTTAGCATATTTCTGAGGCAATATTCAGATTTGATTTCATTAATGTAGAGGTACTTTGATACATCGATATGTTTATGTTGCAATGATATAATCCTTAATTTTATTCTTTCTTTTGTCACTGTGATCTTTAACGTATTTCTAACTCATGATTTTTGGGTGTGTAAGCAGGTAGTAGTTAGAGTCGGACCTAGAGAAAATCAAGTCTTGGACGCCATGTTGGAAAGACGCATATTTTAGTCAGCTTATTAAATGTGAACTTTAACAGTGAGGAAGACGTTTTCAGGTATGTTTTGTATTGTGAAGTGATAAAAAAGAAGTATAACTTAAATTCGGAGTGCTGATTTTTTTTACATCACTATTGTGCTAATTTTCAAAGGTTTAATCTTCAACAATTCTTTTGTGAAACACATCTATAAAACTTTTGAATATAGCATAATAAAACCTAGGCCTCTTTGCATCCGAGCTTGGAATCATCACCACCTAGATTTTCGACGATAGAGGCTCGATTTTACAACGAGACCAGCGTGGGAAACACGAAAAGATGAATGCCTAGTTTATTCATTATTACATGAAATGACTTTATTAACTGTGCTCTAATGACACCTGCCACATAATGACTTTGTTGTTGCTCGAAAATGCAGTATTTAGCAGCGTGAGGAATATCACAGTCATTATTAAATTTTGACCTTTGTTGTGATAGGGTGATCAGACGCTGCATCACAGACAGGAGCGGTTGCTATGGTGTACTCAACGACGAACCTGCGTGCGTCAATGGTAAAACGTCATTTTTTCGGATGGATCCAGGTTATGTTTACAACATCACAATGATCGCATCCGTGTTTGGCGATATCGCGGTAAACGCACATTGGAAGCTTGTATTCGTCATCGCCATACTGGCGTATAACACGTCATGATGGTATGGGGTGCCAATAGTTACACGTCTCGGTCTCCTCTTGTTCGCAATGACGGCACTTTGAACAGTGGACGCATCACTTCAGATGTGTTACGACCTTCATTCGATCCTTACGAAACCCTACAATTCATAAGAATAATGCACGACCGCATGTTGCAGGTCCTGTACGGGCCTATCTGGATACAGAAAATGTTCGACTGCTGCCCTGGCGAGCACATTCTCCAGATCTGTCTCCAATTGAAAACGACTGGTCAATGGTGGCCGAGCAACTGGCTCGTCTCAATACGCCAGTCACTACTCTTGATGCACTATGGTATCGTGTTGAAGCTGCATGAGCAGCTGTACCTGTACACGCCACGCAAGCTCTGTTTGACTCAATGCCCAGGCGTATCAAGGACGCTATTACGGTCAGAGGTGGTTGTTCTGGGTACTGGTTTCTGAGGATCTGTGCACCTAAATTGGTGAAAATGTAATCACTTGTCAGTTCTAGTGTAATATATTTGTCCAATGAATACCCGTTTATCATCTGCATTTCTTCTTGGTGAAGAAATTTTAATGGCCAGTAGTGTACTAAATCACATATGTGTAATCCAAGAGTAGTTTAAATAATGAATAAAATAATAGCAGCTCGGGTAAGCTACTATATACAGCATAGTGAACGATTATTCTAGCAAAGGTAGACAGGAAGCCCACACTCACCACAGTAGTAAAGGTTTATATGACAACCAGCTCCGCAGATGACGAAGAGATTGATTAAATGTATGATGAGACAAAAGCAATTATTCAGAGAGTGAAGGGAGAAGAAAATTTAATAGTCATGGGTGACTGGAGTTCGATAGCAGGAAAAGGAAGAGAAGGCAAAGTAGTAGGAGAATATGGAATGGAGTAAGGAATGAAAGACGAAGCCGTCTGGCAGAATTTATCACAGAGCATATCTTAAGCACAGCTAACACTTGGTTCAAGAATCATGAAAGAAGGTTGTATACATGGAAGAGGCCTAGAGATACTGGAAGGTTTCAGACAGATTATCTAATGGTACGGAACAACGTTTTAGATAGTAAGACATTTCCAGGGGCAGATGTGGACTATAACCACAATCTATCGAATATGAACTGCAGATTAAAGCTGAGGAAACCGCACGAAGGTGGGAATTTAAGTACATGGGACCTGGATAAACTGACTAAACCAGAGGTTGTACAGAATTTCAGGGAGAGCATAAGGGAACAATTGACAGGAATGGGGGAAAGAAATACAGTAGAAGAAGAATGGGTAGCTTTGAGGGATGAAGTAGTGAAGGCAGCAGAGGATGAAGTAGGTAAAAAGACGAGGGCTAGTAGAAATTATTGGGAAATAGAAGAAATATTAAATTTAAATGATGAAAGGAGAGAATATAAAAGTGCAGTAAATGAAGCAGGCAATAAGCAATACAAATGCCTCAAAACATGAGATCGACAGGAAGTGCAAAATTGCTAAGCAGGGATGGCTAGAGGACAAGTATAAGGATGTAGAGGCCTATATCACTAGGGGTAAGATAGATACTGTCTACATGAAAATTAAAGAGACCTTTGGCGAAATGAGAACCACTTGTATGAATATCAAGAGCTAAGAAGGAAACCTAGTTCTAAGCAAAGAAGGGAAAGCAGAAAAGTCGAAGGAGTATGTAGAGGGTCTATACAGGGGCGATGTACCTGATGACAATATTATGAAAATGTAAGAGGACGTAGATGAAGATGAAATGGGAAATATAATACTGCGTGAACAGTTTGACAGAGCACGGAAAGATCTAAGTCGAAACAAGGCCCCGGGAGTAGACAACATTCTATAGAACTACTGATAGCCGTTGGAGAGCCAGCCCTGACAAAACTCTACCATCTGATGAGAAAGATGTATGAGATAGGTGAAATACCCTCAGACATCAAGGAGAATATAATAATTCCAATCCCAAAACACAACAGGTGTCGACAGATGTGAATATTACCGAACTATCAGTTTAATATGTCACAGCTGCAAAATACTAACACGAATTCTTTACAGAAGAATGGAAAAACTGGTACAAGCCGACTCGGGGAAGATCAGTTTGATTTCTGTAGTAATGCTGGAACACGTGAGGCAATACTGAACGTACGACTTATCTTAGAAGACAGATTATAGGAAGAGAAACCTACGTTTCTAGCATTTGTAGACTTATAGAAAGCTTTTGACAATGTTGATTGGAATATCCTCTTTCAAATTCTGTAGTGGGCAAGGATCAAATACAGGAAGTGAAAGGCTATTTACAATTTGTACAGAAACCAGATGGCAGTTATAAGAGTCGAGGGACATGAAAGAGAAGCAGTGTTTACTCAATCTGTATATTGAGCAAGCAGTAAAGGAAACAAAAGAAAAGTTCGGAGTAGGCATTAAAATCCATGGAGAAGAAATAAAAACTTTGAGGCATGCTGAGTGCATTGTAATTCAGTCAGAGACAGCAAAGGACTTGGAAGAGCAGTTAAACGGAATGGACAGTGTCTTGAAAAGAGGGTATAAGATGAACATCAACAAAATCAAAATGGTTTGTAGTCGAATTAAGTCGGTGATGCTGAGGGAATTAGATCTGGAAATGAGACACTTAAAGTAGTAGATGAGGTTTGCTATTTGGGGAACAAAATAACTGAAGATAGTCGAAGGAGAGAAGATATAAAATGTAGTTGGGCAATGACAAGGAAAGTGTATGTAAAGAAGAGAAATTTGTTGACATCGAGTACAAATGTGTCAGAAAGTCGTTTCTGAAAGTGTAGCCATGTATGGAAGTGAAACATGGACGACAAGTTGTTTAGACAAGAAGAGAATAGAAGCTTTCAAAATGTGGTGCTACAGAAAAATGCTGAAGATTAGATGGGTAGATCACATAACTAAAGAAGAGGTAGTGAATAGAATTGGTGAGAAGAGAAATTTGTGCCACAACTTGATTATAAGAAGGGATCTATTGGTAGGTCATATTCTGAGGCATCAATGGATCACCAATTTAGTATTGGAGGGCAGCGTGGAGGGTAAAGATCATAGAGGGAGACCAAGAGATGAATACATTAAGCAGATTCAGGAAATATGTAGCAGTAGGTACTGGGAGACAAAGAAGCTTGCACAGGATAGAGTAGCATGGACAGCTGCATCAAACCAGTCTCTGGACTGAAGACCACAACAACAACGTTCTTTTTTGTCAGTACATATACGTCACATCTGTCGTCTTCCGTCCAATTCAGATAATTTCTTCATGGTGAGACTTGTTTGCATTATTTTAGACTGTTTAGACTGCATAGTCCTGGTTTCCTTAGAGCTAGCTCGTCTTTAACGGAACCCAGAATCACACTCTTGCTGGAGGGCAGAAGATGCACTTTGATGTTTCTTGATTAGCGTATCTATCTTAAAGGATTTCTTGATTAGCATATCTATCTTAAAGGATACCACACTCGTCGGATTTTCCGTTTGTTCTGCTCGCTCTTGAGGTTTAATGCGTTCTAGTCGAAAAGTATTTCCGATAAGCTTATCAGAGTACACTTTATGGACAAACATAGAACGGAGATGGCTAAACCCTGATGATAAGCTGTGCATCTGAGATAGTTTTAGCTCTGCGAACGAGAATCCGTAATACGCAGCTGCTTTGAGATGTGTGATGACAGGGCAGGGGACTCAACGATTGGTCTACGATGATGTTAGACTGAAGGGCATTTGCATTTAAGCTTCTCTAGCCAGCCAGCGCAAAAAATTGTCGAGCCACAACAACAGTTTTCAATGTCAGTGAACGTCACTAACAGCTTTATACTTTCAGAACTGTTATTTACTCTGAAAGCAACCAGTTTCGGCATTTAATTTTGCCATCTTCAGGCCCCATACGCTTTTATCTGAATAAACGAACTTGTCGTATAGAGCCATAAATCACTGCACATCGTGAATTCCAACCGTTATACAATAGCTTCATACGGAGAAGTTACAGCAGTGACAGCACAAATAGGTGTTACAAAAACTATGAAGGAGTAAAGGATGTATGATATATGTAGCAGACGTCAGTCCTTTGTCTTCCTGTTCCTACTTTCTTTTCTCATCGTATGGTAGATATTCTTACAGCTATTGCGAGATTTCCGAGCAACTATGTGTTTTGTAAATTAATACATCCAGGCAGCGAATCATCACTACCCCAGCCGTAAGACAAGCCCTTACCTCATAGAAAGAAACAATTTTATGCCCTTCTCTCGCATCTGCATCTACATACAAACTCCACTATCCATCATACAGTGTCTGGTGGATGGTACGCTGTTTCATTACTAATCAGTTTCTTTCCTATACCACTCGCAAACAGAGCGAGGGAAAGGCGACTATCTGCCTGTTTTCCGTTAACACAGGTAATACAACATGCACAAAACACTTCAATACCGACAGCAAAGAATATAAATTGCTCACCAGCTTACGAGCCTCAAGCAAGACGCAAGACGCACACGAAAATTATATCAAAGGGCGATTACAGATAGGGACAGACGAATAAGACTTGAAGCATATAGGCATGCTGAAGACTTATACAGACAGACCCTATACAACAAGCGTATAAAACAATGGGAGCTATTTTTTTGCTTTTAGGAAGCTTTAATTGTCGAGTGCTATTAATAGTGTTCCATAGATTTCGTGTTTGTTTTGAATACAGTCAGAGAGTCCCTTTAGTCAGCCATAGTGTCAGTAGTGTCAGTGTCGTCCTAATCGCCGTCTGCTTCGCGTCTGCTGTGCAGCGAGCTACCTTAATTTAAGTATTAACTGTATTTTTCTTACTTGTCACTTCTTCTTCCGTGTGTTTTTGCTTTTAGGAAGCTTTAAAAAAATGGCTCTGAGCACTATGGGACTCAACTGCTGTGGTCATCAGTCCACTAGAACTTAGAACTAATTAAACCTAACTAACCTAAGGACATCACATACATCCATGCCCGAGGCAGGATTCGAACACGCGACCGTAGCAGCAGCGCGGCTCCGGACTGGAGCGCCTAGAACCGCACGACCACCGCGGCCGGCCTAGGAAGCTTTAATTGTCGAGTGCTACTAATAGTGTTCGATAGATTTCGTGTTTGTCTTGAATACAGTCAGAGAGAGTCCCTTTAGTCAGCCATAGTGCCAGTAGTGCTAGTGTTTGTTTTCAATACAGTCCAAAGACAGGTAGCGCTATTTTCATTGTTTTTTTACAAGAAGTTGCTAGCAATCACAGATTAGTGAATAATCAGCCGCCTTTAGTTAATATGCAGTCTACTTAAAAGTTGATTAACTCTCTTCTGTAAATTGATTCCTTAGGATGGATAGGATGTGTGACTGCTGTGTACGGACGCAGGAGGAGCAGCAGGAGCTGGCCACTGTTCGCGAACAGCTGAGCGTATTGATGGCCGCGGTCAACCGTCTTCCGGCTGCTGCTTCGGAGTGTAGCGGCAGTGGGGAGTCTGGTGCGTCGCAAGGTACACCCCAGGTGTTACATGCTTCACCCACTGTCCCTGCTGTCGAGACATCTTCGCGGGTACCGGGCGCGGTTGGGCCACTCTCTCCCCAAGGGGAGTGGCGGGTTCAGCGGCGTTCGCGGCGCACGAGGCGGAGGGTAAATGTGGAGGCTGGCCGTGTGGCTTCGCCCGCTCTGCCTGTGAGTGGACATGTGACAGGCACAGAGGGGAGGGGGCGGAAGGGGTTTATTAGTTATTGAGAGCTCCAACGTTACATCTACATCGACATTTATACTCCGCAAGCCACCCAAAGGTGTGTGGCAGAGGGTACTTTACGTGCCAGTGTCATTACCTCCCTTTTCTGTTCCAGTCGCGTATAGTTCGCGGGATGAACGACTGTCTGAAAGTCTCCGTGCGCGCTCGAATCTCTCTAATTTTGCATTCGTGATCTCCTCGGGAGGTATAAGTAGGGGGAAGCAATATATTCGATACGTCATCCAGAAACGTACCCTCTCGAAACCTGGCGAGCAAGCTACACCGCGATGCAGAGCGCCTCTTTTTAAGTCTGCCACTTGAGTTTGCTTAACATCTCCGTAACGCTATTACGGTTACCAAATAACCCTGTGACGAAACGCGCCGCTCTTCTTTGGATCTTCTCTATCTCCTCCGTCAACCCGATCTGGTACGGACCCCACACTGATGAGCAATACTCAAGCATAGGTCGAGCGAGTGTTTTGTAAGCCACCTCCTATGTTGATGGACTACATTTTCTAAGGACTCTCCCAATGAATCTCAACCTGGTACTCGCCTTACGAACAATGAATTTTTTTATGATCATTCCACTTCAAATCGTTCCGCACGCATACTCACAGATATTTTACAGAAGTAACTGCTACCAGTGTTTGTTCCGCTATCATATAATCATACAATAAACGATCCTTCTTTCTATGTATTCGTAGTACATTACATTTGTCTTTGTTAAGGGTCAGTTTCCACTCCATGCACCAAGTGCCTATCCGCTGCAGATCTTCCTGCATTTCGCTACAATTTTCTAATGCTGCAACTTCTCTGTATACTACAGCATCATCCGCGAAAATCCGCATGGAATTTTCGACACTATCTACTAGGTCATTTATATATATTGTGAAAATGTTAGGAGGGTGATGGAGTCCCTTAGGGAAATAGCGGAAAGGTCTGGGAAGAAGGCCAGTGTTCACTCTGTCTGCTTGCCGGCGGGTCTCATCCGAGATGTGGAGGAGGCGCTACCGGCGGCGATAGAGAGCACTGGGTGCACTCCTTTGGTTTGAAGCCTAGTGGAAGGCTTAAACCAAAGGCTCAGACGATTCTGCGGAGATCTGGGGTACAAATTTCTCGACCTCCGCTATCAGGTGGAGAAATGTAGGGTCCCCCTGAATAAGTCAGGCGTGCACTACACGTCAGAAGCGTCTACAAGTGTAGCGGAGTAGGTGTGGAGTGCACATGGGGGTTTTTAGGTTAGAGAATTCCCTTCCTAGGACAGACAAGACGCTTCTTGAGACGCGGCAAGGTAGGAGTAGGCGAAATGCAACAGGGAATAGCAATATTAATGAGCTAATAGTAAACTGCTAGAGCGTCTATAGAAAGGTACCAGAACTGCTCTCATTAATAAACGGTCACAACGCCCATATAGAACTAGGGACAGAAAGTTGGCTGAAACCAGACGTAAACAGTAATGAAATCCTAAACTCAGATTGGAAAGTATACCGCAGAGACAGGCTGGACAGTGAAGGGGGAGGCGTGTTCATAGCGATAAGAAGTGCAACAGTATCGAAGGAAGTTGACGGAGATCCGAAACGTGAAATGATTTGGGTGAAGGTCACGGTTAAAGCAGGCTCAGACGTGGTAATTGGATGTCTCTACAGGCCCCCTGGCTAGGCAGCTGTTGTGGCTGAGCACCTGAAGGATAATTTAGAAAATATTTCGAGTAGATTTCCCCACCATGTTATAGTTCTGGATGGAGATTTTAATTTGCCGGATATAGACTGGGAGACTCAAACGTTCATAACGGGCGGCAGGGACAAGGAATCCAGTAAAATTTTTTAAAGTGGTTTATTTGAAAACTACCTTGAGCAGTTAAACAGAGAACCGACTCGTGGCGATAACATACTAGACCTTCTTATGACAAACAGACCCGAACTATTTGAAACAGTTAACGCAGATCAGGGAATCAGCGATCATAAAGCGGTTACTGCATCGATGATTTCAGCCGTAAATAGAAATATTAAAAAAGGCGGGGAGATTTTTTTGGTTAGCAAAAGAGACAAAAAGCAGATTACAGAGTACCTGGCGGCTCAACACAAAAGTTTTGTCTCAAGTACAGATGGTGTTGAGGATTAGTGGACTAAGTTCAAAACCATCGTACAATATTCGTTAGATGGGTATGTGCCAAGCAAGACCGTAAGAAATGGAAAAGACCCACCATGGTACAACAACCGAGTTAGAAAACTGCTGCTGAAGCAAAGGTGGTAACTTCACAGCAAACATAAACATAGCAGAAGCTTTGCAGACAAACAAAAGTTAGGCGAAGCGAAATGTAGTGCGAGGAGTGCTATGCGAGAGGCGTTCAATGAATTCGAAAGTAAAGTTCTGTGTACTGACTTAGCAGAAAATCCTAAGAAATTTTTGTCTTATGAGAAAGCGGTAGGTGGATCAAAACAAAATGTTCATACACTCTGTGACCCAAATGGTACTGAAACAGAGGATGGCAGACTTAAGGACGAAATACTAAATGTCTTTTTCAAAAGCTGTTTCACAAAGGAAGACTGCACTGTAGTTCCTACTCTAGATTGTCGCACAGATGACAAAATGGTAGATATCGAAATAGACGACAGAGGGATTGAGAAATAATTAAAATCGCTCAAAAGAGGAAAGGCCGCTGGACCTGATGGGATACCAGTTCGATTTTACACAGAGTACGCTAAGGAACTTGCCCCCCTTCTTGCAGGGGTGTACCGTAGGTCTCTAGAAGAGCGTAGCGTTCCAAAGGATTGGAAAATGGCACAGGCCATTCCCGTTTCCAAAAGGGACGTCGAACAGATGTGCAGAACTATAGACCTATATCCCTAACGTCGATCAGTTGTAGAATTTTGGAGCACGTGTTATGTTCGAGTGTAATGACTTTTCTGGAGACTAGAAATCTACTCTGTAGGAATCAGCATGGGTTTCGTAAAAGACGGTCGTCTGAAACCCAGCTCGCGCTATTCGTCCACGAGACTCAAAGTGCCATAGACACGGGTTCCCAGGAAGATGTCGTGTTTCTTGACTTCCGCAAGGCGTTTGATACAGTTCCCCACAGTCGTTTAATGAACAAATTAAGAGCATATGTACTATCAGACCAATTGTGTGATTGGATTGAGGAGTTCCTAGATAACAGAACACAGCATGTCATCCTCAATGGACAGAAGTCTTCCGAAGTAAGAGTGATTTCAGGTGTGCCGCAGGAGAGTGTCATAGGACCGTTGCTATTCACAATATACATAAATGAGCTGGTGGATGACATCGGAAGTTCACTGAGGCTTTTTGCAGATAGTGCCGTGGTGTATCGAGAGGTTGTAACAATGGAAAATTGTACAAAAATGCAGGAGGATCTGCAGCGAATTGACGCATGGCGCAGGGAATGGCAATTGAATCACAATGTAGACAAGTATAATGTGCTGCGAATACATAGAAAGATAGATCCCTTATCGTTTAGCTACAAAATAGCAGGTCAGCAACTGGAAGCAGTTAATTCCATAAATTATCTGGGAGAACGCATTAGGAGTGATTTACAATGTAATGATCATATAAAGTTGATCGTCGGTAAAGCAGATGCCAGACTAAGATTCATTGGAAGAATCCTAAGGAAATGCAATCCGAAAATAAAGGAAGTAGGTTACAGTACGTTTGTTCGCCCACTGCTTGAACACTGCTCAGCAGTGTGGGATTCGTACCGGATAGGTATGGTAGAAGAGAGAGAGAAGATCCAACGGAGAGCAGCGCGCTTCGCTACAGGATCATTTAGTAATCGCGAAAGCGTTACGGAGATGATAGATAAACTCCAGTGGAAGACTCTGCAGGAGCTCGGTACGGGCTTTTGTTAAAGTTTCGAGAACATACCTTCAACTAAGTGTCAAGCAGTATATTTCTCCCTCCTACATATATCTCGCGAAGAGACCATGACGATAAGATCAGAGAGATTAGACCCTACACGGAATCATACCGACAATCCTCCTTTCCACGAACAATACGAGACTGGAATGGAAGGGAGAACCGATAAAGGTACTCAGGGTACCCTCCGCCACACACCGTCAGGTGGCTTGCGGAGTATGGATGTAGATGTAGATGTAGAACACAGAGCAAAATATATGGGAGGAACCATACAAAATACTGATAGAGAAGATAAAAACCCTATTATTTCTGGGAACGCTAAGGCAGGATTACGGCACGATGACGAGGGGATGGAGGAATACAGAGGAGTTTCTGCTCTATAAACTGCTCCCTGACGACGTTATCGATACAGACACACAATATCATGCAACACTAAGAGAAAACCTACACACACCATATAACACTGCAACTGTCACCTGTCCTTTTGGGCAAGAAGAGGTTGCGCTAGCAATCTCAGAGCTCAAAAACAAAAAAGCACCTCGGATAGATGGTATCCACTCGGAAACACTGAAAAAACTAGCACCGCAGATCACCCCGTTCTTAACAACGTTACTGAACGATGCCTTACGACTCGGCAGGGTACCTACAGTATAGAAAACCTCCAAAGCAGTCATTAGTAAGAAATCAGCGGACAGGGATCCTTCAGATCCAAAGACTTAAAGAACAAAATGCCTAATGAACACCCTAGGAAAGATTCAGGAGAAGCTACTGTGTAAGCGCCGGCAAACACACAGAGTTCTCAGGGGTATGAGCCAACACTAATTCGGCTTCAGATCTGGCAGATCAATAGATGATGCCATCAACCAGGCCCTGCACATAGTTAACACTACAAAACACGAATACGTCATGGCAGTAATGATTGACATTGCCGGAGCATTTGATAATTTTTGCTGGCCCGCACTGTTTCAGAGGCTAAGACATCTGGAGGTACCGCAATCACTCTACAACTTTTTCTAGACTACTGTAAAGACCGAGTAGTCGAATGGCAGATGGACAGCCGGAAAGTAATTAAAAGAATTACCAAAGGCTGTCCTCAGGGGTCGATCTGCGGCCCCATCTTCTGGGACATAACAATCGAACCCCTCCTACAACTTCTGGATGGGGATGACAGGTCAGACGGAATTGTCTGCTACGCCGATGACCTAAAAGTTGTAGTCACTGCAAACAACAGAGCCCAGTTAGAAGAGAAAGCCAGTGGAATACTACAAACAATTACTCAGTGGTGTCACAGCAACAAACTCAGGATAGCCGAAAACAAAACAACATACACTTTACTGAAAGGATCACTCCAAAGGAATCCTTCGGTTAAAACTGGGGACACAAACATCAAACGAGAACACATTACGCGCTATCTTGGGGTACACATAGATGAAAAGTTGAATTTCCACGAACACATAAGGCTAACAACAGTTAAAGCAGAAAATATACTACACAAACTGGTGAGGCTACATTCAAAACAGTACAGACTACTTCTACCAGTCATACGTACATAGCACTGTGCGCTCTTCGAATCAGTACTCAGCTTCCCAGCTAGCACGTGGGCACATAGACTGAACGTGGTCACTAACAAAGCATCCGTCAGACGAAGGCAGAGAAGTGTCCTACTTAGGCTATCTGGAGCCTTCGGTACCACCTCAGCGGATGCACTGTGTGTGGTGCTCGGAATATGCCTCATAGATATCATGATCAAATACACAGCTCCAAGCTACTGGATAAGTGTGGGGAGGCTAGATAAGTTACACACAATAACTGGTGTTCCCATTGAGACGATACGTCACCTTAAAAGTTGGCCTTTGGACACATGGCAAGGTGAGTGAGATGTAAGTGGTAGGGGACGTAGACTGCACGACTTACTCCCTGACATAAAGGAGCGGTTGAGAATGAGACATATCGATCCCAGTTGCGGTATGGTACATTTCTTAACCGGACACGGACCTTATCCCACGCACTTAAACCGCGTGAGTCTGAGGCAGACACCTACATACACATGCTAGGAAGAAGGTTCCCCAGAACACGCTGTCTTTTTCTGCGGGTAATACGCGAACCATAGACATACACTACACTTAGACTACACAGATACAGATACAGATATATACACAGCAATAAGCGACGAAGAACAATGGGCACAATTAAACGCACTGACAAACAGTATTTCAAAAACAACACATGAAGAGTATATGCGGACACGACATTACATACATGCCTATGTGCAGCGTAACAGCAATCTCCAGAGGATGGACATCGATAGCCACAGTGACAGCGAAAATAGTGACAATGAGGAGGAACGAGAGGAGGAAGCTGAGATGTGACAGTAAATAAGCAAAAGTGCTGGCAGTCTAGCCAAGAAAACACCAAGTGCTGTACATGGATTGGCACCTAAAGTAGTTAATAAATAGGATAAGCAACATTATTTCTCTACTAATAACAATGTGTGTGTGTGTGTGTGTGTGTGTGTGTGTGTGTGTGTGTGTGTGTGTGTGTGGGACTGGCGGTCAACGGCTCAAGAAACCATTCCGAGGTATTCACCGTCAGTCACATTTGGTGATGGTACTAACAAATCACTCATCTATCCTATCTTCTTTTTATATTCTTCTTATATTTCAACCTTAAATTCTTGTTATTGTGAAAAGTATTATTCTTCGTAAATGTTGTAGATAAAACAAAAGTAAAGAAAACTGCTGCGGATCCTAAGCATTCGAGCAGTACTCAAGAATAGGTCGCACTAGCGCCTTATGTGCGGTTTCCTTTACAGATGAACCACAATTTCCCAAACTTTTCACAATAAATCGACGTCAACCATTAACCTTCCCTAGCACAGTTCTCGCATGCTCGTTCCATTTCATATCATTTTGCAACGTTACGCTCAGATATTTAAACGACGTGACTGTGCCAATCAAGATTATCCTAATGCTGTGCTCGAAAATTAGGGTTTGTTTTCCCTACTTATCTGCTTTAACTTAGGTTTAGGGGTAGTTTCCATTGATCACACTAACTAGAAATTTTGTCTAAATCATCTTGTGTCCTCCTACAGTCATTCAACTTTGACAACTTCCTATACATCAAACAACCCTAGACTGTTGCCCACCCTGCCTGTCAAATCATTTATGTATACACAAAATTACAGCAGTCCTGCCACACGTCCCTAGAGCACTCATGTCCATACCACTGTCTCTGGCCAACATCCACCAAAGAGGAGAACGTACTGGGTTTTATTTCTTAGAGAAGTCTTCAAACTACTCTCATATCTGGGAACCTATTCCATACGCTTCAAGCCAATTATTCAAAATGACAGTCACAATCCCATTTTTCATTTCTCCACCAACCGGTTTCAACCCACGGTGGGGTCATCTTCAGAGCAATTTACACTATTTGGTCGGTCGCTGGAGTCGTCACCCTGCCTGTGCACGGTTGGTAACACCAAATGGTGTAAATTGCCTTGAAGATGACTCCAACGCGGGTTGAAACCGGTTGGCGGCAAAATAAATAAAGCGATTGTTACTGTCTTTTTGAATAATTGATTATAAGTAAATTAATCGCTGTAATCCCCACACAACTATGTTGCCTAAAAAAATGTGTTAACTGTATGCCGTGGGAGACAGCGTCAAACGCTCTTCGGAAATCCAGGAATATAGAATCTGTCTGTTGCCCTTTCTCCATAATTGTCAACAAGAAAAAAATCGCACATATGTTCTATGTGGTACTTCTTGTACTGTCCAGATTTTACACGGTATTTTCTCTTACTTAAAGAGTTCTATATCTTGGAACGGTAACTGTGTTTTAAAGCACTTTTAATTAATTATTATAGTATATAGTATTTATTAGAATCTCTAGGATGTTTCCGGGGACATGCAGTACTTATATAATGTACAACGCTAACGGATTTGTTTGACACTGCAGTTCGTTATAATTTCCTATAGGTATTTGATACCTTTCTCAGTGCAGATTTCCTAGCTAGCATCTCAAGATCGCACAATTTCGGCGTTCATTAGCATATAGCTTCAGGTTTTTGCTTTTCACTGAGTAATAGAAAAAATCTTCTTTAAACAAATACGTGGCATGATTCTGAAACATCTTCGGTGCTCAGAATGAGTGTTTCACTTTGCAGTAGAGTGTGAGCTCTTTTGAAACTTACGGACAGTTTGAAATTGTATTAGAGACAAAGATTCCTATATCGTACGTTGCCATTTTCGGAAAATGTTCTTATCGACTGTGCTGTTCAGCCACGACTCACGATATACCCTCATCGAGTTTTCACTTCCAAACTTCGCATAAGCTCTATTGCAGATCCTGCCGGACCAGCACGTGTAAAAAGAAGCATACAGTGCAGCATTCCCAGAATGACTACGTCATTCCGATAACATTTCCTGCAAAATGCAAGGTTCTGGGTTTGACTCCCGAGTTTTAATGTGCTTGACATTTCATCATCAGTGACGACAACAGTAGTGGAAATACATGAAAACCCAACACTAATACAACTGAGTCGACGGACAGCTCTCTGCGTTCGAACCATTACTGAAAGTATTGCACTTCTATAGTTTTTAATAGTTTTCTGAAATTGTTACACAAAATTCCTACCTCTTGTAAAATTGTGGTGTATCGCTAATTATTCTTAGTAGTATTGGGAACTAGACACAAATTTCCTACAGTCACCCACCATTAAACATTTTAATAACTAGGTTTGAAGACCAGCTTTCTAATTTCAAATGTCGGGAAGATGAATAATGTGTTCTCAATAGATAGTTTCATCGCAATATTTGTATCATGTTTGCGGGTTTGAATAGGCCACGGAAACAATGGTAAGGTTATCGGTCATAGTGAATTACATTCTACAAGTTAATTAGGTGATGGTGTTACAAACTTTTAATGTTTTGGGGTAATCATCTCAAACAAAGGTAAGGGACCCTGGTCCAGAAAAGACAGACTCGTGAATTTTAAGCGAAAATCTTTCTGGTAACTCTGACAGTGGACTGCATGTTCCGGTAGTGTTGTTGCTAAGACTGTGGGACAGGCAGCGCCGATAAGCACTTAGGTGTGGAGGTTGAGATAATAACTCAAACAATCGTATGCAAATGGTGTACTGTGTACTGATAGGAGCAGCACTGCTGTACAGTATGTGTACTCTAATAGACTGGAATCTACACTACTGGCCATTAAAATTGCCACACCAAGAAGAAATGCAGATGATAAACGGGTATTCATTGGACAAATATATTATACTAGAACTGACATGCGATTACATTTTCACGCAATTTGCTTGCATACATCCTGAGAAATCAGTACCCAGAACAACCACCTCTGGTCGTAATAACGGCCTTGTTACCCCTGGGCATTGAGTCAAACAGAGCGTGGATGGAGTGCACAGGTACAGCTGCCTATGCAGCATCAACACGATGACACAGTTTATCACGAGTAGTGACTGGAGTATTGTGACGAGTCAGTTGCTAGGCCACCATTGACCATACGTTTTCAATTGGTGATACATCTGGAGAATGTGCTGGGCAGGGCAGCAGTGGAACATTGTCTGTATCCAGAAATGCCCGTACAGGACCTGCAACATACGGTCGTTCATTATCCTACTAAGATGTAGGGTTTCGTAGGGATCGAATCGCGCAGAGCCACGGGTGGTAACAAATCTGGAATGTAACGTCCACTGTCCAAAGTGCCGTCAATGCGAACAAGAGGTGACAGAGACGTGTAAACGATGGCAACCTGTAACATCACGCCGGGTGATACGCCAGAATGGCGATGACGAATACACGCTTCCAATGTGCGTTCACAGCTATGTCGCCAAACACGGATGCGACCATCATGATGCTGTAAACACAACCTGGATTCATCCGAAAAAATTCCGTTTTGCCATTCGTACAGCCAGGTTCGTCGTTAACTATACCATCGCAGGCGCTCCTCTCTGTGATGCAGCGTCAAGGGTAACCGCAGCTATGGTCTCCGAGCTAATAGTCCATGCTGCTGCAAACGTCGTCGAACTGTTCGTGCAGATGGTTGTTGTCTTGCAAATGTACCCATCTGTTGACTCAGGGATCGAGACATTGCTGCACGATCCGTTACATCCACGCGGATAAGATGCCTGTCATCTCGACTGCTAGTGATACGAGGCCGTTGGGATCCAGCACGGCGTTCCATACTAACCTCCTGTACCCACCGATTCCATATTCTGCTAACAGTCATTGGATCTCGACCAACGCGAGCAGCAATGCCGCGATTCCTTAAACCGTAATCGCGATAGTCTACAATCCGATCTCTATCAAAGTGCGAAACGTGATGGTACGCATTTCCCTTCCTTACACGAGGCATTACAACAACGTTTCAACAGGCAACGCCGGTCAACAGCTCTCCGTGTATGAGAAATCGGTTGGAAACATTCCTCATGTCAGCACGTTGTAGGTGTAGCCACTGGTACCAACCTTGTGTGAATGCTCTGAAAAGCTAATCATTTGCATATCAAAGCATCTTCTTCCTGCCGGTTAAATTTCGCGTCTGTAGCACGTCATCTTCGAAGTGTAGCAATTTTAATGGACAATAATGTATATTTTCAAGTTGAAATATTAATGTTGATGAGCCCTAAGCTAGTTCAGACGTACCGAGTTAGTAAAGCTGCACGTATGTTTTTCGCGTATCGACAACCAAATAGGAACAGAACAGAAACTGAAATGTTCTACAGCACCAAATATTTACCTAGAAGGCATACGGCTCACACTATCTTTCCGAGACTGTTACAACGATTAAGTGGAACAGGAAATTGGCGAGGGCGAGAAATCGCAAGGACTCCGGACTTAGAACACGCAGTGCTTGCTCTAGTGGATGAAGCGTCTGCAATCAACACTCTATCAGTCGCACGTGAAATTAGTGTCTCGCGAAGTACTGTATGGCTAACGTTACGGAGAATGGAGATACACCCCTACTATCCACAGAAATTGCATGCTTTCTCTCTTGCTGACTTCCGATCTCGTGTCGTGTACAATCAATTGTTCTTGCAGCGCCTTGCAGTGCATTCTCACTTCCCTGCATATGAGAATCCCCACGCTAAAGTTGTGAAGAGCAATCAGCACAGATTGCCAGGCATGATACGGGCAAGCATCGTCAATGATTACGTACTAGGGCCGTTTCTTTTCCTTCCTCGGTTAAAGGCACCTGTGCACACAGTTTTCATCAGAGACTTGCTACTCAGTTGCTAGAACATATCATTGTTATTTGTCAACGGATGTGGTTCCAACGTGATGGAGTCTCATCATACTTTGGACGGAGCGTTCATGAACACATGGATCAGGACGTTCACCTGATCTCACCCCACCTAATTTCTTCCGGTAAGGCGACGTGAGAAGCCTCGTGTACGAGACGCCAGTTCAGATTTTAAGGGACCTCATGGCAAGAATTATCGCGGCCTGGGACACTTTTCAAACGACACCCGGAATACTAAAACGGGTAGAACAGAACTTTGTGCGACGATTCCTTGGTTGTACTGACGATGGGTGACGTTATTCTTAAAAAGTGTGCTAAATGGAGGAACGTGTGAAACTTATGCAGATAAATGAAACTCATTATCATTGTACCACAGACAGGATTTTCGGTCTGTCTGCCTTCAGTTTACATGCGTCGTTACTATACCATTAACAGAGTAAATTATCTGTGCGGGTGTTGGGAAATATTCAGCAGGGATGCTGAACATCACGACAAAACTTGAGAAGTTGAGGACCTTACTTTGTGCGCTGCGCGAAGCTATGATGGAACTTGAATAAATTTTCGCTTATACCTCCAGACTTGGTAGTTCCTTTACCTCAGATTCATACATTTGCCCTTCTCCATCATCCTTGAAAGTTTGTAACATCGTCATTCAATTACTCTGTGCATTCTGTGACGCAAACAACAATTGTTGTTTTTTCACCAAGTAATAGTTTTAAAATAGATATTTCCCTTTTCACCACATATTCAGACGCCTAAGAACCTATTTAGAAATTAAGACACTTAAAGTATTGCGATCATTTGATGAAAAAATATTGATGCAAATATGTACCTAGATAAAAATTAGTAACACTGATGCTCACCTGGACTGGCTCCGTGTCCTCCGAACATACGGCTGTTTGATTCCTCCCCTGTACGCACCGGGTGCCACAGAGAAATGGTTGCCCCTGGAAAAAAGTTAGCCACTTGTTAGGAACCTGCCGCGGCAGCAGATGTAGTAGCGACGTTGGAAAGTACTGTGTTGCACCGACTCACCACGCATACATGCGGCTCCAGCTATCAAAAGAAACGCTTCTCGCAGCATGCTGACTGACGATATTCACGTGCGGTATCCGCACTCTGTTGTTTATGTAGATCACCATATCGCCTTAATTATGTTGGATTACGACTGCCTCTGAAAGCAGCCATCATCATCAGTCATCAGCGCCTCTTCCGTATATATATACTCCTGGAAATGGAAAAAAGAACACATTGACACCGGTGTGTCAGACCCACCATACTTGCTCCGGACACTGCGAGAGGGCTGTACAAGCAATGATCACACGCACGGCACAGCGGACACATCAGGAACCACGGTGTTGGCCGTCGAATGGCGCTAGCTGCGCAGCATTTGTGCACCGCCGCCGTCAGTGTCAGCTAGTTTGCCGTGGCATACGGAGCTCCATCGCAGTCTTTAACACTGGTAGCATGCCGCGACAGCGTGGACGTGAACCGTATGTGCAGTTGACGGACTTTGAGAGAGGGCGTATAGTGGGCATGCGGGAGGCCGGGTGGACGTACCGCCGAATTGCTCAACACGTGGGGCGTGAGGTCTCCACAGTACATCGATGTTGTCGCCAGTGGTCGGCGGAAGGTGCACGTGCCCGTCGACCTGGGACCGGACCGCAGCGACGCACGGATGCACGCCAAGACCGTAGGATCCTACGCAGTGCCGTAGGGGACCGCACCGCCACTTCCCAGAAAATTAGGGACACTGTTGCTCCTGGGGTATCGGCGAGGACCATTCGCAACCGTCTCCATGAAGCTGGGCTACGGTCCCGCACACCGTCAGGCCGTCTTCCACTCACGCCCCAACATCGTGCAGCCCGCCTCCAGTGGTGTCGCGACAGGCTTGAATGGAGGGACGAATGGAGACGTGTCGTCTTCAGCGATGAGAGTCGCTTCTGCCTTGGTGCCAATGATGGTCGTATGCGTGTTTGACGCCGTGCAGGTGAGCGCCACAATCAGGACTGCATACGACCGAGGCACACAGGGCCAACACCCGGCACCATGGTGTGGGGAGCGATCTCCTACACTGGCCGTACACCTCTTGTGATCGTCGAGGGGACACTGAATAGTGCACGGTACATCCAAACCGTCATCAAACCCATCGTTCTACCATTCCTAGACCGGCAAGGGAACTTGCTGTTCCAACAGGACAATGCACATCCGCATGTATCCCGTGCCACCCAACGTGCTCTAGAAGGTGTAAGTCAACTACCCTGGTCAGCAAGATCTCCGGATCTGTCCCCCATTGAGCATGTTTGTGACTGAATGAAGCGTCGTCTCACGCGGTCTGCACGTCCAGCACGAACGCTGGTCCAACTGAGGCGCCAAGTGGAAATGGCATGGCAAGCCGTTCCACAGGACTACATCCAGCATCTCTACGATCGTCTCCATGGGAGAATAGCAGCCTGCATTGCTGCGAAAGGTGGATATACACTGTACTAGTGCCGACATTGTGCATGCTCTGTTGCCTGTGTCTATGTGCCTGTGGTTCTGTCAGTGTGATCATGTGATGTATCTGACCCCAGGAATGTGTCAATAAAGTTTCCCCTTCCTGGGACAATGAATTCACGTTGTTCTTATTTCAATTTCCAGGAGTATATATATATATATATATATATATATATATATATATATATATATATATATATATATATATATATATATATATTGTGGGCAGCCAAGTGATAAAGAAATACAAGAGCTTTAGCAGCTCAAAACTGTTTTGTTAATCTATTTTCTTCCGTGTACATTTAAAATACCTCATAATATGTTTTTTAAGCAAGTTGGAGATTTTGCGACATCTCAACTTTTACTTGAGAGTGGCTATAAACCCGAAATTACGCTTGTGTGAAGGGATGGCTACTAATTAACTGTCAAATGGTGAAAAATGTCTCTCAAAATCTATAATTCCACTTATTAATTCAGTTTGCTTTATTTCTCCATTACATGGGATATATACTCCTGCACAATGAAAGTAAGGTGTGAATCAGTGTCAAATGTGGAATGAATAATTATTTCAAACATCCCGTTGACGCGTTATACGAAATATTTCCGAAGGATATCTTACTACGTTCCATTAAATCACGGGAATGTATCTACAATTATCCATATGGAAAGATTTTGAGTTATTAATAATCAAAACCCCCCCATGAACCATGGACCTTGCCGTTGGTGGGGAGGCTTGCGTGCCTCAGCGATACAGATGGCCGTACCGTAGGTGCAACAACAACGGAGGGGTATCTGTTGAGAGGCCAGACAAACATGTGGTTCCTGAAGAGGGGCAGTAGCCTTTTCAGTAGTTGCAGGGGCAACAGTCTGGATGATTGACTGATCTGGCCTTGCAACATTAACCAAAACGGCCTTGTTGTGCTGTTACTGCGAACGGCTGAAAGCAAGGGGAAACTACAGCCATAATTTTTCCCGAGGACATGCAGCTTTACTGTATGATTAAATGATGATGGCGTCCTCTTGGATAAAATATTCCGGAGGTAAAATAGTCTCCCATTCGGATCTCCGGGCGGGGACTACTCAGGAGGACGTCGTTATCAGGAGAAAGAAAACTGGCGTTCTACGGATCGGAGCGTGGAATGTCATATCCCTTAATCGGGCAGGTAGGTTAGAAAATTGAAAAAGGGAAATGGGTAGGTTAAAGTTAGATATAGTGGGAATTAGTGATGTTCAGTGGCAGGATGAACAAGACTTTTGGTCAGGTGAATACAGGGTTATAAATACAAAATCAAATAGGGGTAATGCAGTAGTAGGTTTAATAATGAATAAAAAATAGGAGTGCGGGTAAGCTACTACAAACAGCATAGTGAACGCATTATTGTGGCCAAAATAGACACAAAGCCCATGCCTACTACAGTAGTACAAGTTTATATGCCAACTAGCTCTGCAGATGATGAAGAAATTGATGAGATGTATGATGAGATAAAAGAAATTATTCAGGTAGTGAAGGGAGACGAAAATTTAATAGTCATTGGTGACTGGAATTCGTCAATAGGAAAAGGGAGAGAAGGAAACATAGTAGGTGATTATGGATTGGGGCAAAGAAATGAAAGAGGATCCGTCTGGTAGAATTTTGCACAGAGCATTACTTAATCATAGCTAACACTTGGTTCAAGAATCATAAAAGGAGGTTGTATACATGGAAGAATCCTGGAGATACTAAAAGGTATCAAATAGATTATATAATGGTAAGGCAGAGATTTAGGAACCAAGTTTTAAATTGTAGGACATTTCCAGGGGCAGATATGGACTCTGACCACAATCTATTGGTTATGACCTGTAGGTTGAAACAATTGACAGGAATGGGGAAGATAAACACAACAGAAGAAGAATGGGTAGCTCTGAGGGATGAAGTTGTGAAAGCAGCAGAGGATAAAGTAGGTAAGAAGACGAGGGCTGCTAGAAATCCTTGAGTAACAGAAGAAATATTGAATTTAATTGATGAAAGGAGAAAAGATAAAAATGCAGTAAATGTAGCAGGCAAAAAGGAATACAAACTCAAAAATGAGATCGACAGGAAGTGCAAAATGGCTAAGCAGGGATGGCTAGAGGACAAATGTAAGGATGTAGAAGCTTATCTCACTAGGGGTAAGATAGATACCGCCTACAGGAAAATTAAAGAGAACTTTGGAGAGAAGAGAACCACGTGTATGAATATCAAGAGCTCAGATGGCAACCCAGTTCTAAACAAAGAAGGGAAGGCAGAAAGGTGGAAAGAGTATATAGAAGGTTTATACAAGGGCGATGTACTTGAGAACAATATTGTGGAAATGGAAGAGGATGTAGATGAAGACGAAATGGGAGATAAGATTTAGCGTGAAGAGTTTGACAGAGCACTGAAAGACCTGAGTCGAAACAAGGCCCCCAGAGAAGACAACATTCCATTAGAACTACTGACGGCCTTGGGAGAGCCAGTCATGACAAAACTCTACCAGCTTGGTGAGCAAGATGTATGAGACAGCCGAAATACCCTCAGACTTCAAGAAGAATATAATAATTCCAATCCCAAAGAAAGCAGGTGTTGACAGATGTGAAAATTATCGAACTATCAGTTTAATAAGCCACAACTGCAAAATACTAACGCGAATTCTTTACAGACGAATCGAAAAAGTGTTAGATGCGGACCTCGGGGAGGATCAGTTTGGATTCCGTAGAAATGTTGGAACACGTGAGGCGATACTGGCCTTACGACTTATCTTAGAAGGAAGATTAAGGAAAGGGAAACCTACGTTTCTAGCATTTGTAGACATAGAGAAAGCTTTTGACAACGTTGACTGAAATACTCTCTTTCAAATTCTAAAGGTGACAGGGGTAAAATACAGGGAGCGAAAGGCTATTTACAATTTGTACAGAAACCAGATGGGAGTTATAAGAGTCGTGTGGCATGAAAGGGAAGCAGTGATTGGGAAGGGAGTGAGACAGGGTTGTAGCGTCTTCCCGATGTTATTCAATCTGTATATTGAGCAAGCAGTAAAGGAAACAAAAGAAAAATTTGGAGTAGGTATGAAAATTCATGGAGAAGAAGTAAAAACTTTGAGGATTGCCGATGACATTGTAATTCTGTCAGAGACGGCAAAGGACTTGGAAGAGCAGTTGAACGGAATGGACAGTGTCTTGAAAGGAGGATATAAGATGAACATCAACAAAAGCAAAACGGGGATAACGGAATGCAGTCAAATTAAATCGGAAGATGCTGAGGAAATTAGATTAGGAAATGAGACACTTAAAGTAGTAAAGGAGTTTTGCTATTTAGGAAGTAAAATAACTGATGATGGTCGAAGTAGAGAGGATATAAAATGTAGACTGGCAATGGCAAGGAAAGCGTTTCTGAAGAAGAGAAAGTTGTTAACATCAAATATAGATTTATGTATCAGGAAGTCGTTTCTGAAAGTATTTGTTTGGAGTGTACCCATGTATGGAAGTGAAACATGGACGATAACTAGTTTGGACAAGAAGAGAATAGAAGCTTTCGAAATGTGGTGCTACAGAAGAATGCTGAAGATAAGGTAGATAGATCACGTAACTAATGAGGAGGTATTGAATAGGATTGGGGAGAGGAGAAGTTTGTGGCACAACTTGACTAGAAGAAGGGATCGGTTGGTAGGACATGTTTTGAGGCATCAAGGGATCACAAATTTAGCATTGGAGGGCAGCGTGGAGGGTAAAAATCGTAGAGGGAGACCAAGAGATGAATACACTAAGCAGATTCAGAAGGATGTAGGTTGCAGTAGGTACTGGGAGATCAAGAAGCTTGCACAGGATAGAGTAGCATGGAGAGCTGCATCAAACCAGTCTTAGTACTGAAGACAACAACAACAACAACAACAACAATCAAAACATAGTATGCAGTGCATCAAGCGTTTCCCATGTCTTATAACTTTTTAAATCCGAAGGGTGAGTCATTTAAGTGCTAATTCTGGAATACTTTTAAAAAATATTGTAATTCTGTTACTCACAGTTACATACCAGAAACACCAGTACTAACTGAATAATTATGTGAAGAAATCAGGCTACTTCGTCTTAGGATGAATTCTGTCGCTCCAAAATCTTTTTGGCAATTTTGGATGCGAGGAGGAGAACAGGACATAAAACATGTAACACTAGCACAGTGCAAGCTGTTAAAACAGCTGGCCAAGTTTTGTAGGCTTAGCACAATTTTAATTGAAATACAGCACTTAAAATTTGGGCAAAAGTTCGAAAATTTCGTCACAACATACCCTTTCATTTCTAGATTCTCCTGGTCACGGAAATTTGTGAATTATAAAATTCTATATCTTCCTTTGGTCGTTTAGCAGAACAGCAAACAAAATCTGTAGTTATTAAGTGGAGACCCATAGATCACATCTGCATCTACACTTACATTTATGCGAGAAGGTACTTCTAACGTTCCGAAAATCTTGCCCTTTCGATTTCTACTCACAACTGTAGTGAAGGAAAAATTACTAGCTGTATGATTCCGCAGATATTGGTACACTGACACTGTTAGAGACAAAGAGAAATGACATTTGGTAAAACACGTAGAGAATGAGACATCTGGGAAGGAACTTAGAAAATATTTAAGAGTCCAACAGAAACCCAGTTTTCAAGTGATAATGCTCAAGTGAGCTGAGTGAACGAGTGAATATCACCGATGATTCACCGAAGTCGAAATTAATTTCGACACTGAGGACGACCAGAAGCATTGAAATGTGATGAACAACGTGATAGCTATGGCAGAATAAGTAGGATGAGTGGGAACTTAGAGTTTACTTACGTGGGTCTCCAAGCAAGACTGGGCTGCTAGGCGTTTGTGTGGTGGCTCCGTGTGGTGTGTGCGTGTGTGTGTGTGAATGTGTGTGTGTGTGTGTGTGTGTGTGTGTGTGTGTGTGTGTGTGTGTGTGTGTGTGTGTGTCTGGAGCTTATGGGCGCTTACCGACCACGTTATCAGTTCTTGAATCCGTTAGATTCCCGTGGGTGACTCCACGGGGACCGCAGACGATGGCACTAGTTCAACTGTGGTCCAGTCTCAGGGCTGTCGAGAGCTGGGTTCACTATTGTTTGGGGATGGTGTGGGAGTTTTGGAACTCCGTTTCTAGATGTATAGCGTGCTGTCCCCAGCAATCGGAGACTCACTAGCATAGGAGTAAGTAAGGGTAGCAGGAAACATGCATGCAGAATTCCGCAACTGAATTTGCCTGAAGAGTATTTCCTCGTTAATTCGGAGGTTTCTCTGTTGTTAAAACCAGATATTGCCAATAATCCACGTGCTGAGATGGTAGCTTATAAGATTAGAAATTGTATTCTTATGGTTACGGTTTTTGGACGTTCTCCCTTTACATTCAACTTTTTTAAAATTTTGTGTACTCTTTATTATTCATTTCACTAATCATTAAGAAAGATTAAATTATAAATCTTGAAGTGAGTGTTAATAATGGTTGCATAAAACATTCCGCAGCTATGTGAAAATACAACCAGCACTGGATTCCATGTGTCGGGTGTCAAGATTGTAAGTGACAATCAACAAAAACAATAAAAAAGTAATATTCTGATGTACTATCCCTAATTTCTCAGATCTTGTCTTCGCCGTCCACATGTTAGACGTATGTTGGTGGCAGTAAGATCGTTCTGAATTCTATCGTGGACACAGGTTCTCTAACCTGTCTCAATAGTGTTTTGCAAAAACATCGTCTTCTTCCCTCCGGTGATTCTTATTTGATGAAAGCTGAGGAAATGGATTAAAATGTGTGCCATAGCCAGGATTTAAACCTAGATCTCCCTGCTCACGAGGCAGGTATGCCAGCAATTACACCACATCACTATAGCTAAAAGCCGCGCAGAAACTACCCTTGTGCCATGCCCTCCCTCACAAAAACTTCGGTCCTCATATTCAGCATGGAGTTTGTGTTAGGGAGGGCGTTGCACAAGAGTAGTCCTTGCAGCTACGTTTGTTGTAGTGCTGTGGTTGTGTAATGGCAAGCGTACCTACCAAGTAAGTAAAAAGACCTGCGTTCAAGTCCTGGAAATGGTACACATTTCAGTTCACTCGTTCATCTTACATCCTTACATCCTCAAATGTGTAGAGCAAAATTTAATTGTATCAGATTCTCATTTGGTACATGAGGCATTTCTGAAACACTTGCGTGGTGACTGGACCTACCAGTAAGAAATATAGTAGCACGCCTCTGAACCACGTCTTGCTTATCAAGGCCTATTGTTGACCCCAGTCACGCAAGCAGTATTCAGGAATGAATCACACAAGTGTTCTTTAGGCGGTTTCCTATATAAATAAGTTACGGTTTCCTACATTTCCTCCAATGAACCGAAGTCGACCACTAGCATTCCCTGTAGCCCAACTTACGTGCTCATACTGTTCTATATACATTTGCAACATTATGATTAGAAACTTAATCAAAGCGGTTATGTCACGCAACACATCACTGATACTGTGTTCAAACATTACAGGATTGCTTTTCGTACTCATATGATTTAGATTCCATTTTTCTATAATTAAACTGTCATTCAACACATATAAGAGATATTTGAAGTCACCTTGGCTCCCCTCACAGTGTTCCCGTAACTTCATTAAGAAACAGTTGCAGTTTTCTGATCATCCTATTCGTCAGATCGTTTAGGAATAAGGAGAACAGTGGCTCTGTTTTACTCTCCTGTCGGACTACTGACGATATCTTTGTATCCGATGAACACTCACAGTCTAGGACAATGCACTTACTTCATTTACGTAAACAACCTTGACGCTAATCACGTATTTTACAACTTATTCCATATGCTCGAACCTCCGTTAACAGTCTACACTGTGCACTCTGACAATTTTTTAAAAAAATTATAGACATATCAAATCAGCATTTTGCTCTTTACCCATGGCACAGTAGTCGTATGAGATAATGATAGACTGAACATCGCACAACCCATATTTTCTACATACATTTTAATTGTGGGTATAAGCTTTTCTCTCTCTAAGAAGTTTATTATGTTCGATCTTAGAATGTGCTCAATAATTATGCAGCAGACCGACGTTCAGAATAATTGTCAGTAACATTATGTCCGTTCCTTTACACTTCTTAGAATGGAGAGTCTCCATTGCTTTTCTCCGGTAATGTGGGACTTCCACTGGACGAGAGATTCACTATAAATGAAGGTTAAGTATGGGGCTACTGCAGAAGCGTACCCTCTGTGAAACAGACCTGGCATTCCATCTAGACATGTTGACACATATTTTCAACAGTTAGAGTTGTCTTATATTTTACCACTACATAACATATGTATCACGAAGTGTGTTACGTTTTGAGTCTGATGAAAATACTGGCGTGAACCTCATTTTCACTCTGTGGATTTGGATACGAGAGCTGTACATGACAATCATCCATCGTCTATCACCAACAAGAATGATTTTTTAGTTGACTTTTCAGCATGAAGTAAATGTAGGAGTCCCGATTTGATTTAGAAGTCAGACATTCTGGAATCATAAATAATAAAAGAATTTTAATATGTTCTTGGTGATTTTCATCTTTCCAGTCAGAAACCACTTCTAGCTGGCTGGGAAGACTTCCAGTTTACTGAAACAAATCTTCATTGAGCTACTGTAGTTGACAAATAACTGGAAATAAACTTTCTTTAATCCCAGCAATAACACTAACGTTTTCAGTATTTAGCTTTCAATCTGTGTCACTCCTTATTAAATTACTACCGTAAAGGGTAAAAGGAACGCGTTTTGCTACACCATTTCTGCATCAGCTACGCGAGAGAATTGCTGGCGAGGACTATCACGTATAGTCAACTGATTTCTGTGTGGTAACTGAATAAAACTTCAAAAGCGAAAATTCCAAAAAAAGCATGAAGATTGCTTGTGAAGTTTCCTTCAGTTTTCATACTTGGCAGATCGCCACCAAACTGGCCATATTAGGAATATATGATTTCTGTATTTCCAAGCTGTTTATCATACTTTGACGAAGGGGAAATGTTAAACATAGATCAACACCATGATATTCGGATGAAGAAAAAAAAGTACTTTGAGTAACATCGTTTTTCTGTGGCATTCGAAACTCAAAGCAAAAGTTGAAATATAATGTAGTGGGGACATTTAGTAAACGTAGTACAGCCTGAAACTTACCCTCTTATAGACGTATTATGTTAACTTTGGTCTTGCGACCGGAGTACAAAACACATCGAAAAATGTACAAGGTTGCTGCTTCTGACTGAAGTTGAACTATTTATCTATCGGTTTAAAGTTGTCTTTCTGTGTTACGCACCTCTCAGAGTAAATAATATACTGTGCAAGAACCATGGGCGACTATTACGTCTCATTGCTTCTTTGAGTTTTGTTTGATGTCAAGCAAATGTAAACGTTTTATTTTGTGCATATCAAAGTGCTTTCGTTTCCTTTCAACTAAACAGAAGAAAACTTTCTTTTTATTTTCTACAATTTACCTACAAGCAGAATATATTACCTCAAACTACTGGCCAAGACTTGGAAAAGAAAAGGTGTCTACATGATGGAAGTATATTTTTGTGGTTCATCATATCAGAATAGCAAGAAAATGACAGAAGAAACTGAAGGCAAACACCAGCTTCCTCTTTGCAATGTAAGAAATTTCTGCAATAGGAATCTCTGAATTCAAGGCAAAATGAATTTGTTGAAACTCATAACCTCAAATGAACAGAACATGTAAAATTTATATAAAGCGAAAGAGAAAAGACTTGTATAAGCAATAACTGAGTTTGAGACTGCGTTATTAACCACTACGAATCCAGATTATCCCACACCACGTGGCATACTGGTATATCATGAACTAGATATATCCTTCCTACAAGCTTTATCCTCATTCGTAGCTCCAACCCATAAACTGAGAAGAAAACTGCAATTTTAATAAGACGACATAAAGCAGTACGGTGTTTTGAATTTAATCGACCTGGTGCCTAAAATTAAATCCTCATCTGTCCTACCGATTTGTAGGTTCCCATCCGTCGATATTTGAGGTTTTTTTTTTATAAAAGAGTATATCAATGAATGTTTAGTTACTCTCACAAAGTTGTTGAACAGATCACATTTCAAGCCAGCGGAAATGATTCGCTTTAGGCTAGCCACTTACACATGTTTGGTTCAAAGTTGTTTCCCCAGTCCAGAAAACGTACCTATGTGTACTTGCCCTAAATCTACTAGTCTGTTAGTTACTATAGGATCCTGTACATTATTATCATGAGTGGGCTCTGCATCTATGTATTCTAGGTATTTTTCAAAGAAGGCATTTAGTAATGTTTCACAGGTTGTCTTTGCACGCTCACCATTTACAAAACTGTAACTATACCAACTGAATGCTAGATAGTTAGTCTGCTCCAATGACGGCGGTAAGGTGTAATGATCTATGCGTTAGACAGTTACTTACAGGATTATTTTTATTGTATAGATCTAAAGTACAATTTCCTCTTAGTATAGTACATTTCAATATGTTGATTTCAAGGAGTGACAAGTTATACAATTTTATGCTGCATATATGATTCTGTACTTGGTAAGAATTCGTAGTACGGGAGAAAGCTGAAAACCTCAGACATCGTCACGAGTAGCCTCTTGTAGACAGCAGTAGTGATCACTTAAATGTTTTCAGTGATGAAGTCCATGTATGCGGAGACCCTCGTGTAGACTGCGGCTCCCCCTTGAGTTGAGCACGAGGTCGGTGAGAAGGAGACGATTCCGACCAGCACTCCGTCCTGCTCCAGCGGCCCTCCATCGTCGCCCTGTACACAGTACACCAAGAGTCTTGTGAGACCACCGCGTTGGTACACAGAAGAAATGCCTCGTACTAGTCACCACTGCCACTTGCTATGCAAGTTATTAACCCTGGCCATACCAAGGCATTTTCCATAATGTGTGTTACCAAGGAAGGGTGGTAGCACTTTATGCCCACCCTTCAAAAATTGAAAAAAGAAACTAATTTTGTAATTGTTGTT
This sequence comes from Schistocerca gregaria, assembly GCF_023897955.1. NCBI lineage: Eukaryota > Metazoa > Arthropoda > Insecta > Orthoptera > Acrididae > Schistocerca > Schistocerca gregaria. The sequence goes on along the minus strand of NC_064921.1, from coordinate 101,189,163 downwards.
TAATTCTATTAGCAACATAATTTTTAAGGAGGTACTGGTGCGTAAGCAGTGTCCAGAATCTGAAAATACGTTTTAGCACACTTTTAGCAAATTCAACGCACTTTCAGTAAAGTCTACTACGAACCTTATCAGTACCACAAAAAATTTTGAAAATGCCAATTTCGTTCATTTTCGCAGACTTTTACTCTCAATGTAGTCTCCAAAGAGACAGCGATGTGAAATAATTGCTCTGACTCAGGTAATATTTAATACGACATTCGCTGTGGAAAATGACATCTACTACAGAGATTTATAGTTTTAGGTTAAGCATAACTGAATATTTTAAAACATATGTGGTATTCGGTAGAAGAATTTCTTAAAACCAATGAATATTTTTCCCAAATTTTCAAAGGTAAATTTACTGATTAGAATGCAACATTTTCAAAATGTGGGCATAATAGGATCTGCACCCTATACCTCTATAATTGTGAGGGTTAATTGTTAAAGAAACAGAAACTGTAGAATAGACAAGCAGCAGCGTTTGTAGCATTGTCTTAGGTTCTGTCTGCTCTTTAAGACATCATTAAGACATCATTAATGCCCTATATATCTCATTTCTCTTCCGGGGATAGCTGTCTGTTACTAGTAAAAGGTAAGTATTTAATTCATCGTTATTGTCACTTATTCACACTTTTTGTAATTTACAAGGATTTGCAGCTATGCGTTTATTTCTATTTAGTTCTACATTAGTTATTGACTTATTGTTTTGGTGGCTAAAATGAGCAATTTCTTTAGTTTCATATATACAAAATAATGACAGAAATAGCCAGTTCCATTGTAAATTATGGAAATGACAGTCTTCTCGTATTGGCGTACTAAGTAAGAGTTATGGATGCAAGTAGCACGCAGCATGGCGCATACAAATGTTTCCAAACAATTTTGCAGTCCTCTCTAGTTAATACAAAACTAATATGTGGCTCGGTGGCTCTATGTGTTGTGTGAAACAGATCTAGGCTCAACTGAGGATTACAAACCCAACATTCTGTAACGAATACACTAGGTGAGATCACAACGGAAAATTTGGCAAAAACTAGAAAATAATATTTCATAAGCAAGTTATATCGTAAAATTAATGTATCTTACGAGGAAGAACAATATGACACAATAACTATTGAACACTGATGAGCATCGTGCGCTGAATTACTTCATTTGTACTCTATTCGACACATATCACTTGTGAGTACCGATCTATTAACACTGCTTTAGAAGAGACTGAAGAATGTAAGTACAGTTTTAAAAAAAAGTATGATTATCCACTTACAAGACAGAAGAATTTTTTACACATAAGAAGTCAGAAGAGGAAAGTAACATATTAAATCTAGTGCTCCTAGATTTATGATACAGAAATTTCTTTTCCATTCGTTGTATTGTAAAAAGTTTCTTAGATGGAATTAATGCTGTTTCATGAAAAGCATTTCCAAGCGAAATGAAATGTCAATACAATGTTTGCTAAAAAAATAGTACAGCGTTCGACTATGTATCCAAAAGTCCTGCGTCCCATTCACGATCAGTACCCGCATTTTTATCTGTTACTTAAGATGTCTTTCACCTCGAAAAATGTTTGATAACCTGAAAAATGGCGAGCTGTGCAGTGGTTCAGAATCATCGTTAATCTGTAGGTTCACCTATAATTGGCTGGATGAGTCAGTTAAAAGATTGGAATCAAGGAACAACGTACCGACTCCTACAGCCTAGTAAAGCTCTCCGGATTTGTGTCAGATTTATCACACTGCACCACAAAGTAAAATCTATCTCCCTAAGTCCCATGATTCAGTTATGGGGAATTGTGCAGAGCTAATTAACCATAAAAAATTTGAAGAAACAATAATGCAAAGATAAAATTACGGTAAGTCTTATACTTTTTGGTAGTTATCTCTTTTAGATGCTTACTAAAAGCCATCAGTAAATGACCAGTCTCAGGCATAACCTAGAAACATTTCACTCAAAAGTTACTAGACGTCTTCGTTAGAACATTAATGTGAAGGATGGTTCACAGCATTAGGGTTAAGTTCGTTTCTGACTTGACTTTCCTTGAAGAAAAGGCTCATTTTATCTAAAACAGCACGAATTTGACGTAGAATACTGTACCTCTGCGCAATTCAGCTGTTGTTTCATGTTCTACATCTGTTACGCAATTCATAATCAGTTTATTCTTCCGATCAGAAATCAGTTTCAACTGAGTGACGCCAGCAGCTTCTGCTTTTACTCTTATCTAAGCACAGATTATGTACGATTGCAATGTTCATGCTTGCCTCTCGATCCCACACAATGTAGAAATTATTAGTATTATTGTTTTTTCCAGGTCATCAGTCTTCTGACAGTTTTGATGCGGCCCGCCACGACTTCCTCGCCCAAGAGAACCAATTCCACCCAACGACCTCAGTTACTTGATGGACATATTCCAACCTACTCTACCCTAGTTATATCTTCCACAGGTCGTACGTTCCAGTCCTTCATCCCCATGCCATTATCATTGTCTTTACATACTAAGTTACCTGTTCACTGTCGTCTGTCGTCATATATTTTCTCTAAGTTGTCATCTGCTCCTTGTTCGTTTGACGTGTGTACCTAAAACGTGGTTGTTGGTGCTGGTTTACTATCGTTTCGTTGAGAATAATCCTAACACAAATTTTTTCAAACTAACTCACTTTCTAACGTAACTTCCCATTAATAACGAATCCCACCTACCGCTATATGATTTTCTGCTACTGTTGATGCAACTCTCTATGCTGCCCACCTGATATTTTTATCTTCTTTCATTTTCGCTTCACTGATCCCAACAGTATCTAGACAAAACACATGCATTTTCCTTTTTAGATATTCTACGGCGTTCATGCTCTTGACATTCCGCGATCCAACACCTAGAATGTTTCCCTTTGGTTGGTCATTCAATCATTTTCTCATGGTTTCCTCACCCTTTGCAGCCCCCTAACGGATATTCAAATGAGAGGCGAATCTTAAATACTCTTCCAATGGAGAGATCATTATCTTTAATGCTAAGGTTTTCATTGTCTTCTACATCCTCTTGCAGTCGATCTTTGTTTATTGTTCCGCATTTTGTGTGAAATTAGCCACTCGAATGAAAATTTACAGAACGTAAACTTTCGTACGATTAGATCTCCAAAGCAAAACGTGCGTTAACAAGAAAACTTTTAAAAATATTGATTTTATTCTCCTGCGGTACCTGTAAATATCTACTTCATTTTGTTCTTCAGGTTCTTCCAGTAAGTTTCCGTTCGATTAGAGTGCTGTTGTTTCCGAATTTCTGGATGCTTTTCTCCAATTTTCTTTCTCTGGTTTTCACTAGAGACGGTAATGTAAAGCCTCCTTTTGGAAAATACATCTTTTCACAATTTCATGTTCTTCAATCTGGAACTCTTTCAGATCTTGGGGCATCTGGCACCAGAGCTCCTTTTTCCAGTTAAATTCTCTTTCATATTCTGTTTCCATTCATCCGCATCAGTTGGCCATAAATTCTCGTTCTAAGTTTCTTCTCGTTATATTTAATTTCTCAGTATTCTCGAACAGATCTTCATTACTCGTTTTCCTGTATTTACGATTTGTTGACACCAATATTTTCTTAAAATTTTGCTCTGCTTCTCCTAGACGTTTCGTGTTTTCGCTCTCAGTAAAATTCGAGCTTTCAGCTGCATATAGTCTTTCTGGTTTTATTACTGTAACATACTGAAACTCTTTTTAAGTGTGGATATATCTGTTTTTGTACACATATTTTACCAAATTAAAGGCTATGTTCATCCTCCTTGAGATATGTGTATGAAGTCTGTTGCACATTTAAACATGCTACTTAAAAGAAAAAAGAAGAGTCTCATATTCCTACAGGCTGTAGTATTGGCGAAAACTAGAAGAAAAATAACTATAGTCATATGACTGAAAACAAATAATTGTTTAGGTATGAGCTGTCAAAGATCTCAGTTCACAGCCTGCATTTTGTTGGTAGATAATGATCTATCCTTCTTGGGGAACAATAGTCACACAGAATTTTTTGAAAGTAATTTCAGCCATTGGACTTTTAATAAATGGACAAGTACCAGTCAAATGGCTGAAATTTCTTTCAACCTATTATTTATAGACGATTCATAGTAGATGCCATAGTAAATTACTACAACACCCTCGTGTGAGTCGTTGAGCAATCACGGACGTAGCTTTACCGCTTCACTTTCATTGTATGGGCAGGAACTGTCGGTGTCATACTCGTAGGGTCAAAAAGATTGGCATGTGCATGATATCACCGATTTCTGCTAGATGAATTACCAGTGATGTTTGAGAAAGTTATCCTTGCAGAAAAACAACGCTTATGATTTATGTACAGCGGGACACCACGCTATTTCGTATGGATCATCCAACAATACCTCAGCATAATGTTTCACGGGCGATGAATTGGTGGAGGACGTCCATTAGGATGGCCTCCCCTTTGACTGCACCTGAATCTGTTGGGTTTCTTGCAATGGGGACATTTAAAGTCACTGGTATGTCCACAACTTGTAGATAATACCCAGACAATAGAGAAGCGTTGAACGATGCCTGTGATCTGTTGCGAATGGATCTAGGTGAATTAGAAAGAGTGCGTGACGTGCTGCGAGCAATAGCTGAAAAATATGTCAGGATACGTAGAAGCCACCAGCTGCACCGACACTGATTATAGTGTCCACTTGTAACAGACTGATGGAAATGCCAAAATGTGTTGTTTATCACCTGTCTTCTTGTTTTGGTAAATACTACCTCCAGTAGAAAAACGTCGTACTTTTTATAAAAACCCGTTATTTATACTCTGTTTTATTATACTATATTTTAAGATCTCTTTTTTCTACAATTATTTTCAAAGTGTTGTTGTTTATTTTATTGCCACTGCTATGTACCCTGACGGTAGTGCATGGTGGTCGGCAAAAGCTAAACACTGAATTCAAAGATCTAATTTTTGTTGCCAAACCGCGCTTTCGTTTTGAGTATTTCTTCCTTTTCTCGCAACACCTTTGCTGACTAAAATGTAATTCTTTTTTACGTTGGCAATCAACGAAATTAGTATTTTTACTCCTTCTCAGGCGACAGATTTGTGTAGCTTTTTACGTCTGTTCTCAATCTTTGTAAGGTATATAATTGCCGTTTGGAGAGCTGTCTTCCTCCCTTAACATTATGTAGAAAAATTTGCAGTTAATTTTTGTTTTAATCAGTTGCAAAGAAACACTTGGAACTTTTTTACCTCAACCTTCATTAAAAACCTTATCTGGTGTTTGTTTTGAAACAGCATTTTCGAAATTTTCTGTCTACATGTTTAATTTATCTCTTAACTTTAGATTTATTTGAAGAAATCTTTACATACTTGTACAGTCTGTTCTCTACTTCTCCATATATCGACTTAAATGCAAAGTATGTGGAGTCTAGTCACGATAAGTTTGTGTTTTGACTCTTATTCTACCACCCTCTTCTAACTCTACGAATAAGTCTTCGAATCCTAACGTTCCGTAAATTTTGTCTCAGTAGGAAGGTACGGAAGCAGGAATTTGTGGGCCTGCCTCGTGGCCTGAAGCTGTTGTCCTAGTGGCCCCAGACCGCCTGTTCCCGATACTCGTTCATCCGGGGCACCAAAACGATGCTCCAGGATCCCTCCCGCACTTGATAGTAATGCCTCCGATAAACGGTCATATAAATCCTTACCTGCCAGGGTACTATTTTTAGGTGAGACACGTGAATAGTTCCCAACCTCGACAAATACGCACTGCTCTCGCAGAGCTGGCAAGAATGCTCTGGCTACGTACGTATTTGACTTTAATCTGATCTCTCATTACTAAATTTGTAAATTTGTGGTTAGTTACTATGGGAGTAAATTGCTGAGGTCATGGGTCCCGTCGGCCGCTGTAGTCGAGCGGTTCTAAGCGCTTCAGTCTGGAACAGCGCGACCGCTACGGTAGCAGATACGAATCCTGCCTCGGGCATGAATGTGTTTGTATTGTCCTTAGGTTAGGTAGGTTTAAGTAGTTCTAAGTCTATGGGACTGATGACCTCAGATGTTAAGTCCCACAGTGCTTAGAACCATTTGAACCATCATCGGTCCCTGGGCTTACACACTACTTAATCTAACATAAACTAGCTTACGCTAAGGACAAAAAGAACACACACATGCCAGTAGGAGGACTCGAACCCCCGACGGGGTGAGCCGCGCCAACCATGGCAAGACGTTAAGATCGCGTAGCTACGACCCTCGGCTTTCATCACGAGAGAAAATAAATTAATTGAGTGAGCTTGCAATGATTCTGAGTGTGAGGAAATTCTATAAACAAAAAGAAATGCATTAACGTATCCAGATGGGATTATTTTTCAAAAATTTAATCTCTAATCTATGTGATTGACGGGGTAGCAGACTTCTGATCATTACGTTGTCTGCAATTCAGATAGGTGTGAGCCTACCAATATTTGTTCTCCATAAAGATACCCATCAAGATTGCTATGTTATAAATACTAAACGAAATGGCTCTGAGCACTATGCGACTTAATTTCTGAGGTCATCAGTACCCTAGAACTTAGAACTACTTAAACCTAACTAACCTAAGGACATCACACGCATCCATGCCCGAGGCAGGATTCGAACCTGCGACCGTAGCGGTCGCGCGGTTCCAGACTGAAGCGCCTAGAACCACTCGGCCACTCAATACAAACCACTTCTTAAAAATTATTAATCGGTACATCATATAAGTAAATGGACCCATGAAAGTAACTGCTAAATTGAAAAAGATTTGCTGGGCCGGGACTAGCTCCGGGATCGATTCCTACACGAGGTTTCGAGATGGAGACCTGGTCCGATACAGGCATTAATCTACCAAGAATTAGAAAGCCGCCGTTTCGAACGAGCGCCTTTCATACATCACAAGATTCCGCAACGTTTGACGTTTCACTTGTTTTAAATAAATTATGAATAATCCGCCTCGATTGCGAAAATTCCCGGTGTTTACCCAGGCTTCAACGTGGATAACCACGCCTTCTTCAGAACAAAATAAAAAAAACAGCTTGAAATTGACTATGCCCATTTAGGCAAGCTGTTTTTTTTTTTTTTGTTTTGTTCTGAAGAAGGCGTGGTTATCCACGTTGAAACCTGGGTAAACACCGGGAATTTTCGCAATCGAGCGGATTATTCATAATTTATTTAGATAATTACGATTGCTGACGCGCTGCAATGCTGAAAGTTTCACTTGTTTTGACCACAGACATTAAGTCGCCTGTTCCTTCTTTCTGCTATAGTCGAGTCAGCGTAAGTGTATCCCTGACCGACGGCAACGGTCACGGCAGCTTTCTACTACGAAGTGTCAACGGCTGCAGGTGGAAACAACAGAAGTTAACAGCACTTGAGTAAGAATAAGCTGATGGTACAGAAAAGTTCACAAATTCGCGTAACGTGAATGGTTGGAGAAGGCCCTCGTTGCTTCTGTCCCCGGCTCACAACAACTGCGAGCGATTTTCTTACAGAGACTCGGAGATACTGATGCGAAAATCGAGTAAGTACGTTAGCACGAACTAACAGGCATTGACTCGCTTTGCCAAACGGAAACGGAACGCGTCAGGTTTCGTCCTGTTTCAGCAAACGTTTCGCGAGACGCAGCGTGCTTCGTCACCGCGTGAGGCAGAGTTTCTTCCTCCTCGTCGTCGCCCGGGGCAGCATGATACAGCAAACACTCTTGCATACATTTTGTCTAGAGTGAATACGAGGGCATCTGACCATCAAGAATTGCGTCGTTGGTAAGGTCGCAGATTGTAGCAAGCCTTGCACTCGCCTCAAATAATCGGGAGCTCAGTTGTTCCGTTCTCGTGAGTTTTTGAAGGACAAATCGCACATGTAGGCTGGTGTCCTTATTCAAATTTTAATTCAGAACAAGTGTTGCTCTTAATTACAGCTCCAGAAGACGCATCCGTAAACTACCTACGAGTAGAATTATACACTAAAGAGCCAAAGAAACCGGGGCATCGGCCTAATATCGTGTACCCCCCCCCCCCCCCCCCCGCGTGCTCCCAGAAGTGCCAGAATACGACGTAGCATGGACTCGACTAATGTCTGAAGTAATGGTGGAGGGAACTGACACCATGAATCCTGCAAGGCTGTCCATAAATCTGAAGAGTACGAGAGAGTGTAGATCTCTTCTGAACAGCACGTTGCAAGGCATCCCAGATATATTCAGTACTGTTCATGTTTGGGGAATCTGATGGCCAGGTGTGGTGTCACCGCCAGACACCACACTTCCTAGGTGGTAGCCTTTAAATCGGCCGCGGTCCGGTATACGGCGGACCCGCGTGTCGCCACTATCAGTGATTGCAGACCAAGCGCCGCCACACGTCATGTCTAGTCTAGGGACTCCCTAGCATTCGGCCCAGTTGTACAGCCGACTTTGCTAGCTATGGTTCACTGCCTACAGACGATCTAATTTGCAGAGACGACAGTTTAGCCTAGCTTTCAGCTACGTCATTTGCTAGGACCTAGCAAGGCGCCATATTCAGTAATGTATTCTGAATAGATAATATTGTGAATCATGTACCGTCAAGAGCGACGTCCATCATTAATGGATAAAGATAAGTATCAAACTAATTATGTCCGCATTCTGAATTCTCATTCTTTGTCATGTTCCAGACCTCACGTCAGTATAGTTCTTCCCTCTTCACGCCAGCCTGCGTGAGCTAAAACGCGGGCGTTTCGGCCTCCATTCCTAACACGGTGTTGGCTCTTCTGCCAACACAACACAGACAAAGTGTTTAAACATAGAAGAGTGTTCCTGGAGCCATTCTGTAGCAATTTTGAACAAGTGGCGTGTCGCATTGTCCTGCTGGAATTGCTCAAGTCAGTCGGAATGCACAATAGACATGAATGAATGCAGGTGCTCAGACAGGATGTTTAGGTACGTGACACCTGTCAGAGACGTATCTAGAAGTATCACGCGTCCCATATCACTCCAACTGCACACCTCCCACTCCATTACAAAGCCTCCACGAGCTTGAACAGTTCCTTACTGACATGCAGGATCCATGGATTTATGGTTTCCATACCCGTAGGCGTCCATCCGGTCGATAGAATTTGAAACGAGGCTCGTCTGACCAGGCAACATGTTTTCAGTCATCAAAAGTCCAATGTCGTTGTTGACAGGCACAGGCGACGATTAAAGCTTTATGTCGTGCAGTCATCAAGGAAGCATGAGTGAGCCTTCGGCTCCTAAAGCTCGCATGGATGATGTTTCGTTGAGTGGTTCGCGCACTGATACTTGCTGATGGCCCAGCATTGATATCTGCAACGATTCTCGGAAGAGTTGCACTTCTGCCACGTTGAAAGATTCTCTTCAGTTGTCGTTGGTCCCGTGTTTGCAGGATCTTTTTCCGGCCGCAGCGATGTCGGAGTTTCGATATTTTACCGGATACCTGATATTCACGGTACACTCGTGAAGTGGTCGTACGGGAAAATCCCCACTTCATCGCTACCTCGGAGATGCTGTGTCCCATCGTTCGTGCGGGCACTATAACATCTCGTTCAAAGTCACTTAAATCTTGATAACCTGCCATTGTATCAGCAGTAACTGATCTAACAACATAGCCAGACACTTGTCTGATATAGTCGTTGCCGACCGCAGAGACATGTTCTGCCTATTTACATATCTCTGTAGTTGAATACGCATGCCTGTACCAGTTTCTGTGGCGCATCAGTGTATATACTCCTGCAGTACCCTCGGTGTGAGATGATCGCTGACAGTTTCTGTATGTAGGCTGGTTGCAACTCCTTTGCGTAACTACAACTCAATTTTGTGAGCGTCTCTACGGCAACGGCTTTTCATAGCGCAATAGACGTCCACTATTTTCGCCCCGAAGCCGTTTTGCTTCGTACTTGAAATCTGTCAAAGGCGCCGCTAAGTGACAGGATTTTCTCTGATTTGACTATAGTGTGTATTACTAGTAAAAAAATCTATTTAAACTTCATGCGTGATGCAACAGTTGTTTACCCATTTCTGTATTTATGACAACATGTTTCCTGATCTATGGGTCATAAAACGATATAACTTTGTAGGTACATTTAGCGGCATATGGGAACAGTGTATACGAAATATATTGCGAGTAGAGTTAGTACGAAAGAAGTAATAAATTTGAACGTCATGCATAAGGCTGCAGTTTTTCAAGCAGCTGTTTATAGCGTCTTATCTGCTGAACTATCTGCGGTACCATGATACAAGTTTGTAGGTGCATTAAGCAGTATATATGGGTACTGTTGACGAAATTTATTGCGAATAGAGTTAGCAGCACAGAAATATTAATTTAGGCGTCACGCATGATGCAGCAGTTTTACACGCATCTTATTGTTTAGGACGTTATATCTCCTAACTTTGGCAGTTAGGTGGTTCTTCACCCTCGGAAATTGTTGCTCGACAGTAAGGGATACGTGTACCAAATTTGATTTAAACCGGTGCAGCGGTTTAGGAGGAGATGCGAAACATACATACATGAACTTTTGTGATATGCATGGGCATCTTTTGTTAACCTTTGATATTATTGAATTTTTAAGAAGCGGTTAGTATTGATAGCCGGCCGGAGTGGCCGAGCCGTTCTAGGCACTACAGTTTGGAACCGCGCGACCGCTACAGTCGTAGTTTCGAATCCTGCCTCGGACATGGATGTGTGTGTGATGTCCTTAGGTTAGTTAGGATTAAGTAGTTCTAAGTTCTAGGGGACTGATGACCTCAGAAGTTAAGTCCCATAGTGCTTAGAGGCATTGGAAACATTTTGATATTGTTTCGAAAGGAGAGTTAAGTGTTCGTGTCCGATGTTCATCAAAAATCACTCTGAAAAAAAACCTATATAGTTGGCCTACTAGGGAACTGTATGACTATTCTATTACACTAAATCTTGTGTATTCATTATCTTCTACCTTTGCCAGGTTTTACCAGTTTCCACCATATGTATCTGAATGCTTATTGAAAATTTCATGTATTTTCATGGTGTGGTAAGCTTATTGCTTCAGGGCTATTTTCCACATTCGTTCTCTGTTTAACTTATATGTGATTAACAAGTTTCCACAATGAAGGTAAATAAGCAGCTGATATTGCTACTCATATATCTTTGAGTGGTGATATTACGTGATTGTGGATCATTAGGTAACAGTTTGGTGGCAAAGGGATTTGATCATGCACGAGTTGGACCTATGTGTTGCCACTCCCACACCTGTAAGTTCTGTCGTAGATGATAAAATAATTGCATGCACGTCTTCAACGTTCACTTCCACCTATCGATGGTAAAAGGGTCAGATCTTCCACGTATCAAATTAACTTTCTGGAGGTAAATTTCAGGGCATAATATGTATTTCTCACGTTACATCAACAGCTGAAATTTCACATAAGAAGTGATCGTCTCACAAACTAAGAAAAAAAAAAGAAAGAAAGAAGAAAAAACCGCACACTCTGCCGCCGAGCGAAATGTTTATTATGGTAAAGGAGCCTCAGCAGCACTTAGACCTAAGCAAGCGGAGGGAGGCTATTTGATCTGTATACTTACCGCACACATGGAAATGCCTTCATCGAAAGGTCCTGTACACAAAATGGCTTCTGTGAGCACAAACGATGTCACATTCATGTATTGAAGGTATTCCAGGCAAGTTCCATAGTCATAGATAGTGACGGTGACAGTCTGTAATATCTCAGTGGGTCGACCAGTCTCCGTGTATCCCCAACCCCAAAGGGTTGCTTCGGACCCACCTGAAATGTGGACAAGAGAATACAGGACGCGAAACAATATGTGTGTGGCAACAGTACATGAATACATTAAAGTAAAGGCAAGCATAAGAGGGAAACCCATAAATATTTTATAAAAATATGAGAGTTAATTAATATTTATTAATTAAATTATACGTAGATCGAGCCACGTAAGCGCGTGGTAGCTTTATGCAGATATGAAAGTACAATGCAAATATCATTTCGAAATAAGAAGGAGGAACTCACAGATTCTACCCCGAGGGGTTATAGGAAACCATTTAGTTAATTCTTAAATTAAGATATGTTTTATTACTCAAAATTAAAATGTTTTTAATTAAGTACTAAAAAATCATTACCACCTCGGTACCTCTTGGATAACAGTGAGACTAACAACACAAGCAGTCATAGTTTTAGGTATTTGTGAAAATAACAACACTAACACGTAGCAGGAATTCCAGATTGATGTAATTAAGTTTATATCGTGAAGTAGATAAACAACAATATGCAAATGACTAAAGTTGCTAAACGATAAACAATATCTAACTCTCTAAACTGAGTATGCTTTGATTCCCCAACGTGATACAGAGTCCCGAAATACTGAGACTTGATCTGAAATTCTGAAAAACCGTGTGTTTTAGATATACGTTATGTATAGGCAGGTTAGAGTTACTGCCTGCCTGCCGCGTGGAAGACGCCTATCACGTCACTGACTTCTAGTGTTAGACGCATACAGTTGCTGTCAACAAGTATGGGCCTGAAGATTATGTTGTAACAACATCTAAACTAGTCGCCAATAAAACCAACACCTTAATACAGCTGGAGGAATTTCGTCATTTTTTACGATATTATACAAGCTGACGTCCCAAATCGTCCATTTCACTTACGGAGATACGAAGTGTTTGTTTTAGTTCGCAGTGGAAATTTATTTATTTTGCATGTTGGCTACCATTTTCGGCACACAGTACCATCCTCCGGCCATACCTTGTCATGCCAGTCGTAACGCCAGCTTTCCAAGCGACAGCCGGCACTTCACTGAACGAGACTGTGGTAATAGTCACCTCTGCCCCTTTGTTATCTTCGACAGTTACTGCTCGTGCGCTGTTTTACATATCCTCCACGTTTAATTCATTCGAGCATTTTTCGGGATGTTGGAGTTCACACAACCGTCACTGTATACATTTTGTTCGAAGCTTTAATTTAATGTGTATTAGTGTTGTTCCTTACTACCAACGGTACTTCTCAACCGGCTGGCAGGCTGTACAAACAACAAGCAACACTTGTCCAGTGTTTACCATGCATTTTTTGTTACTGGAGCCTGTGTCAAAGATCTTATGCTCACATTGGATCTTGGTACTTGTTGCTACAATTCCTGTCGTAACTATTCCATACATTATTTTAATTTTCTTTATTCCGATTTTGTATCCGTTTCTGGTTACAACTGTCCTGGATAACACTGCTTGTTAAAGCGTTACTTCCGGAACGGCGAGAAGAGCCAACCTCATATCGAATTAATGATGAAGATGGTGCCCTGACCAGGCATAATGTGAGTTTCAAGCAGCTTTCCACATCCGACTGGGTGAATATTTGACTGGTATCACACTACCACAGTTTCCAAACATTTAGGGAACTCTCACACGCTTCCACATGAATAATACTATACACAGACTGTTGGAGTGGACACATTATGTCCCTAGCGGCAAAGGGTAGTGGGAGGGGGGGGGGGGGGGCGAGGAATGGGTAATGGCATCCGTCCTCTCCTTAAATCAGCCTTGCCAAGTCCGTTCGTAGTCATACCGACCCTGCCCAAGGCAAAAGAAAAAGTTGAAGACAAGAAATTGTTGTAAATTAACTATAATAATTACCTGCATTCAACTCGATGTTGCTAGACAGTATAAGGTTTTGCTTAGAATACTTTCTGTTTAATATAATATTACTGCCCATTACGAAACTTAGTCCGGCAGAGAATAAGCTGACGATGTGGCCACACCATCGTGTACCAGGAAAGTTTTAATGACTTGTAACTATTAACTTACAATGGGACAATTAGACCTGTTACACACGGATTTTGATGACTCTTCAGTATGTTATAGAGGAAATTGTCCTGAATACGTGGATGATATTTTTTCATGTGACAGCCTTTAGTTTCCGAGAAACTAGTTTCATGGTACCAGCCATTAATTTAACGCTACTCATGTTCCGACCAAGCGAGCGTAGCGCAGCTGCCAGCGTTCACGCCTTCAGCGCTGGTTTTACGGGTTAGAATTCTGTCGGTATGTTCATATTTTTTTCAGTTCCATTGTACAGAATATCACTAAGTAGTATATTCCATGCAAAATTATTAAAGCATAGTAATTTTGGTCATATTAATTTCGTTAATAGATGGATCGCTACATTAATATTTCTTCAAATGTGTATTCCGTTAGTTACATAATGGAATACAGAATCGTCTTCCTCGCCATCACTTTCTGTGGTAGAACGGAATTCCAGATGGTACTTGTTGCAGAAGCAACTGAAACGCTAATTTGTGGAGCACCATGCACATTTTACGAAAACTACTGCCTTGGAGAAACACAGATTTTCCAACAGCGATACCGAAAAACCAATTTCATTTATACTAAAAAAAAAAGTCCTCTCACTTTGATCAACTTCGATGTGAACCATGCATATCTGATCAGTCCTGTGAAAGGAGGAGCACCACGCTGATGCAGAGTTAAATAATGTATTTTGTGCAACCAACCCCTGAAGCGATTTCTCTATTACTCTTTATCAAGTCGAGAGCATTTTTAATTCTTTCGTGATAATTTTAGCTTGCCTGTTGCTGTGGCCGCCCATTCAGACATCGTAGCGCCTACGCCATCAGCATCCCACTTCACGTCAAACCATCACGGGATGCCTGCATCACAGGGCATATATTCGCCAGGAAAACCTAAGTCGTCTGTGTTGACAACACAAATATTTACCGGCTGCCTCAACACAACAAGATGTCTCCACCAATGACCGCCAGGGACCGCTTCCCGTTCGCATAGTCTGCAGAACAGCTTCACCAGAGATCGCAGCTACCCCAGGAACTACTTTGCTACCCCAGACAGGTGATCGTATATATAGCGCGGCACACTGGCGAAAACGTGCAGTTCGATGTACTGCTTGTAAGCATACAGAACTGCCATCCCGGCACTCACAGTCAGACGCCTCTTCTAGCTGGCCAACATCTTGCAGATGGACGTGGTATGGTCAACAAACATCTTGACATTGCAGAATAGTTGGATTGTGATCTCTTCCCGTGACGATTTGCGTCTTTCTGTTATTATTTCTTATTGTATACTGGTAACGAAGCGCAGTTGTGATCGAATCTGTTATTCTTTTGGAGACTGTATTATTGTTTCGTTTCGGTGAGTACAATAAAATGTTTTTGGACTTGTTTTCTGTATTTCTATTCTGCTAGCGCAGACAGTTCACCTCTGAAAATGAGGTGGACTAGATTTGGGTGAGATAATTTTTACAATGTAGCAGCATGTTTCTCTATCATATACAAAGATGTGGACGTAATGTCTCTAATTAGTCTGTATGCTCCACGAATCAAGAATGTATGGAAAAATGCACGGGTAGGATTTGAACCCATGCCACCAGCACTGTAGCCGTGAACCTTAGTCGCCGCGCTACGCTCTCTACGTCGCAGCAGGACTAAAGGTACAGGTACAGGAGGTACACATAAAATTTCAACATCAATCTTCTCAGAAAATAGGAGTCGTAGCATGAAAATCCGCAAGCCAGGTATTCAAGAAAGGTCACTCTGCAACATATTTAGGACTCACCGAAGTCCGCGTTTAACAGGTCTGATGGTCCCTTCTTAGCTTTGCAGGTTACGGTGTTAATATATATGAAACTGTAGTCTATGACATACCTTCAGGGATGGATTCAGCGCTGGGTAGGCCAATAACCTGTACGTAAGAGTCCAGCGTCAGGGCGTACTCCAGCCTGAAGACGGCGATATCGTAAGGCCCGACGAGGCTACCAGTGCTGATGGACAGAGGGAGAGCAAATTACATGCCTGCAATAAGTGGAAGCACTAACAGTGTGTGACAAAGAGTTTGTTTGGAAATATTGAGAAGAAAAATCATTGAAAAATAGTGAAGTCGTTATCGTAGTTAAAGAACGTATAATCGTGTCATTTAAGTGCAAATTGGATGATATTGGACGTTTGTGTTTTATTCACTAGCTGAGAATTCAGTGACGTCATCTGTATTAGGTATGGATGTATTACCTTTGTTGTTGTAGCTGTGGTCTTCAGACCAGAGACTGCTTTCATGCAGCTCTCCCTGCTATCTATCCTGAGACTTTGTGTATTCATCTCTCGGTCTCCCTCTAGAATTTTTACACTCCAAGCTTCCCTCCAATACTAAATTGGTGATCTCTTGATGCAACAGAATATGTCCTTCCAACCGATCCCCTCTGCTACTCAAATTGTGCCACAAATTCCTCTTGTCTCCAATTCATTTCAGTACCGCCTCATTAGTTATACGATCCATCCATCTAATCTACAGCATTCTTCTGTAGCACCACGTTTCGAAAGCTTCTATTCTCTGCTTATCTAAACTATTTACCCTTCATGTTTCACTACGATACGTGGCTACGCTCCATACCAATCCTTTCAGGAAAAACTTTCTGACGCATAAATCTATCACAGGTCTGCATTTTATATCCTCTCTAATTCGATCATCATCAGATATTTTGCTCCCCTGTACTCATATACTACTTCTAAGTATCTTATTTCTTGATCTAATTCTCTCAGCATCACGCGATGTACTTAGACTACATTCCATTATCCTCGTTTTGCTTTTAATGGTATTCATCTCATACCCTCCATTCAAGACACTGTCCATTCCGTTCACCTACTCTTCCAGCTCCTTTGCTGTCTCTGACAGAATTACAATGTCGTCCGCGAACTTCAGTTGTTTTTTTTTTATTTCTGCTCCTTGGGTTTTAATTCATACTTCAAATTTTTCTTTTGTTTCCTTTACTGCTTTCTCGGTGTACAGCTTCAGTAACAATGGGGACAGGTTGCAACCCTGTCTCACTCCCTTCTCAACCACTGCATTCTAAGATAAGCCGTAGGAACAGTACTCCTTCACGCGTTCCATCATTTCTACGGATTCCAAACTGATCTTCCTCGAGGTCGGCTTATATCAGTTTTTCCTTTCGTTTAGAAAGAATTCGTGTTAATATTTTGCAGCCGTGACTTATTAAACTGACAGTTGGGTAATTTTCATATTATATTATGAATTAATATATTATTCTTGAAGTCTGAGGTGTTTTCGCCTGCCTGATATATGTTGCTTACCAGACGGTAAAGTTCTCTCATGGCTGGCTATCTCAAGGCTATCAGTAGTTCTAATGGGATGTTGTCTACTCTCGGGGCCTTGTTTCGACTGAGGTATTTCACAGCTCTGTCAGATTCTTCACACAGTATCATACCTCCCATTTCATCCTAGTCTACGTCCTTTTCCATTCCATAATATCTCCCTTGTATAGACCCTCTATATACTACTTTCACCTTTCTGCTTTCCTCCTTTGCTTAGGATTGGTTTTCCGTCTGAGCTCTTAATATTCATGCAGGTAGTTCTCTTTCCTTGTAAAGTCGCTTTAGTTTTCCTGTAGACGGCATCTCTCTTACCTCTAGTGATATATGCTTCTACATCCTTACATTTGTTCTCTAGCCATCCCTGCTTAGCCATTTGTCACTTCCTGTCGATCTCGTTTTTCAGACATTTGTACTCCTTTTCGCCTTCTTCATATACGGAATTTTTATGTTTTCTCCTTTCATCAATTCAATATCTCTTAGGTTATCCAAGGATACGGAACTGAAAAAGTCTATGTTTGCGTCTGTGTCGCAGGATTTTTTTTCTATTTTTCCAACTGGCTACCGGTTTCGGTACACAGAACTGTCCTCGGGTCACCATCATGGACGCAGTCGTCAGGCTAGTTTCCCGAGCATTTATGCAAGTGGCTTGAGAATGGTAGAGTGTACCGAAAGCGGTAGCGGCTAAGCAAATTAAATTAACTGCGGCTCTGGACAGAAACATATGAAGTCACCACGAAAAGAATCACTTAATATACTGTACCTTTTCACCTATGAATAACATATTAAAATTTGGGCCGATCCGAGACCTGCAGCAGAATTTCCCGCTTATCTCAAGCGGTTGGTTGCCATCATATTTTGGCTAGACGCGCACGATCACGGCAACAACAAAAACCTCCATAGTTCTTACTGTCCACTATTAGAAAAGTAATATGAGAAGTAATATATTTTGGAAACTAATTACCCGAGGTAACGTTGTTAACTGCGAGACAGCGATGGATACTTAATTTTTTTCTGTGATGATTCCACTAAGGTACGAAGCAACTTTAATTGTGTTAAGTGTTTGGGTTCCTACCCCATACACTCATCCAAGGAAAGAACTGTTCATAAGACTCTCTGCAATGTATTACGGTTGTTGTTGTGATCTTCAATCCTGAGACTGGTTTGATGCAGCTCTCCATGCTACTCTATCCTGTGCAAGCTTCTTCATCTCCCAGTACTTATTGCAACCTACATCCTGCTTAGTGTATTCATCTCTTGGTCACCCTCTACGATTTTTACCTCCCACGCTGTCCTACAGTGCTAATTTTGTAATCCCTTGGTGCCACAGATCATGTCATACCAACCGGTCCCTTATTCTTGTAAAGCTGCGCCACAAATTCCTCTTCACAACTCTGTTCAATACCTCTTCATTAGTTATGTGATCTACCCATTTAATCTTCACAATTCTTCTGTAGCACCACATTTCGAGAGCTTCTATTCTCTTCTTGTCCAAACTATTTATCGTCCATGTTTCACTTCCATACATGGCTAGACTCCACACAAATACTTTCAGAAACGACTTGCTAACACTTAAATCTATACTCGATGTTAACATTGTTCTCTTCTTCAGAAACGCTTTACTTGCCATTGTCAGTCTACATTTTATAGCCTCTCTACTTCGACCATCATCAGTTATTTTGCTCCCCAAATAGCAAAGGTCCTTTACTACTTTAAGTGCCTCATTCCCTCAGCATCACCAGATTTAATTCGACTACATTCCATTATCCTAGTTTTGCTTTTGTTGATGTTCATCTTATATCCTCCTTTCAAGACACTATCCATTCCGTTCAACTGCTCTTCCAAGTCCTTTGCTGTCTGTGACAGAATTAAAATGTCATCGGCGAACCTCATCGTTTTTAGTTCTTCTCCATGGATTTTAATACCTACTCCGAATTTTTCTTTTGTTTCCTTTACTGCTTGCTCAAAATACAGATTTGAATAACATCGGTGAGAGGCTACAAACCTGTCTCACTCCCTTCTCGCGCACTGCTTCCCTTTCGAGCCCCTCGACTCTTATAACTGCCATCTGGTTTCTGTACAAATTGTAAATAGCTTGTCGCTCCCTGTATTTTACCCCTGTCACCTTTAGAATTCGAAAGAGAGTATTTCAGTCAACACTGTCAAAAGCTTTCTCTAAGTCTACAAATGCTAGAAACGTAGGTTTGCCTTTCCTTAATGTTTCTTCTAAGATAAGTCGTAAGGTCAGTATTGCCTCACGTGTTGCAGTATTTCTACGGAATCCAAACTGACCTTCCCCTAGGTCGGCTTCTACTAGTTTTTCCATTCGTCTGTAAAGAATTCGTGTTAGTATTTTGCAGCTGTGGCTTATTAAACTGATTGTTCGGTAATTTTCACATCTGTCAACACCTGATTTCTTTGGAATTGGAATTATTACATTCTTGTTGGTATTTCGCCTGTCACATAAATCTTATTCAGCAGATGGTAGAGTTATGTCAGGACTGGCTCTCCCAAGGCCGTTAGTAGTTCCAATGGAATGTTGTCTACTCCCGGGGCCTTGTTCCGACTCAGGTGTTTCAGTGCTGTGTCAAACTCTTCACGCAGTATCATATCTCCCATTTCATCTTCATCTACACCCTGTTCCATTTCCATAATATTTTCCTCAAATACATCACTCTTGTACAGACCTTTTATATCATCCTTCCAATTTTCCACCCTTCTTTGCTGAGAACTGGGTTTCCATCTAAGCTCTTGATATTCATGCAAGTGGCTCTCTTTTATACAAAGGTCTCTATAATTTTCCTGTAGGCAGTATCTATCTTACACCTCTACATCCCTACATTTGTTCTCTAGCCATCCCTGCTTAGCCATTTTCCACTTCCTGTCGATCTCATTTTGGAGACGTTTGTTTTCCCTTCTGCCTGCTTCATTTACTGCATATTAATATTTTCTCCTTTCATCAATTACATTCAATATTTCTTCTGTTACTCAAGGATTTCTACTAGCTCTCGTCTTTTTCCCTACTTGATCATCTGCAGCCTTCACTACTTCATCCCTCAAAGCTACCCATTCTTCTTCTACTGTATTTCCTTCCCCCATTCTTGTCAATTTTTCCCTGATGCTCTTCATGAAACTCTGTACAACCTCTAGTTTAGTCAGCTTATCCAGGTCCTGTATCCTTAAATTCCCACCATTTTACAGTTTCTTATTTTAATCTACAGTTCATAACCAATAGATTGTGGTCAGAGTCTACATCTGCCCCTGAAAAAGTCTTACAATTTAAAACCTGGTTCCTAAATCTCTGTCTTAGAATTATATAATCTATCGGATACCTTTTAGTATCTTCAGGCTTCTTCCATGTATACAGCCTCCTTTTATGATTCTTGAACCAAGTGTTAGCTATGATTAAGTTATGCTCTGTGAAAAATTCTACTACACGGCTTCCTCCTTCATTTCTTACGCCTTATCCATATTCACCTACTATGTTTCCTTCTCTCTCTTTTCTTATTCTCGTATTCCAGTCACCCATGACTATTAAATTTTCGTCTTCCTTCACTACCTGAATAATTTCACTGATCTCATCACACATTTCATCTATTTCTTCATCACCTGCAGAGCTAGTTGTCATATAAACTTGTATTACTGTAGTAGGTGTGGGATTTGTGTCTATCTTGGCCACAATGATGCGTTCACTATGCTGTTCTGTACTAGCTTACCCGAATTCCTAATTTATTTTATTCATTATTAAACCTACTCCTGCATTACCCTAATTTGATTTTGTATTTATAACCCTGTTTTCACCTGACGGTTTTTAAATTTTCTAACCTACCTGCCCGATTAAGGGATCTGACAAATCACGCTCCGATCGTAGAACACCAGTTTTCTCATGATAACGACGTCCTCTTGAGTAGTTCCCGCCCAGAGATCCGAATGGGAGACTATTTTACCTCTGGAATATTTTACCCAAGAGGACGCCATCATCATTTAACCATACAGTAAAGCTCAATGCTGTAGTTTCCCCTTGCTTTCAGCCGTTCGCAGTACCAGCACAGTAAGGTTGTTTTGATTAGTGTTACAAGGCCAGATCAATCAATCATCCAGACTGTTGCCCCTGAAACTACTGAAAAGGCTGTTGCCCCTCTTCAGGAACCACACGTTTGCCTGGCCTCTCGAAAAATACCCCTCCGTTGTTGTTGCACCTACGGTACGGCTATCTGTATCGTTGAGACACGCAAGCCGCCCTACAAACAGCAAGGTCCATGGTTCATGCGGGGTATGTATTACAATCATCAATTTATCTGGATGCCTTATGTAATTATTATGCGTAAACTCGACAGTGTTTTCTGCTTTGTCGGTCTGCTTTGTTCTCAACGTTACTTCATACACTCCTGGAAATTGAAATAAGAACACCGTGAATTCATTGTCCCAGGAAGGGGAAACTTTATTGACACATTCCTGGGGTCAGATACATCACATGATCACACTGCAGAACCACAGGCACATAGACACAGGCAACAGAGCATGCACAATGTCGGCACTAGTACAGTGTATATCCACCTTTCGCAACAATGCAGGCTGCTATTCTCCCATGGAGACGATCGTAGAGATGCTGGATGTAGTCCTGTGGAACGGCTTGCCATGCCATATCCACCTGGCGCCTCAGTTCGACCAGCGTTCGTGCTGGACGTGCAGACCGCGTGAGACGACGCTTCATCCAGTCCCAAACATGCTCAATGGGGGACAGATCCGGAGATCTTGCTGGCCAGGTTAGTTGACTTACACCTTCTAGAGCACGTTGGGTGGCACAGGATACATGCGGACGTGCATTGTCCTGTTGGAACAGCAAGTTCCCTTGCCGGTTTAGGAATGGTAGAACGATGGGTTCGATGACGGTTTGGATGTACCGTGCACTATTCAGTGTCCCCTCGACGATCACCAGAGGTGTACGGCCAGTGTAGGAGATCGCTCCCCACACCATGATGCCGGGTGTTGGCCCTGCGTGCCTCGGTCGTATGCAGTCCTGATTGTGGCTGTCACCTGCACGGCGCCAAACACACATACGACCATCATTGGCACCAAGGCAGAAGCGACTCTCATCGCTGAAGACGACACGTCTCCATTCGTCCCTCCATTCACGTCTGTCGCTACACCACTGGAGGCGGGCTGCACGATGTTGGGGTGTGAGTGGAAGACGGCCTAACGGTGTGCGGGACCGTAGCCCAGCTTCATGGAGACGGTTGCGAATGGTCCTCGCCGATACCCCAGAAGCAACAGTGTCCCTAATTTGCTGGGAAGTGGCGGTGCGGTCCCCTACGGCACTGCGTAAGATCCTACGGTCTTGGCGTGCATCCGTGCGTCGCTGCGGTCCGGTCCCAGGTCGACGGGCACGTGCACCTTCCGCCGACCACTGGCGACAACATCGATGTACTGTGGAGATCTCACGCCCCACGTGTTGAGCAATTCGGCGGTACGTCCACCCGGCCTCCCGCATGCCCACTATACGCCCTCGCTCAAAGTCCGTCAACTGCACATACGGTTCACGTCCACGCTGTCGCGGCATGCTACCAGTGTTAAAGACTGCGATGGAGCTCCGTATGCCACGCCAAACTGGCTGACACTGACGGTGGCGGTGCACAAATGCTGCGCAGCTGGCGCCATTCGACGGCCAACACCGCGGTTCCTGGTGTGTCCGCTGTGCCGTGCGTGTGATCACTGCTTGTACAGCCCTCTCGCAGTGTCCGGAGCAAGTATGGCGGGTCTGACACACCGGTGTCAATGTGTTGTTTTTTCCATTTCCAGGAGTGTATTTTATTACCGATTTTCCATTAATTCAAATGATATACATCAATGTAAAAAAGTGTAATAAACTTGATTTGTACATGAATTCCTTTTATGTATGAGGTAATATATTAAACGGATCAAGTGGAGGTTTTATGGTTTCCGTAATCGATTAATACGTCTGTTAGGTCTTCATAATTAATCTATGTCTACTCAAGAGGACGTCGTTATCATGCGAAAGAAAACTGGCGCTCTACGGATCGGAGCGTGGAATGTCAGATCCCTTAATCGGGCAGGTAGGTTAGAAAATTTAAAAAGCGTCAGGTGAATACAGGGTTATAAATACAAAATCAAATTAAGGTAATGCATAATTAATCTATGTTCAGTAAATGACAGAGAATTTAGCTGAGAATGAAAACATGCTCTGAGGTGTTGGCAGTACGCTACATGAACATCTACATTGTCTAAATCAACATCTACATCTAAATAACTACTCTGTAAAGTATTGTTAAGCGACTGGCAGAGGGTTCGTCGAACCATCTTCACACTATTTCTCTGTTATGCCATTCCCGAACACCTATATCTTTCCGAGTGAGCTCTGATTTGCTTTATTTAATTATGGGAATCGTTTATTCATATGTAGGTCGGCATCAACGAAATATTTGCGCATTCGGAGGAGACAGTTTTTGACTGAAACTTCGCGATAAGATTCCACCGCAACGAGAAACGCCTTTGTTTCAGTGATGTTCACTTCAAATCCTGTACCACGTCCGTGACACTCTCCCCTCCCTGTTACTCTAAAATACAAAATGCACTACCCTTGTTTGAAATTTCTTAATATACTCCGCTAATTCTGTTTGGTAAGGATCCCACACCGCGCTGCAGTACTCCAAAATATTACGGAAAAGTGTTGTGCAAGCATATCGGATGATGTTTTATGCGTACCTCCGGATTTAAAGGTATATTTTCGCCAACATATCGACCGTAAATTGAAGTCACCACTAACCATAATTGTGTCGGTTTGAAGCGTGTTTCAAATTAGACTCAAGCCTTTCGGCTATAGTGTCACCTGAGTTGGTGTGGGGTGGGGGGGGGGGGGGGCGGTGTCGGTAAAAGGATCCAGTTATTGTTTTATGCCGGTTAACAAGAATGATCTCTAATAATACTAACTTACAGGAATTATCTACTTAAATTTCCCCACAAGGTAAACTACTTCTAACAGGCACAACAACATTAAGTGCTGCGAAATATTTCATCTGTTTGTATCCAGCTTTAGCCAACTTTGGGTGTCTAAAACGATTTTGGCCTCAGTGCTTTCTATTACCACTTGGAGCTCTGGTTCTTTCCTAACATAATTAGGGTCTAAGTTTGTTCTGTGTCTGACGTGCACGCTTTGTGACTGATGTCCTCTTTGTGTTTCTCTGAAACCTTCTAACCTAAAGAACTGCACAGTCCACGCCACATCGTCCCCGCTAGCTGTGAAGCGGGCTATTGAGTGTAGTGGTCTCGTGATCTATTTGGTCCCACCACCATATGGCGCAAGTCGAGGAAGCTGACCTTCTGATTCAGACCCTCCAGTCACCTCTGTACCACAGGTTCGCAATCGGTCCTGTCGATATGCTGCAAATGGTGAGCTGTGCTTTTACGCTTCAAGCAAAATTGACACCTTTTAAAGCCTCGGATAGCCGCCCGAAACTAGAGAAAAGCTGTTCTGATCCAAAGCGATCTACATCGCTGGTACCGACGTGAGCCACCACCCGCAGTAGGCTGCACGAAGTGCCCTTCTTCCGAAAGGAATCGTTCTGCTCTGGAGTGACTCCAACCAGTATGCACACGGAATTCACACTGGTTTCTTCGCCTCTTTTGCAGACATAGCCCCAACAGCATCTGTAATGGGCTTAACATTGGAGCTCCCAACAGGACAAGTGACTGCATCAAACTGCGGAACATTGTCAGCCATAGGTAGCACCTGGAATCTGTTTGACAGACTAACTAGGGAGGCCTTACGTTTGACCCCCCCCCCCCCCCTGAGGTAATTCTTTCGCACCCTGTCATGCACCGAGGTGACCTTCCAAGCCACCACAGGTGATGGGTCAACCTCAATGCGAGCGGTAACTAGGCTGGTCAGCGGACTTGCTGCGCCGTGTTGGACCTCCGTTGGATCCCTAAGGTCGGCCTCAAGTTGTGTAACCGAAGACAACAAAGCCTGGAGCTGACAGCGAAGTGTCACCAACTCAGCTCGCATGGAATGACATTATCAATTACTTCAAGAAATTTGAACTGACTTAGAAACTAAAGATACTGTCCGTACCAGAATTATAAACAAAACAAGGCGCATCGTCCGAAAGTCTCCTTACTCTGTACACTTGGAAAGTTTATGTTTCCACACCGAGCTGTGACATGGACTGATACTGCAGAGGAAAGAATGTCACGATGGATAAATCTTAACGACGTGCGAGAGGTCATCTAGCAAACTGTTTCGTTCAAAGCGTATATTGCTTGAGAGTAAGAGAGAATAGAAGTTGGCAAATTACGACAACTTGCAATTATTCTACATTTGTGTTTTGTTTCACGACATGAATTTGTGAATGTGTATGTTCATTCTTGCACTGTCAATGTGCAAAGGGTGAGAAAGAGGAGTAACAGAGGTTTTTAGATAGCAGTATGTCGATTAAATAGACACGAGAAAAGTTTTATAGATGTTCGAATGGGAAGTTAAGAGTTCATGGGAATAGTTTCAGTAGATTGTTACCAAGGAAGTACAGACGACGAACAGAGCTGTATATACATTTGACAAGTCGTAGTAAGAGACTTTCGTTATATTTTCAACGTTATAGTACATGAGTTGAATGATAGCCCCCCTCCCCAAAATCCCATGTACACACACACACACACACACACACACACACACACACACACACACACAACAAGAACGTGCCACAAATATTCAAATATTCCAGCGTACACTGTATAATGACTTTACAACATTTTCCACTAAGACAAAGTATAGTTTTTCAGCATGTTACTATCGTTTCGTTTCTTCATGAGATTATTTTACCTGGCAACATGTGGAGTTTGTACTTCAAGATAGCCGTAGTTTACGTTGAGGGACACAGACTTAGTTTTTTTTTAATAAAAGGAAAGTCGGCAAGGACATTTTGGAATAGCTAAGTCGTAGTACAGCTAAATAATTTTGACGAATGATGAGATACCGCTAATCCAGAGAAATGCAGTGGAATAAACTTACTCATTGTACTCAGGATATGGGATCTGTTCTATCACCGGAACGTATTGCTCTGTGCTTGAATTACTGCTGATGTTGTATGCTCCAGCCACTGCCTGTCAACACAACAGGTACAAGAGATTAATATTGCAATACTAAGAGAAGACAATGAATTTTACAGCAACCTACAAAAATATCGTAGAGTGCTCACAGGCATGGACAGAGAATATTTCTTAAAGGAAATCATTACACTGTCATCTAGTTTGTGAAGAATGAGTACGGAAGTGTTTCAGACGTATGAACTGCATTCTCAGTCTGACAAACTTGCCTTATAGTTCGAAATATCTCTTTATAATAAATACTCAAAAATATGCAATAGTTAAATAATGAAACAACTGCATGACAATGGATTTGCCTTTTTAGACATTGCTATTCAATATGGTGAAAAGTTGGAGGTCAACAGTGAAATAGTAACGTCAAAACCGTAAATAACTATTCAGTGTGAGCAGAGAATTTATGGTTGCCACATAAGAATTTTGAGGGTAACTTGTACACTAATTTGTAGGATCAACATGTACTTTGCATCCAAAAAAAGAATAGGATTTTATAAAATAGTTGTAAGGTGAAAAGAATAATAATCTGTATCTCCAAACACTGTTACATTAATGTTCATAAATTTCCATTTCTGATCCTCTTCAGATAAAAATGTTAGAGAAGAAGACCACACTTTGTCCTGAAGATGACTGAGAATGTCCAAACCACTAACCCTAAAAAACAAATGCAGAATGTGATTGTGAACGAAACTATAAGCTATTCTAATAAGTGTCATCATCTGACGAAAAAGTTTACTTCATTAAATATTACATTACAGTATATAATGCTACGAAAAGTGAAATTACCACAGGAAAGGATCTGAAGATGTGTCCTGTAGTAATATATTACGACGGTAGTTATAGGCGTACTTATAGAGATGAAGTGGGGATTAAGGCACCGTGATTTTATGAAATTTTATGTATATAAAGGAAGCCGCAACTTTCTTCTCTATTTAATTATTCTGTTATGTAACAGGGGAGGTTATTCCACAGTAGATGTCTTGTCACACAAAGAGACTTGAGGTAAACGCTAGTGCTTTCCGGAGACGCAACAGGTGGTGGGAGCACGAAGGCGGGGCGGGGAAGTTGTTTTATTTAGAATATACTGTAGATCTGCAGGCTGCATGTGGTAACTAAGTGTGGTTAACCTCTGACCCTGTTAAACACCCGTAAGCTTTTGGCTTAGTTCTCCTTCATCTTATAATTACGTACTCTGGCCGCAAACAGTTAACAGCTTCCGTATCATAATTATTCATTTGTGTTTCATTTTCTTTATTTGGTTTTTGAACAAAAATAAATTACATTTGGTGTCTGCACCTATTGCGTAAACTGAGCTTTCTTCTATGCACTGTATGCTTTCTTAGCAAATGTGACTGCAGCCGAAGGTATTCAGTCGATGACTGGATTGGGTTCAATATTTCGTGAACTTGGAGAAGTGTGCTAGAAGTAACCGATGCTTGCGTTAAAATGCCATTGGAGCTGCCGCAATATATGCTTAATCTCGTTGCCACGATTCTCGATTTCTGTCCTTCAGTTGCGACGTTGACGTTAGTTTTCAACACATAACGGAGGATTTTTGTTTTTCATGACATGTACGAAGTGACATTTTGATGCGTACAGAAATGTTTGCAAATAACTAGAAGTTGTTCGTAAACGAAAATTCATTTACTTGTTGTTTAGCGATAGCTTTAGGCAGTAATCAACGTCTGCGAAAAGACAACAGGACTCCGTTTATGGTCAGGACAGGCAGGTGTAGGTAACCGAAAAGAGTAGTTGCATTCACCGCTTTGTGTTGGCGATAGGTGGTAGGTAGATACAGGGAAAAATCGGCGGTCTGATCGTAAGTAGCTGACACACCTGTGTAACGTGGAAGTGAACACTAGACTTCACGAGAGGTGACCCACCAGAATAAAAACAGGCGCGTGTATCACCCATTCTAAGTCGTCGAAGTACAGATCGATCGGGGACATTTCAACGCTTCTAAGGCTACCGTGGTCTAAGAATAACGTCATTGACTGGAAATTTAAACGTCTTCGGTCTCGGGTGAAGGAGCGGGCAGAGATTCAGGGCACTGTCTTCCCGTTGCGGTGGGGAACTGCCCCTGAAAGGCAGATGAAACAGCAATGGTCAACGGCATGAGGATGCAGAATGCAATAGACACCAGAGAGCAAAGGAAACATTATGTGTATCCGCTGGACATGTGGCTTGTAATTGTATAAGTGCCATGACAATCTCTCCACTGGAAACAGATTCCGAAATAGTCCCCAACTCGGATCTTGGGGAGGGGACTGCCAAGGGAAAGGAACCATGAGAAAAATATGGAACAACCAATGAAAGGATAACCTTCTACGTGTCTGGGCGTGAAGTGTCAGAATCCTGAAGGTGGTAGGGAAGCTGGTAAATCTCGAAAGCGAAATGGTAAGACTCAATCTAGATAAAGTAGGCGTCAGGGAAGTGAAATAGAAAGAAGACAAGAACCTTCAACATCGCAGCGCGTCAGCAATCGTTAGTTAATATATTTAAAAACTAAAGACCCGCCTCGATTGCGTAAAAAGCACCTAGTGTTTAGGGCGGGTCATGGCCCATCGAACATAGGCCGGTGTGAGATGGAGGTTACACCATTATGTTAAGTAGTGGTTTAGACTTTGTACACATGTACTGTTTGTGTTTTTCCCTTTTATTCGTTTGCAGATGTATCGCTGTGGTGTTCTTTTAATCATTGACAAAGGTCTTCTTCGGCACTTGTGGGTTTTATTGTTCTGAAGAAGGTTTAGGTATCTACGCCGAAACCTAGGTTAACACTAGGGGCTTATTACGCAATCGAGGTGGGTTTCTGGTTTTTTAATATAAAAGGAAACAAGAATTTGTGGTCCAATGAGTATTTGGTAATATCAACAGCAGCAGAAAATGTTATAACATGAGTACGATTCCTTATGAATAGAAAGTTAGGGCAGAGAGTGTGCAACTGTGGAGACTTCAGGCCTGTTCTTATCTGATTCGACAGCAAGCCAACACCGCTGAAGATAGTTTCGGTATACATGCCGACGCAGCAATCTGAAGATGAAGAAATGGAGAAAATGTATGGGGATATTTAAAGGATAAACAGCACGTAAACGGACATGAAAATCCAATAGTCATGGGGGAATGGAATGCATTTATAGAGGAAAGGTTACAAGAGATTGTGGATTTGGTAGTAGGAAAGGCAGAGGAGAAAAACTAATTGTGTAGGCAGATCAGTTAAAGGGGAATGGACATATCTGAAAAGAGGAATCGCAGAAGCTGGAAACGAAAACGTAGGTACAAGTCAAGTAACTGTGAGGAAACCGTTGGTAATGGAAGAAATACTTCAGCCGAAGGACGAGTGAAGGAAGAACAAAAATGTTCTGGTCAATTTAGGAATACAAGTCATTTAGGAATGAAAAAAAAGAAATACAAAGACGCTAAGGCGAGATAGCTCCATAAAAAAATTGAAGGAAATCGGAAAAGAAATGATTGTCGAAAGGCCTGGTTCAGAATATAGAAAAGTAAAAAAAAAAAAAAAAAAAAACGTTCGGTGAAATTAAAAGCATGGGTGATAACATTAAGACTGCAATGGGAATTCTACTGTTCAGTGTAGAGGAGAGAGCGGATAGGTGGAAAGAGTAGGCTGTGCGGGAAGAACTTGTTTCATGATGTGAGAGAAGAAACAAGAGTCGATAGAAGCTATAGAAGGTTTGGTGTGTTACTAGTAGATTTGTGGCTCAGGCGACACACAATGACTAGCTTACTTTCAGTCACTGAGCTCTTCTGACTTCACCCAATCTGCTATCAATACTCACTGTCTGTTTTTACACCAGCGGGTCCGCCTCTCGTGATGTCAAGTGGTGAGATACATAGGAGTGTCCAGGTACTGGTGTTCAGACAGTGTACTTTCACTACTTCCTATGTGTATTAATAAGTATTGGCACATCTGAGTTCTATTTTAGCATGGGTTGCGTACGGTTACTATACGGAATCTCCTTTCTAGACTTCATTTCCCCAGCGTCAAATAAACGAACCACAGTCTTCCACATACTTTATCTACAACTGTATCTTATGTGATCATTCATTTTTGTATCCAAAGAAAATGTCCCCTTCAATGTGTAGGCAAGCAACCTCCATAGTCTCCCGTTTTGATATGGCACTCTTAAGAAAATCACATAACACGACGATGATGAGCGACATACCACAACCAGCAGGTCGGATGTGCAGTGGGCAGCCGTAAGCACGGCTGTGGTTGTGATGATGCTGCCACCGCAGTTGTGGTAGAGGCGTTCTCCCAGCAATAGCTGCAGCGACACGATGAATGGAGCCTCCCCTGAAATTTATAAGAATTTTGACTTTAATTCTTATTGTTTACAGAAGCAAACAGTTACAGTGCCATTTACTGGTGCTGCCCAAATTGGGGGCAACATCAGGAAAGCACCCGTCATGGACGTGTTGACTGGCTGGTGTTTATGACTTTACCGTCTTAAATAATGAAATGGGATACCATTAATATTTAACTATTTTAGGCAGCCGACTCCTGAACTGGAAAATTTGTACGAAGCTCTCCTTTTCCAACAGTCATCATCGAGCTAGCAATATCCAATGCGTGGCAGAGAAAGTGAAGCACCCAGAGCACATGGTCGGTTGTCAGTGTAGCTTAGTACACGTACACACCATCTGCGGATATGGAAATTGTTAGAGTTACAATTACAAGTGACAAGTTGAGCAGCCACCAGATTACATTAGTGTTGTTTTTACTTAATGTTGTTACCAGGTCTGGTAAAGTATATAAAAGGTACGAGTAAAGTGATAAGTTGGGTAACCAAAAATGGCTCTGAGCAGCGTGCGACTTAACTTCTGAGGTCATCAGTCGGGGTCAGGGGTTTTCTCTGCCTCGTGAAGGCTGGGTGTTGTGTGATGTCCTTAGCTTAGTTAGGTTTAAGTAGTTCTAAGTTCTAGGGGAGTGATGACCATAGATGTTAAGTCCCATAGTGCTGAGAGCCATTTGAACCATTTTTTTCAGATCATCAGTCGCCTAGAACTTAGAACTATTTAAACCTAACTAACCTAAGGACATCAAACACATCCATGCCCTAGGCAGGACTGGAACCTGCGACCGTAGCGGTCACCTGGTTCCAGACTGAAGCGCCTAGAACCGTACGCCCACAGCGGCCGGCGTTGGGTAATCACTGGGAAGTACACAGAGATGCCACATACTCGTGTGAAACATTGTTGGCCGGTTTCTGAAAGAGTTTAAAAAGGATTTCATTGAATGTATTCATTTTGCCAGCCAACGGCGTTACCGCAGTGCCGAGTGCTGTTAGCAAGTAGGGTGCACTCAGTCCTTGTGATGTCGGCTGAGGAGCTACTTGATTGAGAAGTAGTAACACTGGTCACGAAAACTGAAAACGACCTGGAGAACGGTGAGCTGATCACATGCTCCTCTGCATCCGTATCCGGTGATACCTCAAACTGAGTATGTCACCGCCGCCAGTCTGTACCGTTGGGCCTTCAAGGCCTGTTTGCACCTTCTTTTCCATCCTTGTCGTATTATGCAGTATTCAGATTTGTGAGGCAACAGTCAAAATCGCTGGTGTGGTGGCCCTAAATAGCCCTAAGAGGGCTTCTGATTCATTAGTAGTTAGTGTCGCAGATGGTGTCAACGTCTGCTGTACCATCTGCGACATTATGACGTAACTACCGTCCAATCAGATGCCCTCTTTGGACTATAGAAAGCCAGCACAGCAGCGATTTTGACACTCATTTGCTCTTGAGGATGATGATGGTAGAAACCGTCGAAAGCTCGATGTTTTATCTTGAACTGAGGCGGCGCTCTGTGTCATCCCCACCTATTGGTCGGAAACCATCAGCAACCAGACTTTGGATTATATTCCCATGCCTACACTGCCGTTAACATCACAACACAGAGGGCTGAGTACAGAGTGACGCCATGGCTGGGAAGCGTGGACTGCTGATGAATCGTGCAGCATTGTTTTCAGCGCACGGATTAGCGGTAGGAGCCAATTTCCGGAACCTAGGGAAGAGTAACATTCTAATTTACAGGGTGTTTCAAAAGGAATGACTCGATTTCAAATCTCCATATTTGTTGATACAACATTGTACAGACATTGAATGAATTGTAAAATACTCGCTAAATCTTAAGGTTGTAGCTAAGCTATTACAAATGCCCTGTGTGTCCACCAGCAGTTGCACGAACAACATATAGACGATAGCTAAATCCGTCATAAACTTTGCACACCATAGGCATATGCTTTTATGAAAGGCAGCTGCTACTGTGCTCGTCACTCTGCCAAGAGGTAAATGGGAGATGAATACACTTTCCTTCTCCTATCCCCGGACGAAAAAATGGCAGGGGGTCATATCTGGCGATCTTGAAGACCAGGAATGCAGGGCAGTGTCTCGGGTCTCGTGCTGTTGAGGCAGAATGTCATTGTGAAACTGACGTACGTCGTTGTGGCAGTGTGGTGGAGCTCCATTTTGTTGGACGATTAAGTTTGGTGTTGGTGGTAAGTTCCTGTGGGACCAAACTGCTGAGGTCATTGGTCCCTAGGCTTACTCACTAATCAATGTAACTCAAACTAAGTCACACTAAGGACAACACGCACACCCACAGCCGAGGGAGGACTCGGACATCCGACGGGGGGAGAAGCGCGAACAGTGACAAGACGCTTCATCAAGGAAAATTAAGTCATTGGAGACTTCCTACAGTTGCAGAAAAAGTCAGTTCTGCAGCCTTTGGAGACAGACCATTCCAGTCACTGCATTTTCTTCAAAACAGAAGGGACCATACACTTTTTCACGACAAATGTGCCCAAAATTTTCTCTTTAGGTGAGTCTCTTCCCCGCTCAATAAAGTCATGAGAACTCTGGAATCCCCATATGTGGACATTATGTTCATTTATTATACGGCTGACATGAAATGCTGCTTCATCACTGAAAATTAAATAAAATCGTGTTGTCTTTCATGTTATCTAGTAGAGTATTGCTGAAGTCAACCCATTTCCTATTATCGCGGACAGAAAGGGCTTGCTCTAATTGTACTCTCAATGGTTTATAGACCAAATGAAGCCTTAATACTCTCCAGAAAGTCATATGAGGCATTGGCAGTTGCCTGCGTGCACCGTGGGTAGACTTTCGTGGACTTCGCTCAAACGTTTGCGGAATTGTTTCCACCATGTCATCAAAAGTGTAGGGTCTACCTAGATTCTGGTCTTCCAAAAGCATCCTGTATGTTTAAATTGGGTGCACCAACGTCGGATGTTTTTGGATGCAGCCGGATCAATGGCAAAAGGCCAACGGAAAACACTCTGGGCCGAAAAGACTGGCTCACTCTTTGCAAACTGGGGTACACAAAACTCCTACCGTTGAGCGGATGCCATCTTGCTTCTATTTGACTGATAACTGAGAAGACGCATTGTCTGACATACAACGGCGATTTTCTAAAAGTCTAGCTCACGCCTATTCAAACAACACATATTACTTTGGTGTCACATACCATATTTCGTAATTACTCCCGTCCAAAGGCAGATTATTCTTACTGAGAGCCGGCTGGAGTGGCCGAGAGGTTCTATGCGCTTCAGTCAAGAACTGCACGACCGCTAAGGTCGCAGGTTCGAATCCTGCCTCGGGCATGGATGTGTGTGGTGTTCTTAGGTTAGTTATGTTTATGTAGTTCTAAGTTCTGGGACTGATGACCTCAGATGTTAAGTCCCATAGTGCTCAGAACCTTGTGAACCATTTGAAGTTTTTGAAACACTCTGTATAGAGAGGGAGCATGGTGTAGAGAGCCATGTGATACGACTTCAGGTCACGTCTGGTAGTGACAGGGAACTCTCAAACGACTCAAGGGTACGTCACCGAAATCGTGCTCCCTCAGGTGTTACCTCATGTCACTTTACCGCCGTGATCCCGTGACTAGCAAGAGCTCCACCACTGTCCCCAACAGAACATTTGTGGAACCGGTTCGGACGTCAAGTCCGTTCTAGTGCCAGCATCCACGATATCAGGAACCACTGACAACAGTTTGAGGCCATCTGTCTCGGCAAGGATACGATGCCTACATGACACCATTCGCAACCGAATCAGTGCATGCATACATTCCAGAGAAATGCAATGTCTTTCTGAAACGGGGGACCTGTTGTTTGTAAATCTGACTCGATTTCGTAATCACAAATAAAATCACATAACCCATAAACCTGTAAAGTTTCATTAATTTCCTGTATCCTATCTGGATGCTGAAATTTTTTGTCAGGCAGTATGTATTGTACGAAAATTAGTCGTGGTGTGACGTAATGTCAATGTTGTTACTCTCTAACTGTAGCGCGAACCGGCCTAGCGACGTACTATATCGAAGTCTTACAACATGCTCATCAAGTTATGCGTTGCAGACTGTCTAATTCCAGGTTCAGATTTTCGACAGCGATTATTCATTTCTTAATGAATTACTTGTTAGTGTGCTGTCGACCTCGCAAGAGCGCAACATCACATCTCTAATCACAGCACTCATGCCAATGCCGTAACCATGCGCCGTAGCAAAAATTGCGATAACAGTTGGTCAATTCATGTCTCCTTCTCCTCCTTCTTTTGTAATGTATTTTCATCCCGAATCCTGAGAACACACACGCACACATAAACACACTATGGTGCTAACGATGTACATGCGTTTCATACACAGCACTAACCAAACCCTATAAGATCTCTCCGCATAAGACTCGAGTGACCGTCACGTATATAGTTCTTATAATCACAGAGATCAGCTTATATCAGAAATCTTTGCACGACATTGAGTAAAGCCGAATTTCAAAAGACTGCAATTCATTGTTTCGACTGGGTCACCAGAGACATAAATAGTACAGCGTCACGCAGTGTTCATGTTAAAAGCCAGTGATAGACATAAAACTTCATCAGAAAAGTAGTGAATGCTTTCTCAGAAGATTTTATTGAACTAATAGTCCAGGAACGCACTCGAGATGTAAATGGCTGCGGGAACATACTTGACCTCTTAGCGACAAATAATCCTGAGCAGATAGGAAGCATCATGACGAATACAGGGATTAGTGACTACGAGATTGTTGCGGTAAGACTGAATCCTTAACATCTAGACCCAACAAAGTCAAAACAAAATTCTTAAAAAAGCAAGTAAAAATTCGCATGACAGCTAAAAACATTCTCCACTCCTTCCAATATGACTATATAAGCGTAGACCAGCTGTGCGTTAAATTCAAAGGAATAGTATCGAAGGCAATTTGGAAATACGTATCATCTACATTAATAAGAGATTGTACTGACCCTCCATGGTACACAACACAGGTCCTAACATCGTTGCAGAAGCAACAAAAGAAGGGTGCCAAATTTGAAATAACACAAAGGTCACAATATTGGCAAAGCTTTACGTAAGCACGAAATCAGCGCGAACTTCAATACGAGGTGCTTTTAATAGTCTCCACATCGAAATATTCAGATGTGTGTGAATTTCTAAGGGACCAAACTACGGAGATCATAGGTCACTTAACTAACTTACGCTAAGAACAACAGACACACCCATGCCTGAAGGAGGACTTGAACCTCCGGCGGGATGGGCCGCGCAGTGACATGGCGGCTCAAACCGTGCGGCCTCTGCGCGCGGCCACATCGAAATACTGCCCCGACATCTTACAGAAAACCCAGAGAGATTCTGATCATATGTAAAGTGCACCAGTGGCAAGACGCAATACATACGTTCACTGGGCTATAGCAATGGCGATGTTATTGATGATAACGCCACAAGCAGAGTTTCCGGAATTCCTTTACCAAACAAAAAGAGATAAGAATCAATAGCTTAGTACATATCCTTGGCGTGGGTGATACAATAGTTCCAAACTTAACAGTAATATACAGCCACTCGCACGTCGAAAAACACCTACCTAAAGACTGGAAGGTTACACAGTTCACGTCAATATTCAAGAAATGGAAATAGCAATAATCCACTGATTTACTGACCTATATAACTAACTTCTATTTTCGATGAATTTTGAAACATGTATTGTGATCTATCATTATGAACTATGTGGAAGAAAACGATTTATTGAGAAACAACGAACACGGATTTAGAAAATATCGTTCCTGTGAAACACTACTAGTCTTTATTCTCATGAAGTAATTAATGCTATGAACATGTAATGTCAGACTGATTCCATATTTTTAGATATCCAGAAGATTTTTGATGCTGTTCCTCTCAAGTGCTTCTAATCAGACTGCGTACTTGTGGACTATTGACTCACTTATGTGACGGGATTCGTGATTTCCTTCAGAAAGGTGACAGTTTGTAATAGTTGACGGAAAGTCCGAGTGAAACAGAAGTACCCCAAGGATGTCTGATTTGCCCTCTGCTGTTCCTAATGTACATAACCAGGCAATGGTAACGGCACTCTTACATTGTTTGCAGATGATGCTGACATTTACTGTCTTGTGAAGTCACCAGATAATCAAAATCAGTCGCAAAGTTATTCAGACAAGACACTTGTGTGGTGCGAAAAGCGGCAGTTCGCTGTAAATAAGGAAAAGTGTGAATTCACACACATGCGTAGCATGAAAAATTCGCTACGTTTAGGTTACACGATTGATCACACAAATCTGAAGGATATAAATTCAACTAAATTCTTAGTGATAACAGTTACGAATAACTTAAACTGGAACGATCTCACAGATAATATTATGGGGAAAGCAAATCAAAGACTGCAATTTATTGGCAGATCACACAGAAACTGCTTGTCCATCCTCTTCTGAGTACTGCTGTACGGTATGCAATCCTCATCAGACGGTATTGACGGGGGTCATAGGAAAAAGAGGGGCAGCTCGTTTTGTATTATCGCGAAATATGGGAGAGAGCGCCATGGACGAGAACTGTGGCGGCAGTCATTAAAGCACAGATGATTTTTGTTGCCGTAGAATCTTCTGCGAGAGTGAAAATAATTTGTTTGCGATCACCTACATAAGGAAAAGTGACCATTATAATAAGTCAAGAGAATTCAGAGATCACACGGAAAGATTTAAATGATCGTTTCTCCCATGCTATTTGGGAGTGGAACGACAGAGAAACAGCTTGAAGATGGTTTCGTAAACCCTCTGCCAGGAACTTAATCGTGAAGTGTAGATTAATCATGTAGATGTATGTTTAGTGGTGTAGTGCAGTGGTTAGCGTATAAATATGAGCTTCGATAAAACCTCTGCCAGGTACTTAATTGTGAATTGTAGATTAATCATGTAGATGTATATTTAGTCGTGTAGTGGTGTGGTAGCGTATAAATACGTGTAGAAGGTCATCAGTCTAAATATCATCAAATGCACCAAAAATTTTTATTTCTGAATTTACTAAGATAGTTTGATTATTACAGGTATTTTATTCAATTAAATTGTTAGGTGTATTTATTTATTTATAATACTTTGCCGCATCATTTACATCAGCGTATTCACTTTTTTGTTTGCTCTTATTTTTCTCCTGTCATCTGTGAATCTGGGTGTGCCGCCTATAATCTGCAACCAAGTGCCAACCATGACTGCTCATTGGTTGGTAATATTGGTAACCCTGCAGCTCGTGAAGCCACTATGGCGATTGTTTCAAGTAATCTATGGTAGCGAGAGATTACAGTTTGCTTTTAGAACTGAAACTGACATATTTCTGTCTTCAGTTTTCTCGTAAACGTTTGTTTTAAACGCCTTGAAGAAGGTGATCGTGATTTTAGTTCTGCCACATACTGCTTATCACCCTTATCTCGCATACATTGAATATCACGAAGTTGCGGTTAGGTTAGGACATGAGTTTAAAATTCAGGGCTACAAAAAGCGTTGTCAGCCGCAGTTGGTCACCAAAAAGCAACAGTCGACAGAGCATCTCGTATTTCCAACACACTTCGAAGCTTCCGCTTCCAACATTGCTCCGCGGTAAACATTAAAAGCATTTATAATGTGCCTCCCCAACTTATAGGCTCAGATGGCTCTGAGCACTATGCGACTTAACTTCTGAGGTCATCCAGTCGCCTAGAACTTAGAACTGATTAAACCTAACTAACATAAGGACATGACACACATCCATGCCCTAGGCAGGATTCGAACCTGCGACCATAGCGGTCGCCACCTTATAGTGTGCGGCCTATAATCGACCGGTAACCGGTAACCGATGTGGCAACACTGCAAGTGACAAAAGTGAACTGTGAAGCAATTTTATATGGACTAAAGCTCCATCAGCCTTCCACATGAAATAGACTAATCCTCATTTCACAGCTCTCCATTACACTACCATCTGTTGCAACAGTTGACGCCTGTGTTCTCCTGCCTTTTAACACATCTAGTCATTGTCTCTTAACTGACGTCCGGCTTATATCTCTTATACTACGTTCATCATAAAAATAAACCTGACGTAAACAAACAGAAGCGCTATGACTGGTCAGCATCCGTAAATCTAGTATATTGGTGTCGTTCCGCTTTTGGAAGTAGGTTCGATTTCGGACTGTACACCTGGCTGAAAATGACTTACACAATCGTGGCGCCATCCATCGGTAGTGCTGAAATTCAATATGGAATTGGCGTACCGTTAGCCTTGATGACTTCGCAGGCATACGTTCAATCAGGTGGTGGAAGGTTTATTGGGGAATGGCAGACCATTCTTCACGGAGGTATCCATGTAAGACGGTGAGGCCTGACACGAAGTCTGCCTTCCAAAACATCCCAAACGTGTTTTATAGGATTCAGGTCAGGCCTCTGTGCAAGGCAGTCCATTACAGGGATGTTATGGTCGTGTAACCACTCCACCACAGGCTGTGTATTATGAACAGGTTCTCAATCGTGTTGACAGATGCAGTCTCCATCCCCGAATTGCTGTTCAACAGTGCGAAGCAAGAAGGTGCTTAAAACATCAGTATAAGCCTGTGCTGTGATAGTGCCACGCAAAACAACAAGAGGAACAAGCCCCCTTCTTGAAAAACACGACCACACCATAACACCACCGCCTCCAAATTTTACTGCTGGCATAACACACGCTGGCAGATGACGATCACCGGGCTTTGGCCATACCCACTCCCTGCCATCGCATCGGCACATTTTGTGCCTTGATTCATCACTCCACACAACGTTTTTCCACTATTCAATCATCCAATGCTTATCCTCATTACAACAAGCGAGGCGTCGTTTGCCATTTACCGGCGTGATATGTGACCTATTAGCAGCCACACTACCATAATATACAAGTTCTCTCACCTCCCGACTAACTGTCATAGAATTTTCAATGGATCCTGATGCATCTTGCAATTCCTCTGTGATGGTCTGGGTAGATGTCTGCCTATGGTACATTACGAGACCCTTCGACTGTCGGCGGTCTCTGTCGGTCAACAGACGAGCTCGGCCTTCGTGCTTTTGCCCTTTATGTGTCCCTTTACGTTTCCACTTCACTATCACGTAGTGATGTTTAGGAGTGAGGGGATATTGCGTACAGACGTATGACACAAGTGAACGCAACCACCTGACCACGTTCGAAGTTCGTGAGTTTCGCGGAGTACCCCATTATGTTCTCACGATGTCTTAATGACCCCTGAGGTCGCTGATATCGAGTACCTGGCAGTGA
Source organism: Schistocerca gregaria (assembly GCF_023897955.1). Lineage (NCBI taxonomy): Eukaryota > Metazoa > Arthropoda > Insecta > Orthoptera > Acrididae > Schistocerca > Schistocerca gregaria. The sequence goes on along the minus strand of NC_064921.1, from coordinate 101,149,331 downwards.
GTGGCAGCATAATTCACTTAATATGAGAAACATATGTTTCTGGAGGTGTCCGGATTTTTTGATCACATAATATATGTATTTTATGTCTTATTACTATGTCATTGTAAATGAAACCTTTAGACATTCTGATACATTAACAGGCATCAACGTTTTTTTAATCATACTGGAACTGCGTAATTCTTATTCCAAACGTCGTGCACATAGTCTGCCTAAAGCTACTAGTGATCTGACTGAATAGCTTTGAACATATACTGTGAAAATGGATGACCCTGCCTCCTGCTTCGTAGTGAAACATCACCACGAAAACCGTTAATGGCGAGCTACATGTGTTTCTTAATGTTTGTCACAAGCTTTCAGGGAAAAATCAGCTCTAACGGTTTCCGAGAAACACTATGTACTAAATAATGTTTACTGTCTGAATTATATGCGTGGCGTAATCATTAGCGTCGTAGCATATCACTCATTAATGTTTTGAGGCGGCAGTACGAAGCTTTTTTTCGATTTGAATACGTAGACCATTTAAAAGTGAAATTCATCAAACATATCTTAATTAACTCATACATAACCATCATTTTTCAAGAAAATTCATGTCTTCTAGTTTCTAATTACATATCGCACGAAAAATTCTAGTTTTCGTTGGAAATATAAATTCTTGAGCATCGATATTCTATAAAAGATTGTTAAAGATTGCTGAAGTTAAGAAAACGTTAAACAAACAATTTTCTGGAATGTCCATTGTTCTGAAGGACAGATGTGGCCTCTTACGAGCCAGAATGATGACCTTGGAAAACAATAATTTTCACGGCGGCTAGCACTCTGTAGAAATACTAAATTCTTACAGTTGTCACCTGAAAACTGCTATCCGAACACAACAGAACTGAACTAGGGCCAAGTTACGGGATTTGTCGCGAGAAATAACAAGACATTTAAGCTGTCAAACGTACTGGAACTAAAGCACGAAGCTTTGTGCAACGTCACTGCCTAACGATGGCGAAATGCAGAACAGCACGTCGTAAAAGAGCAGCAGGAAACGTCGAACTCTTGGTGGCTTGGGATTCTGTCGCTGATGGCATCGTTACCTACATAGCAGTACGGAAATGTATTCCTCGGAGTCAGATATGGGTGGAGATCGGAGATTACCAGACGACTGACTGTAACACCTTCTGTGGCTTAAATATTTAACTACACGGGAAATCAGCAGTGCGCTTTTACGCCACGCGTAGCTCATGCAGAACACTTACCCTCATTAAAGTCTGAAATTTTCATCAGTCTTGTTTTTAATTGCAATCCTACGTTAGCAAAGTTCAAGAGTATGTTATTGTTTCCCGTCAGGTCACATACGAAGCTATCTCCTGTTTTTTGCCATATATAATTTCCTCCTGTTTAAAAATTAAATGATATTCAAAATTATGTTGTTCTTTGCTCGTCTCTTTTCCTTTTACGTCTTTACTGCAACTGCTCACATCACTGCTGCTTAGCCGGATCACTTGCCTGGCCAATGCTGTCCAAGTTAATGCGCCGATAAAGCTGTTGCCACGTATTATCGCTGAGTTGATGTACGCATAACGCACAGCATATTACGTATCCTCATTATCGTACTTGATTGTACTCGAAAAAAGGTCCCAGCAAACGCGGAAGAATACTTAATGTTTACATGTGGTTTATTCTTACGACGAACGGAGTATAGGACAAATACTTTATAATCCTCTTCTCAGCCAATACTACCAACAACAAAAAATTGAAAAAGCACAAAATTTACAGTGCGCCGTGACGGGAATTGTGAGAATCTGCGAACTTTTACAGACGGAAACGTTTTCATTTGATATTAGTTACGTAAAAACAGCATAGCAATGAAGACCATATACCTCCCCAATACTGTCATCCAATCTCCGTTTTCGACATCAAGGGGCATTTCTTACTTGTCGGAGGGTGATTACACAATAAAGAACTGTAAAGAAAGGCAGGAAAGTAACACAACTGAGACGATTCATCGGAGTCTGCGACCGCGATTGCTATTTTGAATCGCATCACTACTGTCTAACAAAATCAGAAGAATCCCACGAATATGACAACACTGGATAGTCGAAAATAGAAATGTGTGAAAATGAGCAAAGGGGAAGTTAGTACATCTTTTTTTCAAGGAACGAAATTCACTGCTGTTAAAGTTTGTCTTACAGTATGTTTTTATCATCCGATATTTTCCGAGCGCTTATAGTTTGAATCGTTTATTGAATAAGATAATCTGCAGTTGAATGATGTCTCAGCGATTAAACAAAGGGAAAACAAAAAACGGTTTCAGCACAAAGAACGTCTTGCTGATACATGTGCTAGCAAACCTATCATACGCAAAAGTGACAATGCGAAAGGAAGGTACCTGTCAGCTACTTACAGGTCACACATTCCGCGGGCTCTGTGCGTCAATGTTCCTTTTTTTTGAGAATGAAATACTGCAAACCGACGGTCAGTGCTATAAACGAGTATCTAATTATTCTGAAATGTAACGGCTGTTGAAAGATAATGTAAATAACTTCGACGATGTGTTGCTAGGTATAGGAGGCAAATTACGATGCTCTGGAAATCATGGTTAAAGGATTTCTATTAGTAATGTTGTCAGAGTGCAAGTACACTACTGGCCAATAAAATTTTTACACCAAGAAGAAATGCAGATGAAGCACTGGTATTCATTGGACAAATATATTTTACTGGAACTGACATGTGATTACATTTTCACGCAATTTGGGTGTATAGATACCGAGAAATCAGTACCCAGAACAACCACCTCTGACCGTAATAACGGCCTTGATACGCCTGGGCATTCAGGCAAGCAGAGCTTGGATGGCGTGTACAGGTACAGATGCCCATGTAGTTTCAACACGATACCACAGTTCATCAGGAGTAGTGACTGGCGTATTGTGACGATCCAGTTGCTCGGCCACCATTGACCAGACGTTTTCAGTTCGTGAGATATCTGGAGAATGTGTTGGCCAGGGCAGCAGTCGAACATTTTCTGTATTCAGAAAGATCCGTACGGGACCTGCAACATGCGGTCGTGCATTATCCTGCTGAAATGTAGGATTTCGCAGGGATCGAATGAACGGTAGAGCCACGGGTCGTAACACATCTGAAATGTAACGTCCACTGTTCAAAGTGCCGTCAATCCAAACATGAGGAGACCGAGATGTGTAACAAATGGCACCCCATACCATCAGGCCGGGTGATACGCCAGTATGACGATGAGGAATACACGTTTCCAATGTGCGTGCACGGCGATGTCGCCAATCTCGGATGCGACCATGATGATGCTGTAAAGAGAACCTGGATTCATCCGAAAAAATGACGTTTTGCCATTCGTGCACCCAGCTTCGTCGGTGAGTACACCATCGCACGCGCTCCTGACTGTGATGCTGCGTCTAGGGTAACCGCACCCATGGTCTCCGAGCTGATAGTCCATGCTGATGCGAACGTCGTCGAACTTTTCTTGCAGATGGTTGTTGCCTTGCAAACGTCCCATCTGTTGACTCATGGATCGAGACGTGCCTTGCATGATCTGTTACAGCCATGCAGATAAGATGCGTGTCATCTCGACTGCCAGTGATACCAGGCCGTTCCATTGGGATCCAGCTCGGCGTTCCGTATTACCCTCCTGAACCCACCGAATCTATATTCTGCTAACAGTCATTGGATCTCGACCAACGCGAGCTGCAGTGTCGCGATACGATAAACCGCAATTGCTATAGGCTACAACCCGACCTTTATCAAAGCCAGAAACGTAATGGTACGCATTTCTCCTCCTAACACGAGGCATCACAACAACATTTCACCAGGCAACGCCGGTCCACTGCTGTTTGTGTATGAGAAATCGGTTGGAAACTTTCCTGCTGTCAGGACGTTGTAGGTGTCGCCACCGGCGCCAACCTTGTGTGCATACTCTGAAAAGCTAATTATTTGCATATCACAGCATCTGTCGGTTAAATTTCGCGTCTGTAGCACGCCATCTTCGGGATGTAGCAATTTTAATGGCCGGTAGTGTAGTTTCGGACAAGGTATTACAGTAATTTAAGGACGTCGCCTTAAAAATATTTCCAGTTTGAGATATGGACCCTTGTCAACAGCAGCTCTTACAGTAAGTTTCTTAGGCAGGCTTATTATAGTATGCCATGCGATGCTAATGAAGAGAATGTGTGAAACATCCAACATGTAGCTGTGCTACAAACTGTGCTTCCCAATCGCTGACTATATCACCGTTTTAGAGGATTATAAGTGGGCCTGTTAGTTTTCTTCTGCCCAACACGGAAGCTTACGATCACACACGAATTGGAGGAGGTCGAAATTTTTGACTTCTGCTCTGACTTGTTTACGGATTGGACTTCATGGTGATAGGTTGTTGGTGCATGTAGTTTGCCAAAGTCTTGGAAACTTTTGTACCGAAAAGAAAGGGCGCAAGGTTGTCTGTCGACCTTATGGAGTAGGTGGCGCATTCCAGTGTCGAGAACCGTCACGTTTGGATTATTTTAAACACAACAATCATTTGCCACACCTCTTGAAATTGTAACGAGGTGTTTCGAAATAAATGTGCTTTACAATCAGCGTAAAAATTTAGTAAGGTCTTATGAGACCAAACTGCTGAGGTCGTCATTCCCTAAGGTTACAATTTAATCTAACTTAAAGTAACTTACGCTAAGGACAGCACACACATGCATTCCCGAGGGAGAACTCGAACCTCCGACGGGGGGAGTCGCGCCAATCAGCGTAGTTGTACTAATCTTCGACAATGGTCACCCACTTACAAGCCATCATATTTTGTGACACAGTTCCGCTGTATAGTGTTTTGACCTTCCTTCATACAGTGTAGACATCCACCCGACTCTATATGTTTTCTCCTTTATCTGTCGACACTTCCAACGTTTCCATACTGACGAAAGCTATCAGACGGGTGTCACAAATTGGTTCCGATTATAATAGGCAGAGTTCTATTACAAAGGAATATATCCGATTATAATAGGCAGATTTCTATTACAAAGGAATATAATGTGGATCTATTGGTTCAAGCACCTCAGTTCTATTGGTGGGTATACTGAGCAGTAGCTGAATTATTAGTGGTAACTGCTTCGAGGGAACTCCACGGTTTAATGTTAATAGCTCTGCAGCCTCTTATATTCTGGATGACAAGTAACCTACTTCTTCGAGCGTAGGACTCTGCTGAAAATTACATCTCAAAAGCAAATTATCTAGTCTCAGAAAGTAGTTTATTAAAAAACAGTATTTTATTTCATTGGTTTTTGTTCAAATACTGCAGCTCCTTATTGCAAAGTGTCAGATTTGTCAGTTGTGTCTGAAACTGACCTACAGTCATAGATAAAACTCTGATGTATAAAGCTATGCTCTAAAATATCAATTATAATGCCCATGTATTCAATTAAAAACGGTATCTGATCACAAGAAAACAATGAAATTTTAACAGCAACACATACACTAACGCAGTGCACAATCGTAAAACAATTTGGCAAATGCTGATAAAGTCCTACCCAAATATCATATAATGTGGATACTTCCGGCTTACAGCCAAAAGTAGTGCTCTGAATATGTTTCCTCGTGACTGTAATTGCTGAACATTGACTCAAAAAAGTTTATCACTGAAACACTTCGGCAAGTCAGTTTGAACATGATGTAATTCGAAAGCAAGTCCTGCACACATTATTGAAAATGGGATAAGCGTTAATACCATGTACTCTACAAAATGCTTCACTGCTATACGAGGAAACAAACTATTTAGTTTCCCACAGGGGTCTCCATTCCGGAAAATGGTTCAAATGGATCTGAGCACTATGAGACTTAACTTCTGAGGTATCAGTCTCCTAGAACGTAGAACTACTTAAACCTAACTAACTTAATGACATCACACACATCCATGCTCGAGGCAGAATTCGAACCTGCGACCGTAGCGGTTGCGTGGTTCCAGACTGTGGCACCTATAACCGCTCGGCCACCCTGGCCGGCATTCCGGAATAGCGTCTAAACTCACGTTAATGTATCTGTATATTACTTATTAATTATTATTAATGAACCGAAATAGTTGAGTACGAATGAAAAATCTGAATACTCGCCAACTGACTTACCATTTATGAGACAAGGATTTTAGCAACAGGTGTCGACAAAAAGACGGCACGTCGGCGTGAAGCTATTTTGTATCAGAGAATAAATTAATGGATAAGGAAGAACAAAGCAATAAACAGGACTACTAAATACAGTTAGTATATTGTACTCAGACTGTGCATATAGATAACAAAAACAACTTTATCAGTAGACGTAATTTGATGTTCTAGTAAAAGTTACAGCTTCCATAGGCACGTGGGAAGTGGCTGGTAGGACTGGAAAAAGGAGACAATGGATTGAACAGATACACTCGATCCCATAAATTAGCTTCCAGTCTACGAAAACGGACGAGCTGAATCTTTGTGACGCCATGCGCGTAAATACCAGAGTATGTTACAAGACGCTAAAAGTTCTGGACTGATTACAAAATGATCATTCAAATATTTACGTGACGCGACCGAAATCACGTGCACGCCACCTGGTGACCTTCACATCAAAAGTAATTGGAAACATCTCAGTCAATATCTCCACCACTGCAGTCCTTCGAACCACCTGGGGCCAACGCGGGAAAGAGAACGAAGTACATTTCGAAGTAGAAAAGTACATTTCGTATCTGCTGCATTAGTAGTAGCACACTACCTTCCCCCCCCCCCCCCCCCCCCTCACTCTTCCTCTATTACCTTTCCACATCATGTTATTGCATTAACCAAGGTACTTAATTTCTCTATATTTATTGTGAAGGTCATTGTAATGGTGTATCTTACAAGACTCCTGTACATTCTGTGAATATTAAGAGCATTCATTTTCGTTATTTGCAGATGGACTGTTTCGGCGTCTTCTACTTTAATGTAAGCAAATTAGTAGAAAAATCAGACATCCAGAAAACACCTTCTCTCCTATGTTTACTACTTGTAATGTGTTCGAAGAAGAGTTTGGAAAAAATTATTTTTATACAACATCAAGAATTGCAAAAAATACCAACACCACTAATGCTTTTGTGTCAAACATTGTGTCCTTCTCTTCTCTTAACCGTGTTCCTGACAAAGAAAAACAGTACAAAAGTATTCCGAAGCAATTATAATCGGTACCCTGCTCCGAGAAATATCTCAATGAATATCACCCTATCGACTATTATTTTCATATTATACTGTTGGGTTTAGTCGTATCTGACATCAATCGTCGACGCCAATGATACTCGCCTGGAACGGCGTCCTCTCCTCCATAGATACGCTCGCTGTATAACTCCTTGTCGCTAAAATGATCTTCATCCAGCGTGCGACTTGGGAATAGCGTTGCCCCTGGAAACGAAGACGTCTGAGTGTGACGAAAGTACCACTATAGCTGTCGGAAACGCAAAGTAGTTGAAGAACATTTGCAACAAACCCACCAAGCACACACGCAGCGAGAGCTAAGAGCACTAACGTATCTCGTAGCACACTGACCGCCATCGTGATGACGTAAAAGTGCGTGCTCCAGTTTATATAGAACGTCAAGTGGCTTTAGCTAATGTTATCAACAGTTCAGATACGAATCTTCGCTGTTTGAAAGTGGGTAAAGAAGTGTAAAATGATGTCTTATTAAATGCCAGATGTTAATGATATTTCAGTTAAGATTTTAATGAGCTGTTTGCAATGTGGCTCAATTCTGGGATGTTAGAATGTGACTCATGATCTCTTAATGTGTTTGTGGTAAGCAAATATTTGCAATGATGCGTGGAACTACATGAACTCGCCATTTATTTCACCATTTATACTCATCACGTTTAATCTTGAAGCTAAGTGTCTTGTTGATGGATATGAAATCTTCGATTTTGAGGCGATATGAGGCGAGTTCTCACAGACTACAGAAGACAGAGTCACGTTCGAGAAATCTGTTTTTGCGTATCGTTGGATGTAATCAACGTATTGCTTAAATTGCTGCACGCTCTGTTAAATTATGGACGCAAAACGGATCTAAGTCAACAGCACGACATTTTCAATACCATACTATAAGGGTAATTAGGAGCTTACTTTTGACTGGCAATAAAGAAGTTACTTGAATCACATTTTAAATACTGTTACGTGAAATAATTACTAGTAGAGCAGCTGTAAAGGTACGTCTGTCATATTCTGATCATCAGAGAACTACTGACCATTCCCTTCTTTTGTTAGGTACAATTCTGGTAACGTGTTTGGCTATGAATTCCTCTCTTGCGCCAACCTTCTCATTCAGCGTAGCACTTGAACTTTAACGTCCGTAATTATGGATGTAGTCCACTCCCTGCCTTCCCTTGCAGCTTTTACCCTCCCCTAGTACACTAAACGTTATCCCCTGACGCCTTAACACATTTTCTATCAACCTGATCCGTTCTCTTCTCAGTGTTTTCCGTACGTTTCTTTCTTCGCTGATTGTGAGGAGGGCCTCCTCATTCCTTATCAGTCCACCTAATTTTCAGCATCCTCCTACAGTGGTATACTCTAAACGCTTCCATTATCTACATTTCCGGTTTCACCACAGTCCATGATTCACTACCGTACGTACAATGCTCCGTTTCAAGACTTCACTTTCGGAAATTTCTTTCTCAGAATAAGGCCTATGTTGGAATGAGTAAACTTCTTTTGGCCAAGAATTCCCTCGTTGCCTGTGTTCACACTTTTTTAAATGAACTGCTTACAGTGTTATCCCTTATCACAATATCGACCAACTTCGAACGCATTTCATCATTGCTCAGCACTTCAATAACCTAATTATTTCCATACTGAGTCTTTCAGACGTTTCTCATAAACTTCAGTCTACACTTCATGACCTTGTGGTTTGTGTCTACATCCGCCACTCAGTGCGCCTTGCGGTCCCATATCTCATTTTCGAATCGCTATTTGGCCATGACGTAATTCACTTAGAGTATTCCTATGTCTCGAGACCTTCTCCCTAAACATCTCCTCCATTTGTGACTTCTGAACGGTGTATTTTTTGTTAACAGCTGAAAGGCAAAGGAGCACTCAATTAGCCTATCTCCTCCCTCATTACTGCTACCAAGCACGAAATTTCCATCCCTTCTCCTATTTCGTGGTTCCAGTCGGCTGTCAGTCTTTTTTCTCATACCGAATTTTCCACTTAGTTCTATGTCTTCTTCTGTATCTTCTGCTTGTGACGTCGGCATGTATACTTCAAATATTCTTGTTGTCGTTGGTTAGTTGTCCCAACTGATGAGACCAGCTACACAGCTGAACCGTTCACACTAGCAGATTCTATACGCTTCCCTCCTATTCGTAACGAATTCTGCTGCCTTTATACCATTTTCAGCTGCTAACCCGGATTAAGTTGCCAATGGAGAGATCACGAGGACAACGCACATGTCCTGTAGGTTTACGTTATGTGGCTCTAATGGAGGTCCTTGCATTGCCATGTATAATGTCATGACGTTGAACACTACAGATGCTTTTGACTTTCAGGTACAGATTCCACCCAAAACCAGATGTTTTCCTGAAACTCTATCCACTCGTCCATCTTCTCTGACAACGCAGTTAGCAAAAATAGTGTGATTCGTCACACCAGAAGTCTCCGGTTAGCATTACTGATCATTTTGTGTTCAAAACAGAAGCCGGCCGGAGTGGTCGAGCGGTTCTAGGCGCTGCACTCTGGAGCCGCGCAACCGCTAAGGTCGCAGGCTCGAATCCTGCCTCCGGCATGGATATGTGTGATGTCCTTAGATTAGTTAAGTTTAAATAGTTTTAAGTTCTAGGGGACTGATGACCTCAGAAGTTAAGTCCCATAGCGCTCAGAGCCATCATCTGTCGAAAACGTGAGCACTTGCTGGATTCTTACCAGGGACCCAGTGGATCCTCGTGTCTGCTACAATATGAGCTCCAAAATGCTTCTGGATGTTTTGGTCTTCTTTTCTTTATACTCTTCTTGTAAATCTAGGGACTAAAACGTTGTTATGCAGTGTTTGTGGCTATTTGTAGTCGTGCCTGTAGGACTACAAGTTCTATTGTTAAAATACTTAAATATTATAATATATTTACTAAAAGTATGCCAACATTCCTCCCTTGTAAGATCACCGCAGATAGGCAACGTTGAGCGTGGCCATTAATTGGATGGGTACGTCAGCAGCTGTCTTTGTGCAAAGGTCAGGAGGGGTGGTAGCTTCAGTTAAAAACGTCTCTCCGGTATCCTCATTAAGTGAGGACATGCGACACCGTCACACCAGATGGGGGCGTTAAACTCGATGGCCCTCTTCGTGCCTCGTTCAAGAGGAGTGCACCAGGATTCACCCTATCTCTTCTCTCAATATCAACGACTACAAAGATGACGCCACATTACACACATGCGTTAGGCCTGTTTCACACGTACGCAATTCCATTCTGTTCGGTTAGTTTTCGGTTCCTTTTCGGTCACTACCGGCAAGTGTGAGACGGTGCTTCGGTTTCTATTCGGTACCTAATAGAAACAGTATAGGACCGAATACTCCCTGCACCCGAATAGGTTTCATTAGGTTTCTATGAGGTTAGAACTCACGTCCAAGGAACAGAAAGCAATCAAGGCGTTCACACATGCACGGTTCAGTTTCTGTTTTAACCTGATAGCGAGTGGATGTCTGTAAACATTATATCTTGTTATCATTATTTGTTGTCGCAGTTTTTCTGATAAAATGAGCGATTTACCAGATGTTGAAGTGGATCGAATGATTTCTGCAGTGCAGTCTAAACCAGTGCTGTGGGACACAACTTGTGAAAAATATAAGGATAAATTTAAGACGCATGAAGTATGGAAAGATGTTGGTGTTGAAATTTTTAACGACTTTGATGAATCTGACGTCTCTAAAAATATAGAATTGGGTAAGTAACGAATTCATTTTTGTCGAATAAGGCACCAAGTACATTACGGCAGTTGGTAAACTCACGGCGAATCTGCGAACATTTAAAAGGAAATGATTTGAAAATGAAGAAAATAATCAGTAACCTTTATTTAAAACACATATCACAACTATAATACAGTATACTATTTTTATCATAAGTACCTAGGTAAGTCAGATTTTAGAAACTTGCCAACACACTGAACCCATTTCGGTAATAATCTTTCAGCACATGTCTTACATTTTATGCCAATATAGTTGCCTGATTTCTCCTCATTTCAGCCGAGGGGACATCTTCAAAACCCGAGATGGACAATGTGCTTTCCTTTTGAAAACCACCTCGGTCTCGTACAAAATTGTGCAGAGCAACACAAGCTTTCACTATGTCCGCAGAATAGTCAGTATCCAAGTTAATTGCGCGATGTAAGATTCTCCATTAGTTGCTAAGTATTCCAAAAGTGCATTCCCTGTACCTGCGAGCTCTGCACACACGGTAGTTGTAGATCCTTTTCTCTACGGTCAAACTATTTCCACTGTGCACTTTGTGGAGGTGCTTATGTAAGCCAAAAGCATCATCTCCAATGAGATAGTGAGGAATTTTTGGGTTATTTGCGCCTGGAAGACACTTGTCCTAAGGTAGGTCTATGGTGCCGCTAATAATAGATCTCCACAGTTGACAGTTTTGAAAAATGTTAGTGTCTCAGTCTTTCCCATACGCTGCAACATTAGCCTAAAGAAATCGCTATCCTGCATCGGCTACTGCCATCAGAACTGTAGAGGATTATCCTTTATAGTTTATATGCATCGAGTTGAGAGGGTGGACGATCCTTATATGTTTCCCAGTTCGAGAAAGTAGCGACATTTTCAAATTTTTGGGCAATTGATTCCCATTTCTTCTTATCTGGAGCGATTCCAATCGTAATACCGTCCAGATTGCACAACAAACCTAACTAACGATCTTTCTTATAGTCGAAATCCCCAGGAGATACTTGTAAAGCAAATCTGAGAAAGTGCAGCCACTCGCCAAATACCTAAACAGGAAAAAAACCACTAGATTAAAATTATTTAAAATATTGTAAGGCAAGTTGATATATATAACGACGAACGGGACTGGTCTTGTGGTTAATGAAATAATTTTTTTTTCCAGGTAAACACGTTCTGAAGAAGTGGACGCAACAGAGTGACTAAGAAACGTCAGTTGACTTTTGATCAATTGAAACAGGAGCTACTCAATAACGTAAATTTTTATCCGGCTAAACCAATTAGCGGTTGCTGTTTCTTCTATTGGCCTTGGCGTCGCTCTTTGGCATCGCGTTGTATCAGCGGAACGGCCATTAGCGTTTGCCTCTGAACTTCTGACGAGGACTCAGGCAAATTACCGTCAGATTGAAAATGAAGCAATGACCATCATTTATGGTGTAACGAAGTTTCATCAGTACCTATATGGAAGAAGTTCTACTTGGTGAAGGATCATAAGACACTTACTTCACTCTTCCACCCAACCTAGTCTGCTCTACCACACACGAGACAGCAATTCTAACGCAGGGATTTATTGCTGTTGAACTACAACAATGAAATCTCGTACCGCTCTGTAGCTCAGCACTCCAACGCCGATATGATGCCAAGGCTGCCGCTGAACAAGGATGATATTTAAGCATTGCACTGAATTACATGCGCAAAGGGTTGCGAAGGAGACATCATTCGGCCGGAAGTACGTCTACTCTTCTCTCACAGGTAAGTCTTGACAATACAGCGTGGTGTTTCACTGTTACACACAGAGAATTACCAGGACCAGGTCATCACCGCATGCTCCCTTCAGCATGTTGTTCTAGAGCTGTTGTATCAAGGACACTGAGATATTGTGAAGACAAAGGAGGGATGGATGATCAGACTGAACACATGACGTCACGCTTGACCGCTTGCATGGAGCAATAGGCGGCTCCACCTCAACGTTTTCTGAGTGGGCACGCCCCAGCACTTTGTGGAAACACATCAATAGTGATTTTGATGGACCTTTCTGGAACACACGATGGCTTATTGTAGTGGATGTCTTCAGTCGTTTTGCCTTTGTGTTTCCAATGAACTCTTACGTCATAGGTCAATACTATCGCAACACTTATTTCAATCTTTTGGCATCGAGATCTTGCAATAAGTGTTCTCCTCATAGGAATATGAATAATTTTGTACCGCCCAAGGTACTGAACGTGTGGCCACAGCGCCGTTCCACCTGCAACCAAATAGTGAAGCCGATCGTTACGTGTTGTCATGTAAGGTGCAGATGGGTAAAATTACGTGGAACTCATTCACGGGAGTAGGCCTTGTAACTGTTCCTGTCCACCTAGCGTCCGATGCATCGAGATACGTCTTCCAGCGCCGAACTCCCTCATTGCCGACGGCATTATCTGCTGCCCCACCAACGGAAAGTACTGTTCAGTACAAAGGTTCTCATCTTCAGATCCAGGACACAATACTTTTCAGGACTTTGAAGCCTGGACAGCGATGGCAACAGGCGATCGTTTCGTGCTGTCTTGTTTCTTCCCCTACAAGGCCACTTCTCAAAAGACACCGGAACCAGCTTCGTTCCTGAAATTCTGTGATCCTGCCGATGCGTTTCGTTTTGCAGATTTGGCACGCAGCCAATAGCCAGGGTCACGGCCCGAGGTGATCCCAGGGAGCTGGACGCTCCCTAATCCCCGATACCACCTTCACAACAACCTCTGTCGTCGTGGACAACGGGTCTGCGCTTGCCACCTTCCTCTCCAAGGGAAGTCCTCCAGCGTCGAGACACCAGTCTTGGATGTGTATTTGTGCCCCCTTCCTGTGATTCGTGAGGCGTTCCTGTGGGAAGGCAAATTTCGGTTCGTGAACGGAAGCCTGTTGCCGTCTTCAGTCCCAGGTCTCAATCCCATCTGTTGCGCCTGCACCCAGACCTCCACGCGCCATCGGTTCGCACCGCAGCCATAGGCGACCACGACCAGGAGATTTTCTTTTTTTTTGAGGAGGGGGGGGGAGTAGGAGGTAGGAGAGCGGTATCCTAAGGACAGCACGCACATCCACGCAACACCACAGGAGTCTATAGGTCGACAACCCGCTTCAGAGAAGGCGTATAGCCCAGCGGTTGCCGGAATAAGAAGTCGCAGCGGTTGTGCCTCCAAAGAAATGACATACGCCGACGGGACAACAGAGCGAGCAGTTGCAAGTCAGCTCGGATATCGAGCAGACCGCCTTCTAGTTGTGTACTTCTCGGCCGGATCGTTTGCTTCTGGCGACTACAGATCATCCCATCTTCAGTGTACACTGTAGTGGGACAAGATGCAGCCGAACGGGGTCGGTCGTCTGCGTTTTAGTTAACGCTATTATTCAGTCCATCAACCTAGATAATATTCTTGCGAGGTCCTTTCACTCTGTGGTAGCAGATACGTGCTAGGTAGTGCAAAGCAGCGTTGATGGAAACCGTCATCTAATACCTAGCACGCAGAGGCCGCGTAACTCTAGCTGAAAATCAGTTCCTGAAAGTTCATGATCAAAAAAATCAGGCGTTCGGGAACGTCCGTCTACTTGGAGAAAACCGTTTTATAATTAGATTTACTCTGCTGTTTATTCCTACTGAAACTCATGGAATGGCTATCAAGTCCATATTTAATATGGTAAAACGTTATCATTCAAAGTTCACTGTCTGTATAACAAATATTCACCCGAAAAGCAGCCGGAATTTTAGTAAGTCCGACCCGACTAACTTTCACCTTCCACCAGTCACAGACCCACAACTATTTGTGAGTTAAACATTCGGTCGTTTCCGTGGTCTTCTTTGTAAAGGGTGCTCGCCAAAATATTCCCTATAGAGCACGAAACACGTCACGTGGAGTTGTTACTACGACCAGAAAGTTCACACGCTTTTATCTCTCAAACTATTTAATTTAGAAACACGAAACTTTCATTAAAATTTCTCGTAACTCCAACAGCTTCAGTCACGATATGTTCGAACTGAAATTACCTCATTATTTCTTCATCTCACAGAGTAGTTTTAAGGAGCGATCTGACATCGTGTTATCCGTAGACCGGCTAGAAATCGACTACTTTCGAGGTACTCTCCTACATCACACTTCTGTATTCGCGCGGGAATAGCTTAATTCTGATTGGCTGTTGATACAAACGACCAATCAGAACGTTCCTTCCAGATCATTCTCGCGGCAAATCTTGCCTTATCCAATCACTAATTTGACAGTAATTAATGTCAAAAAAACCTCAAATTCTTGTATTTTGTTTAATCAAGTGCGAAATATTCTTCTAATTGATAAATAAACTTATTCCACTTCTAACTTCCACTCTGGCTGCTGTTATACAAAAGAAAGCACACCCCAACATACGTCACCTGAATCGTCGTTGCCACATAAATTTCCAACAGTTCGTTTGTAGAAAGTCTTAAGTTAAATGAAATATTAAATTTTAACTTATGTCCCACATACACCCACTTAATCGTTCTCACGCACTCACATGGCAAAATATAACCTAATAATAATTTTAGCGACTTCTGCTTTACGTAAGGCACAGTGACACAAGTTTTAAAATGAAAATTATAACCAATTCATTTTTATGCACTGATAACTTTGGAATGGCTTCAAGTGATATTGAAATTCAATCTGTTATTGTTCCTAACTTGGTTTAAAAAAAAAAACAAGCGTAGGTTTTAGGAGTTTTAGGTAATTGTCTTTATCTTCCGTACTATAATAAATAAAAATCTGAAATTTTAAAAGCATCATTCCATTACTAACCAAATTTGAACAAAATTGGATAATAACTAATACGAATTATTTAGTTCGTGTAGGGTATTTGGAGACCATTTGCACCCACTCATGGACTCCATACCCTCGTATCGACTGAATGTTACGCTATGCAGTTCTCAAGGCAGGCAGCGCCAGCTCTGCTGTGAGCAACGCGAAAAAAATAAAACATAGCCATCCGGCAGCCAGCGTACTGCACGGCTGCGTGCATTACTACAACGAATGTCAACTCGTAATAACTTGCTGCTTTACAAAGACCATCTACTATCCAGCCTTATCTCCTGGAGTAGTAGTTCAAGAGCTGCCTGAGCGTATTTGTACAAAGTTGAGTATTCGTCAGTTAGTGTGTGTGTTCTTGTCACTAATTATTATCAGTGTTTCAGTGTTCTCCCCGTTCTCCTCTCATAGCACACATACTTTCCCTCAGCCCCTATAAACAATTGACGGTGACAAAAACTATCTCCTTTTATGGTAGTATCAAAAGTGCGGATAAACAGACATTCCACCTGACAACAAAATGAGATTTTCACATGCAGCGGAGTATGCGCTGATACGAAACTTCCTGGCAGATTAAAACTGAGTGTAGGACAGAGACTCGGGCCCTTTGCCTTTCGCGGGCAAGTGCTCTATCAATTGAGCTATACAGGAACGATTCACGCCCCGTCCTCACAGCTTTACTTCTGCCAGTATCTCGTCTCCTACCCTCCAAACTTTACAGAAGCTCTCCAGCGAAACTTGCGGAACTAGCACCCCTGAAAGAAAGGATATTGCGGAGATATGGCTTAGCCACAACTTGGGCGATATTTCCAGAATGAGATTTTCACTCTGCAACGGAGGGCGCAAAAGGCAAAGGTCTCGAGTTCGAGTCTCGGTCCGGCACACAGTTTTAATCTGCCAGGAAGTTTCATATCAGCGCACACTCCGCTGCAGAGCGAAAATCTCATTCTGGAAATATCCCCCAGGCTGTGGCTAAGCCATGTCTCCGCAGTATCCTTTCTTTCAGGAGTGCTAGTTTTGCAACGTTCGCGGGAGAGCTTCTGTAAAGTTGGGAAGGTTGGAGACGAGGTACTGGCAGAAGTAAAACTGTGAGGACGGGGCGTGAGTCGTGCTTGGGTAGCTCAGTTGATAGAGCACTTGCCCGCGAAAGGCAAAGGTCCGACTTCGAGTGTCAGTCCGGCACACAGTTTTAATCTGCCAGGAGGTTTCATTTCACTTGAAAGTTACTAGCCCAGTGTCGGTGGATAAATACAATATTACAATGCTCTCTTGCTCATGCATGCATGGCCGGAGGAATAGGTCCTGTGGCGAGTGTAAACTTATGTCATCTTATTACATTCTGGCAGCGTAGACAAAACAGTTGTTTGAAGACGGTTTAAGTAAATGAGGTAACTGGCCAAGGCAACCATTCCACTTACACCTAACTGTAAAGAACCTCAGCGTACATCCGAGATAAAGCTTCATATCACACCACGAGACGGAAACAGATAAGTATTTAACCGTTGCGTGGGACGGGAAATACAGGTGTGGACGATCGGCTGATGAACCGTACCTACGTAAACGCATGCTTGGCTTGGGAGTGTAACCCGCCAAAATACAAGAAACAAGATTCGCCCTGGTGAGGCGCATAAGCTTTCAGGCTCCAACTAATCAAAGAAAGCGACTTGGTGATTTAGTACAGAAAATACTAGACTAGAAAAATGTTTTGGACGTCAAAATTGATAACACTGACCATAAAAAGTAATTACAATGCCAATAATGTAAAACGGCAATCAGATCATAGCTCTATGACACCAAATCGAAAGTATTACGTTCTGATACGAGCGACACGCTCTTCAAATCGCTTGGCCAGACACAGGAGGAGGTAACAACAAGAGATGAACCAGATCAGATATAGGAACAGCAAGACTCAAAGACGATCAGGAACCGAACCAGTCACAATTATCAGCTCACAGCGGGGACCAGTATCAGTCTTTATGAATGCCGCGGGATCTCGATCGACACCGAAGCGCCCAAGTAAAAGTAGCTCGCCGAGCATACAAAGCCTTTGTGCTGTGCAAACAATGGTGAAACTTGGCGCCTCCAAGAGTTGCGTGGGTGACGATGACCCACCGCCCGCCTGCAAATCTGGTTGTCCAAAAGAATAATGTGTCCAATTCCGTTACCGGTGCACATCCCTCGTGACTGGAAGATGCTCATCCAGACATACTTGGAAGTCATTCGGATGTCAGAAAAAACAGGCAGTCCGTTGCCCCAGAGACCCGCTCTGTCCGTACCTCTTCACTCATTGCCTCTCAAGGAAAAACGGCCTCAACGGCATTCCCGCACGCCCCCATCACACCAAAGATGGTGTTGCAGAAGACATGGCGCGAGCCGCATAACGGTTCTGAAGGGACATGTATTAAGGCATCTGGGAATATCTTCCACTGTAAGGGAAGACAGATATTGGTATACATCCAATAAATAATTCAGGGCTTTGAGTGAAGTTCTGCTCTGGCAAGTAGACCATGGGAACTTACCTATTTGGTTCATTGCGACAGGGTGTGTAAGACTTAACTATATGTAATCACGAAGATGTAACTCAAGCGTTTTCGAGAAAATGGTGTTTTGAAATTGTAGCCGCATATGTTCACTAGTTTTCAAGAAATGCGAAGGCACGTAGTTGCCCCACTGCCGCTATTTCTTTTTTTCATTTCCGTGTAAATCTAACAGCAGTTTATTACGACGGTGCAAACTGTCAGTACCCTAAAACGAATCATTTATTCTTTTCGTAATCTTTGCTCTGAAAAATCGGATTTGTCTCTAGAAGTTTGGAAGTATATAACCATGATTACACGTGCAATATTCCAATAGTTGTTTTCAGTGTTTCTACGATCAGTATCACATTGACTCGTGCAGACCTACATATTGCAGTTAATACCGGTTATGATCCCTCATTAGTTGAAAATATCTTCAAATTTAAAACTGACCTGAAAATGCTACTTCAGGCATCAGTGCTGTTTCTGGCAGTAACGTATCGAGTATAAAAAGGTTTTTTCGATTCAATATCTATGGCCTGTTTGCTATTGAATTCGTCGTCCTCTAGTTAAAAAATATGGGTGCAAAGTTGCCATTTTTTTACTAAAATTACGTGCATAACAATCTTATTCACAATCTGCAGTTCGCAGCTGCTCCTGCAAACACTTCAGGAGTTTATGAAGTCACTTTTGATACGTGCCCTGTTTATAACATAGGACTAACAAGAAGATCTTTCAGCGTCAGCAATAACGAACGTTTATTGAGAGAATGTGGCACTAATGTACATAATTCCACTTGCGGTGATAATCTGTTAATTTCCGGCCACAAAACTATTGAAGAAATTTCCACATTACGCAGGGGAAAGAAAGGTTACAGGCTAGACGTGCTCAAACAGTCGGAAATTTCTTAACATATTTCCAATAACAATGGTATCATCCTCACCGAACAATTATAATTAGGTAACAAAAATTTTTTCATAGGTTTTAATACACTACTCGCTGGAATTTAATTCCTTTTTATTTAACTACGTTTTCCCTACCCCTTGTTCGGAAACATCTTTTTCTTAAAATTTCATACAGTTGTGAGCTAGGAAGGTTTCCTTCATGGAGATATTTTTTTTGGACTGTTTCAGCTGAATATTCTGTTCTGTGCATAATGGGCATTTCCGTGAAGCATAATTGATGGATCTTAGTTGAACTTCATTTGGCTACTTCGTATTTTATAAAATAAATTAAAATCTCATATTTTTAATTTCGTTGTTATAATTAACTTTTGGTTAATTCGATTATTTTCGTTATAATATGGGACATATGTCACTTTCCAACCCTGATGGACGACGCAATTTGTGTCTTGTTTTTGTAGCATCCATGGAACCCAGTGGGCCGATCAGTTTGATGTTGCTGTTTGCAAGGCATATGTACCAAGGGCTGGAAGGTTTTTGGTTTTGACTTGAGCACGTCTTCTCTAGCGTTTGACTGGTGCCTTCTCACAATGTAACTTTACGTACTAGTAAGTAACGTTGCTATGTTACAACTTTTTTCATTTTGGTTAATGTGTATGTCATACTTCTTTTTCTGTGTATCTTTACAGGATTTTTAGAATTTCTTTCTGATGAAGACCTCCTTAGAGGTGTAGAAACCTAGGGCATTGAACTAAACAGTTATTTGTGATCGGTTGCTAGTTAGTTCCCCGTCGAGACTTACATACGGTTGCTGCAAGACATAGGTTACACATTATACTTGTAGGAATAACGTAAATAGACCGATTGAAAGTTCTCTTGCATCTTTTTTTTATTTTCGACATACTTAGGAAAACACTTCTTCTCTTATTCAGGATGAAGATTATGAATCTTAAAATACTGATAATTTACACACTCATAACAAATCCTTACAATTACGCGGGAATTAAAAATTGTGGCACTGAGATTCGACCCTGAGATCGCCCACTTATGAAACTAAGCGCCTACATCCTCTGCTGCAAACCCCTTCAGTGCTAGAGATCAAACAAATCGTATCGTATGTCAGAGAAACCTGGTAGATGATATACTTCATTAATGTGCAGCCAATTATACACTGGAAAAAATGTTTCCAGTGTTGGCCAGCAGGTGAAAATCTGGCGTTGTGACTGCAAGAAATGTTTCCACATATAATGGATTAGAAGTGAACGTGCATAGAAAAGGTCAAGTTAGAAAATCTGATTTCGTTATTAACAGCCACTTATACAATTTGTTAAATAACAGCACTGGAGACATCGACGAGCAACGCTTTCCTGTACATTGGCCTTCACATCAGGTAGAGACCGACGGTGTTCCTAGTAAACGCGTGCTTTTATATTCCCCGATCCTAAAATCACATGGACTCGCCTCAGGTGATCTTGCAGGCCATTCAGTTGGAAAACATCTGCAGGTAACAAGTTCGTGGAAGGATGCAATAATCAGATCTTTTATTGGACGAGCCTCATGTTGCATGAGCGTCCGGAGTGACCGTGCGGTTCTAGGCGCTACAGTATGGAGCCGAGCGACCGGTACTGTCGCAGGTTCGAATCCTGCCTCGGGCATGGTTATGTATGATGTCCTTAGGTTAGTTTGGTTTAATTAGTTCTAAGTTCTAGGCGACTGATGACCTCAGAAGTTAAGTCGCATAGTGCTTAGAGCCATTTGAACCATTTGAACCATGTTGGATGAAAACATTGGTTTCCAGACAGTTGTGCTCTTACAAAACATGAATCTCATGCGATACAAGGAGGTCTTGATAAGATGCAGATGCCACTGAGCATATGACAGGTCCTCTCTGTCTATTCTCTTCAAACAAGAGAGGAACGAGGGTAGAGGTGCCTGTGAATCGACACCAGACAGGCGCTTACGGCGTCTGCAATTGCTCTTCATCCCGGCACCACGCCATTTAACAGTACCATAAATTCGTCAGGTCTGTGTATTCATTACACCCTGTAGTATAAAATCTACTTCGACGCGTGACAGAAACCGAAGATCTAATTCAGAACTTTGCAGTGTTTGGATTCTGTACAGGTATCAGTGTTCAATAGACCACAAAACTTTCCGTGCTGTGGACCATGGGACGGACCATTCTCGTGACATGGAACAAGCACTGAACACTGCCCGGGTCACGTGCTACATATTACAGCAACCACACTCTCGTCAGTAACTTCCACTGAGAAAAAATGCGTTCCTCTTTCACGTGCCATAGTATACTCACCCGCTTTTTAGAATTTCGTTGTCGTCTTCTTTAAGCAACTGAATGAGCCCAGGCCTCTCCTCAAACCTTTTAGTCAGCTATCCTCCCTCTCAGTGCAGCAGTGTAATTGGTGCCGTTCACATGCACTGGAGAGCCAAAGAAATTGGTACACCCGCTTAACATCGTGTAGGGCCCAAGCGAGCACCCAGAACTGCCGCAACAGGACGTAGCATGTTCTCGACTAATGTCAAAAGTAGTGCTGGAGGGAACTGACACCATGAATCCTGCAGGGCTAGCCATAAATTGGTAAGAGTATGACGGGGTGGAGATCTCTTCTGAACAGAATGTTGCAAGACACCCCATATATGCTCAATAACGTTCGTGTCTGAGGAGCTTGGTGGCCAGCGGAAGTGTTTAAACTCAGAAGAGTGTTCCTGGAGCACTCTGTAGCAGTTCTGAAAGTGCGAGGCCTCGCGTTGTCCCACTGCAATTGCCAGAGTCTGTCGGAATGTGCAGTGGGCATGAATGGATGCAGGTGGTCAGACAGGATGCTTACGCACTTGTCATCTATAAGAGTCGTATCTAGACGTATAAGTAGTCCCATATCACTATAACTGCACACGCCCCATATCACTACAGACCCTACACCAGCTTAACAACTCCCTCGTGAGGTATAGGGTCCATGGATTCATGAGGTGGTCGCCGTACCCGTACACGTCCATCTGCTCGATACAATTTGAAACGAGACTCGTCCGAGCAGGAAACATGTTTCCAGTCAACAGTCCAATAACGGTGTTGACGGGCCCATGCGGGGCGTAAAGCTTTGTGTCGTGCAGCCATCAAGGATACACGAGTGGGCCTTTGGTTCCGAAAGTGATGATGTTTATTGAGTGCTTCGCACGCTGACACTTGA
This sequence comes from Schistocerca gregaria, assembly GCF_023897955.1. Taxonomy (NCBI): domain Eukaryota; kingdom Metazoa; phylum Arthropoda; class Insecta; order Orthoptera; family Acrididae; genus Schistocerca; species Schistocerca gregaria. The sequence continues at coordinate 101,127,005 of NC_064921.1, read as the reverse complement.
TGACCGCCGGCCGCGGTGGTCTCGCGGCTCTAGGCGCGCAGTCCGGAACCGTGCGACTGCTACGGTCGCAGGTTCGAATCCTGCCTCGGGCATGGATGCGTGTGATGTCCTTAGGTTACTTAGGTTCAAGTAGTTCTAAGTTCTAGGGGACTAATGACCACAGCAGTTGAGTCTCATAGTGCTCAGAGCCATTTGAACCATTTGAACTTGATGACCGAGCGTTGAGATCTGCACAATTTGCGGCAGGGCTGCATTTCTGTCAGGTTCAACGATTTTCTTCAATCTTCGTTGGTTTGGTTCCTGCAGAATCATTTTCCGGCCGTGGTGTTGCAGGAGATTTTACGTTTTACGGGATTCCTTATATTCAAGGTGCACTCGTGAAATGGTCGTAGGGGAAAATTACCATTTCACAGCTACTTCGGAGATTCTGGGTACCATCGTTCGTGCGCCGACTATAACACCACGTTAGAACTCACTTAAATCTTGAAACAATCTTAGGAGCAGTAAACGATCTACCAACTGCGCCAGACACTTGTAGTCGTATATAGGTGTTGCCGACTGCAGCGCTGTTTACCTACTGTGTCTCTGTATTTGAATACGCATGCCTATAGCAGTTTCTTCAGTGTAAAATACGTTCACTAACAGAGCACGGCCTCATTTCTCGGTAGCCATATTGTTCACTCAGGTTATGGATTGTCAAATGCCAGCGTGGTTATTAAATTATCATACAAACAGTTTACTGCGCCACATTTGCACCTTTTACCACAGAAAAATCCTCAAATGGCCGTCAGTTTTCAGAAGTTATCTTATTCAGATGCGAAACTGGTCTTCTAAATGAAGTAACTTCTGAAATCGTGTGACTGATCGGCGATATTTCCCTGGTAAATATCTGACCGGCCGCTGTTGCATATCGACAATGAAACAACAGACATTTGCACGTGGTTGTCACAACTGGAATTAATTAGTTTTCAAGCGTAAATGAGTCTCATATTAACACAGTAGAATATTTGCGAAGCTGAAGTTTCATACGATAATAGCAGCCCACACTGTCCCTCGACGAATAGCTCCACTGTAGTTATAACCATTCTATATTTTGCGGTGTACGACACACAAGCCATGTACCGTGTTCCCTTCGCAAAATTCAGTAGGGAGCTGAATGAGATGAACCTGCGTTTACTGCGAGGAGCAGTTCCTGTCGATTTTGAAAGTGATTGTCACCTCCTGTCCCTGTAATTTAAGATCTCTTTACGTACATTGACCTTGGGTCGCGTTAAGTGGCTGATAATTGTGCACCAAACCTCGTGGATAAGTTTGAAAATAAGCTTTGATTCACTATCATGTAAGCCAGCCTAATTCACGGTGTAGTCACAAGGGAATACAACACTTCTCCACTTCGACCATGCAACATGGCATTTACACAGTGCCATGCCATCGATTTACATTTACACACAACTTTGTGGCCACGACTTATCTCAAGAGGTGTAGGCTCACTTGACGACATCGTACCGCTTACACACTACCTTCGTGCTTCAAAGCGTTGATCTACATTTATAAAAAAGGATCACTAACCATTCCTCTAGTGTATTTATCATACAGTTCCCTTTCCCACAGAGATAGTAAAAGTATTACCAAAAAAATAAGAGAAGAAGAGCTGCAGCTGTCATTTAAACATTTATTAAGACGACAGTTCCAAGTGTTTACAGATTTTCGTTGATGAAGTCCAGGTAGGCGGAGACTCTCGTGAAAATGGACGGTGCTCCCGCTGCGCCGCAAGGATTCATCGTGAACGACACTATCCCGATAAGTTGTTGGTTCTGCTCCAGCGGACCACCAGAGTCGCCCTGCAAACGCAAACACAAACGTATTGAGTAATTAACATACATTTTTCTTAATGGACTTCCGTATTGCTTGTATTGGAGTATTACGTCATATTTGGCACTAATTACAATACCGGGATTCTCATGGTGATCAACAACAATGAGTTTTTGTTAGAGTCGATGTGAGAGTGATTCTGTGACAAGTACTATAAAATTTTGATCAAATAATACTTCATAACATAAAGAAATAAGTCTTATACACTCCTGGAAATGGAAAAAAGAACACATTGACACCGGTGTGTCAGACCCACCATACTTGCTCCGGACACTGCGAGAGGGCTGTACAAGCAATGATCACACGCACGGCACAGCGGACACACCAGGAACCGCGGTGTTGGCCGTCGAATGGCGCTAGCTGCGCAGCATTTGTGCACTGCCGCCGTCAGTGTCAGCCAGTTTGCCGTGGCATACGGAGCTCCATCGCAGTCTTTAACACTGGTAGCATGCCGCGACAGCGTGGACGTGAACCGTATGTGCAGTTGACGGACTTTGAGCGAGGGCGTATAGTGGGCATGCGGGAGGCCGCGTGGACGTACCGCCGAATTGCTCAACACGTGGGGCGTGACGTCTCCACAGTACATCGATGTTGTCGCCAGTGGTCGGCGGAAGGTGCACGTGCCCGTCGACCTGGGACCGGACCGCAGCGACGCACAGATGCACGCCAAGACCGTAGGATCCTACGCAGTGCCGTAGGGGACCGCACCGCCACTTCCCAGCAAATTAGGGACACTGTTGCTCCTGGGGTATCGGCGAGGACCATTCGCAACCGTCTCCATGAAGCTGGGCTACAGTCCCGCACACCGTTAGGCCGTGTTCCGCTCACGCCCCAACATCGTGCAGCCCGCCTCCAGTGGTGTCGCGACAGGCGTGAATGGAGGGACGAATGGAAACGTGTCGTCTTCAGCGATGAGAGTCGCTTCTGCCTTGGTGCCAATGATGGTCGTATGCGTGTTTGGCGCCGTGCAGGTGAGCGCCACAATCAGGACTGCATACGACCGAGGCACACAGGGCCAACACCCGGCATCATGGTGTGGGGAGCGATCTCCTACACTGGCCGTACACCTCTGGTGATCGTCGGGGGGACACTGAATAGTGCACGGTACATCCAAACCGTCATCGAACCCATCGTTCTTCCATTCCTAGACCGGCAAGGGAACTTGCTGTTCCAACAGGACAATGCACGTCCGCATGTATCCCGTGCCACCCAACGTGCTCTAGAAGGTGTAAGTCAACTACCCTGGCTAGCAAGATCTCCGGATCTGTCCCCCATTGAGCATGTTTGGGACTGGATGAAGCGTCGTCTCACGCGGTCTGCACGTCCAGCACGAACGCTGGTCCAAGTGAGGCGCCAGGTGGAAATGGCATGGCAAGCCGTTCCACAGGACTACATCCAGCATCTCTACGATCGTCTCCATGGGAGAATAGCAGCCTGCATTGCTGCGAAAGGTGGATATACACTGTACTAGTGCCGACATTGTGCATGCTCTGTTGCGTGTGTCTATGTGCCTGTGGTTCTGTCAGTGTGATCATGTGATGTATCTGACCCCAGGAATGTGTCAATAAAGTTTCCCCTTCCTGGGACAATGAATTCACGGTGTTCTTATTTCAATTTCCAGGAGTGTATATGGCCCAGTCACAATAATGTGACCATTCTCTGCGTTCGATATCAACGTACAATAACCGTCAAGACGGCAGTTGGCAGCGGAGGTTGAATACAGCGTGTCGGGTGGCGGTGGGGGCGGGGGGGGGGGGGGTGTGGGGGGAGTGTAGACGCGAAAACAGTGCAGCCATTATCGTAATGATGAAATGAAACGAAAGTTGCTGCGTGTGGATCCCCTTGCGGGCATCTTGTCCGTGCACCCGTGATGAAAACAGTTTATCGGTGAGGAAGGCTGAGATTGACACGCTAGTACCGTAATTAGCTATCCACTCTGGACGATATGTTTTATTTTCAGAGGAATCGCATTTTATGCCCCATGAGGCAGACGACCGTTGGCGTGTACAGCGTGAAATGTCTGAAGGAAAAGAGGTCCAGTAAAAAGGACCAGCATTATGGTTTGGGGAACGTTGTCATGGGCTCTGCGGCTTGTTCCTGCGGAGTTTCGAGTCCTCCCACGGGCATGGGTGTGTGTGTGTGTGTTTGTACTTACGATAATTTAGGGTAAGTAATGTGTAAACTTAGGGACTGATGACCTTAGCAGTTAAGCCCTATAAGATTTCACACACACCTGAACTTTTGTTTTTGTTTCGTGAGAAAATTCACCATTGGCTAAATATCCCTTCAATTTTGTTTGAAAGCAGGGAAAGTAAGAAAAGAGACACCATTCGAAAGATTATTATGGAGAAATTTTATCTTCTGTGAGGTAGTTACTCGAAACAGACTAAACAATGACGTACTAGCAGTAATTTGGGTCACGTGAAGTAAACATTTTCGATGAGTGAAACAACCCTGAGTTAAGCAGTTGAGTAGTAGAGTTGTGGATGCTGTTTGCGTAACTGTCGACGTGTTACCCAACGTGCAATGGAAGCAAGGGCGCCTATAAAATAGTTTATACGGGTGGGGGTGGGGGGAATAGAAAATGGCTCTGAGCACCATGGGACTTAACATCTGAGTTTATCCCCCTACAACTTAGAACTACTTAGACGTAACTAACCTAAGGACATCACACACATCCGAGGCAGGATTCGAAACTGCGACCATAGCGGTCGGGCGGTTCCAGACTTAAGCGCCTAAAACCGCTAGGCCACAGCGTCCGGCTGGGGGATTAGACCTGGTGGTATGTAGTATTGTTAATGTTATGCGATACGAATAGCGACTAGTAAGTAGCCAGGAAAGAGTTTCAACTCCGACGCCGTTAAATACTACGTAATACTAGTGGTATAGCTGAGAAAGACGAAATGGATGTATTGGAATGTTGTGCTATGTGTTGTGGAGACTGAAGAGGTATTGGCAAGAATAGGACCTTAGGAAAATCATAATAGACTTGAGAGGCGCGTATTTTATTTTCTGAAATAATCCATATAGGCCGCTGTAAGAGAAATAATGAAAAAGAAATTTGATTTTTTAAGTGCTTGGTGGCTTCGGGAGACAAGAGGAAGGGCGGAGATGAGTATGCTAAGCGGAAAGAGATGAAAGAGAAATGAAGAATATCATTAAACCAAGACCAAATTTTGGTGCCGGTAGTAAATTAGAATATGGTATTATGAAACCATGTGATAGAGCAGACGATTAATCATAGTTACTTACCGCACAGATACTAATTCCTTCATAGAATGGCCCTGTGCAAACCATCGTCTCTGTAAGAGGATTGAAAGTGGGATCCAGTTCATCCATGTGCGCCTTACAAGTTTCGTAATCGTAGATAGTGAGATCGACCGTCTGAAGAATGTTAGGTTGCGTCCCGTCTTCAGTATAGCCCCATCCAGAAAGTACGCCGATGGACCCACCTAATGATAAAAAAGTCTGGTTTACGTGTAAATAATGTAAGATTCATTAAGTATCCACGTTCAAGGGATCATCCTTATTATAACTGGTCGTAATTTTAACACTATATGTAAGTAAATGATCCTTTGCTAAGTATGTAAATGTACCTGGGATCTGAATACCTTTTTGAAGTGTGTCCTAATAGTCAACGTGAAAGAAGTCGAAAGATCGGCACTATCGTTTAATGCAGATGTTATGCATACCTTCAGGGATGGATCCCGCGCTGGGCAAGCTGATAATCTGGACATTGGAGTTCAGTGTCAGGGCGGACTGCAGCTTGAAGACTGAGACGTCGTATGGCCCCACGCCGGCAGCGCTGTGGAAGAATATAAACTCAGTATAAAGTCAGTCGCTGAGAAGAAAAAAAAAATTGGCTCTGAACACTATGGGACTTAACATTTAGGGTCATCAGTCCCCTAGAACTTAGATCTAGTTAAACCTAACCTAAGGACATCACACAACACCCAGTTATCACGAGGCAGAGAAAATCCCTGACCCCGCCGGGAATCGAAACCAGGAACCCGGGCGCGGGAAGCGAGAACGCTACCGCACGACCACGAGCTGCTGACCGCTGAGAACAGTTTTCGATTTCAGAGCAAATGGACTGGGTGATGTATTTCAAAGCTTGATGCCTGTGCTGTACAGCGATATCGTTCTAAACTTCCAGAATTATCCATTACATATCAAGTTCGTTTTCAGCGGCAATGTCAGGAAACTTCAGAAGGAAGGAAGTAACATACATCTTCCCGTTGACGAATAGCCATTGGAGACGCAATATAAACTCGGTTTGGGAAAGGATGGTGAAGTAAGTAAGCCATGACCTTTACAAACGAACCATCCCGGAATTTGTCCAAACCTATTTAGGGAAAAGCCGGAAAAAGTGACAGAATGGGAGTCTGAAATGTCATTCTATAGAATGTGAGTCTAGTTAATATGGTACTCACTGGGCTAATTCGCTCCTTGGCAAAACTTTGGTGCCGCAATGATTCTTGAGTCAGAAAGAATCATCAACATCACGTACATCTGAGTGGAAAGAGTGGACCTCATTGGAGAGCAAGGTTGATGTCTGTTGTGTTTTCTCATGAAAGCTGACTCTCCCTTGGTAATGGTCGCGTATGACTTAGAAGTCGGCTAGATGAGGGCCTTAAAGAAACCTGTTTGCGTGCTAGACCTACACCTTTAGTTATGGTCTGGGGTGCGATTTCGTATGACACCAGGAGCACACTAGTAGTTATCCCACGCAACTGGACTGCAAATTTGTACATGTATCTGTCTCGTGATTCGACCTGTTTGTTGCCGCTCATCAGTAGCATTCCAAGGGATGTTTTGCAGTAGAATGACGCTCGCCCACATACCGCTGTTGTAACCCAACGTGCTCTGCAGAGTATCGACACGTCCCTTGGGCTGCTCGACACCACGTATGTATCCCACGAGCACATATGTGACAATATTGGACAACTCCAGCGTTATTAGCAAAAAGCATCTATAGCCCCTGTATTGACCGACCAAGTGCAACAGTCACGGAACTCCATCCCACAAACGGCCATCCAGCACCTGTACAGCACCCAACATGCACGTGTGCTTCTTGCACTCAACCCATCCTTAGGTTACACTGGCTGTTAATTTACTAGCATTTGACATATTAGGCAGCTTATCTCGCGCTTACGTTAACCTGTGATCTTGCTGTGTTAATGACCTTCATGGCCAGCCGCGGTGGTCGTGTGGTTCTAGACGCTTCATCCGGAACCACGCGACTGCTACGGTCGCAGGTTGGAATCCTGCCTCGGGCATGGATGTGTGTGATGTCCTTAGGTTAGTTAGGTTTAAGTAGTTCTAAGCTCTAGGGCACTGATGACCTTAGATGTTCAGTTCCATAGTGCTCAGAACCATTTTTTTTACCTACATAAGTTACCTAGACAAGGGTATTCCCGAAAGTTCTTTAGTATACATTAATTATTTTTTGGTGTTCAGATTTCTTCCCGTCAGGGTATTTCCTCAGTCTTCTGAATAAGCTGACAAGCTCTTAAACTTGTGTTCTTTTCGTGGGTTTCGCTTTAATTTTGCTTCTGTACCAGACATTGGTACAACTGCAATGATTGACATAACTCATTCATTGTCGTATTTCCTGTTCAGATCAATAACTGCGTCTGTGTGGCTGTGACCCCATTTATCACTCAATACAGGTAGCTCTTCCTCTTGTTCCTGATCTTATTCACTATTAAGTCACCATATATTCTTGTACTAGTGATCTCTCTATCTCTCCCCTTCTCCCTCCTCCCCTCCCCCTTCTCTCTCTTTCTCTCTCTCTCTCTCTCTCTCTCTCTCTCTCTCTCTCTCTCTCTCCCTCTTTCTCTCTCCCTCTCATAGTCTCTCTCTCTTCAAGAGGCTTTCTGATGTTTTCTTGCTTTCAGACCATATCATTCAAGATTTGCATCTGAAAAATGTTAGTGTGAATGTTTTCCTTTTAACGTAGAAGCTTCTACCAGCTCCGCTTGAGAGATGTAGGGGCTTATATGCTCAACTCTGACAACTTTCGCAAAAGAGAGAACTATGGGGAAACCAACTCTAATTTTCGTCTTTCACACTACAGCGTTGTTTACTACTCTTCTCCTGCTCAATTGGATAGTTCGTATATCTGTTCGTTTATGGACGGCATGGGACATTATACCACTTGACACCACTGAAGTCGCAATTGGCGATGGTTAGATATCAGTGGAATGCACACCACAGGGCGTCTGGCTCGGGGCTGTCCTTGAAGTAACCGATTTGTGACAGTTCGTTGTATCACTGCTGTGCCAGCTGCTGCTCAAAATGCTGCTGCATACGCAGTTACGATGCGCCAGTGCCATAGGTCGAACACGATGATCTTCCCCTTCGGTAGAGCGGCGTGGCCGTCCGGAGCCCGGTCTGCTAGCGACCATTCATTCTGTTGTCCACCGCTGATAGCAGTCATGTACAGCGGTTATGTTCCTCCCAAGTCTTTCTGCAATATCGCAGAAGGGAAAATCAGTTTTTCGTAGCCCTGTTACATGACCTCGTTCAAACTCGGTGAGATGTTTATAATGGTGTCTTTGTCCCTTCAGGCACTCTTCACTAACGTCAACTCACCTCGTCCAATCTCAAAGGTAAATAACGCTCACGACCGTTACAGCGTGTTTTTAAAGAGAACCTGATATGCGTCCTCTTAGTGGCGGTACTAGTGCTACTCTTATATGACTGGGGCGAAATCTGAATGGAGATCATCATGTAGAAACACGTCTACCAACTTTTACTGATGTTGCGCAGCTCTTCTTAGTACTGTCGTTTTTTTTTCGTCAGTGTATTTGATAAAAAAGGATGAGGAAAAGTTAAGAAAGAGGCATGTAAGAGAAGCACAAAACAGGTTTGTTCAAAATTTTGTACGACTATTTTGCCTTACTTGTAGCGAACAGTGCAAAAATAAAAAAATGGAGAAAGTCCTTTCATCGCACGAGGCTCGTCGCACACTGTTTCCAACGTGGATGAACTGGATCCCACTTTCAATCCTCTTACAGAGACGATGGTTTGCACAGGGCCATTCTATGAAGGAATTAGCATCTGTGCGGCAAGTAACTATGATTAATCGTCTGCTCTATCACATGGTCTCATAATACCATATTCTAATTTACTACCGGCACCAAAATTTTATCTTGGTTTAATGAAATTCTTCATTTCTCTTTCATCTCTTTCCGCTTAGCATACTCAATCTCTGCCCTTCCTCTTGTCTCCCGAAGCCACCAAGCATCTAAAAAATCAAATTTCTTATTCATTATTTCTCTTACAGCGAGATTACATGCAACATGGAAGGGGTTCAGTGATGATTTTGGCAGCCATCTCGTGCTAGTCCATGGACCTCTTTGGTATTCTGCTAAGAATTATGCAGCCATTTGTCTGATGAGCCCAGTTTCATTGTACAAAGTTTGCTCCCCAGTGGAGGTGTTGTATTCCGACGGAGGCCGTGTTAAAACAGCTTGCTTCGTTAAAACCTCATTTTGCGAGCACGAGGATAAATTGTCGCATCTCCCCTGGCCAACACAATCACCAGATCTCAATATCCATCACCGTTACTTCAACTTTCTTCTGTTATGCAAGAGGATTGGTATCAGGTTCCGCTGAAAAACGTACAGGGCCTGCATTTCACCCTTCTAAGACGGCCGGGAACTGTTTCAATGCTGTCGTTTTGCCTAAACCATACTAGGCCTGGGAGTGTGTTGTGTTTCTGACGTTTCCGTAAGCAGACAACCGTGTAAAATTGGGAGACACAATAATCTCCAAACAACATCGGTATTTCTGTTTGAGTACTTTTTTGATGACGACACTTGTCTTACGATGCAGCTTAATGGGTATCGACATTACTCTCTCGATACCTTATGTCTACGCGCGCTTGTTAAACTAACAGTCAACCAGTCGATCATCATCGTTGGTAAATGCCCAGATCCCAGCGTCACATACCCTGGTATTGCGTTTCATTAATAATGCTGCAGTACTTGTGGTGGGTGCTGCATCAGTTATACACGAGGGATAGTCAAACCCTATATTATCGCCACGAAAAGATCTAGCCTTTTCCATAAAACTCAGTGAGTCCTTCTATGCATCACATTTTTCACAATGATGGATGACGAGGTGCAGAACTTGTTTGTAGAATTCAATAATTTGGCTGTTGAAGAAAAGTTCCATCTAGATAAATTAGCTGGTTTCCATTCTGAAAATGCCTGCCATTCTAGAAAAGATGAAGAATTCTCTAAGTGCAGTGGGTGGAGAATAAGGTTACGTAGCAAACTTTGATAGCCCAGGAAGCAGCATGTGTGATTGTGATATATGCAGAATGACCTGGGGCGTTGGGTGGAGCAAAAAAACACCCTTGGAAACTTTGTCACGGCGTAATTTCTATATTATTGTACTTTAGAAGTACATCGTAAAAGGTCCCAAACGTACACGGGAACACATTTTCTGATTATAAATGTGACTGCGACTTTCTCAACAGTGCTGAACGGGTCATCGTATTTCTATTCTTTCGTCTTGCAATCATAGTGATAACACGCAGCGCACGTCCATCGTGAATGCGCAGTTAAAGAAGTCATCTGGATTGGATTGAAACAACTGTTAAACCACCGCTGCTGCCTTGTTCAGCGGGTTTTTGAAAGGTTGTGAAGAATCCAGCGAGGGACGACTATTGTTACGATCAAAATATCGTGAAAGACATTGAAAACTGGTCCATGACTCGATTGTGATACGCTGGTTTTCAACCATTAAATCTTCCTTTATGCTATTCCCAGTTCTTCAAAAAGAGGTGGTCTGTAACTCGTTCTTCATTCATACATGTTTGGCCACACAGGAAGCTTCTGAGCTGCCTAACTACTTTGTCATACATTGATGCGTTGTTGCATACGCCCGTCACGAACTCAGATTGCACTAATACAGCTTTGTTTCCCTTTGATGGCAGAAAATGGATTAGCACACAATGCTATAGTTCATTAACAGGCTGCTCCATTTTTATCTAGAGGCTTAACATGTTATGGGAAACAATGCTAACACTTGCTGCAAACAAATAAAGCAGTTAATTATGCAACCTTTGTGTTTCCGTTGATAACTGAAAAATTATGTTCGACCCACGTACCTCTTAAGTTTTATAGGGAACTGCGCGTCAAATAGATATAATAAGATATTATGTTTGTTCATGTACTCTTACACGTTTAGTCAATGCTAAACACTAGTAGACACAACACTGCACCACTAGGGTACCCAAATATATGTCCTGAAGATAGCATGTAGCATTAAGTACAGAAGACTATGCCTGCACAAAAGTATTCTATAACATTTGACTTTACGGTGGTTATACGGTGTTGGTCTATCTACAACATGCGTGTACGTGAAAATAAACGATTATTCTAACGCAAATATTGACACAAATTTTGTGTCAATATTTGTATACTTTATGTGTGAGCTCACGAAATGGTGTAAGCTACAGAACAAATAATTCAATAAAAAAAAGACTTCGTTTGCTGTTACATCAATTTTCGTTAGTGTTGTCCATTGCTGCAGAAAGTAATACAAGGCAGCAGTATACTATGAAAATTTCAGCGGAGGCTGGCAAGATGATGCAGTGTTACCCTGTTTCGGCATCAGGAGGTCAATAGTATTTCTTGTGTGAAAGAAATAAGAATAAGAAAACATAGCCTTCTCATTCCATTTGAAATTTACTGGCCAGAATCAAAGACCACATAGTGCACTTCCAGATGCAACCACTTTCGAAAATACTTTGAAGATAGCTGAGTATAAAACGGGTATACAGATTCATTACTTGTGGAGATGCAAGGAGGAAAAATGAGTGTAGCAGGAAATTTAATTGAAGGTTATATAATTTGCTGCATATCGAGGCACCATATTCTATAAATAGCTGAATACTGTACGTATTTCAAGTACTAACACAACTGTGTTTAATTCTGTAGCCGCTTTAAGGACCAATGAATATCTACATTTAGGTGTTCCATGGTTTGCTTGAATCAGATCATGGCTTTCATTTAAAGCTCCAAGATACATTTCCTCAATTATCTTGTCCAGTCGGAGCTTGTGGTCCGTTTATAATCACATTAACGCCGACGAGGTATTTTGCATTTCATTTCGGTATGTAGAGGTTGATAAACAGACTGGATCACGGTAAGAAATTAAGTAACATTGTGTAATGGCACTTGAGAAAGTATTGATCGGTGTGATGTGACCCACGACGAGAATTTTACTGTGCAGCTGAAACACAAGAGATCCAGCTGGTAATTACGAAAGACACTCACCCATTAAACTGAGGATGTGGGATCTGTTCCGTGACCAGCACCTCTTGCTCGGTGCCTTCATCTGTGCTCATGTCGTAGTCTCCAGCAACCGCCTGGAAACACAGGAACAAAGCACACGTGCTAGTGCCCACTTATCAGTTTGTTTTATAATTACATTACAGATTAAAAAGTAGGGCAGTTTCCAAATGTTATTGATCTTGGATGGTTTCCAAGGAACAGCTTCAAGGAAGCAGTGGAAAAAGTGGGCACCAGGAGAGATAAAAGAAAAGAAAACAGTTGACAGGGTATTTGAGAAAAAATAAAAGTAATAGCTGCTGAAACGCAATGCTTAGCTGACATGTTACGAAAGAAAAGCAAAACACCAATGCTGTGTGCAGCACGATATTCTGAATGTCTAGTAACTATTCAGTACACTTAAGAAAAATTGTGACGGGAATTCCCTCTCCCGCTTCCGATGACGGTACGTCACATAAATATTGACATTTTTAGCGGTTGTAAACCGTAATTAAGTATTTTGAGAATATAATTAGTGTAAAATATATAGTTTATGTTCTTGAAACAACTGATATGCAGCATTTTTATTTAATGTCTATGAAAATAAGAAAGGATCGAAAGAGTCCCGATTGTGCAACCGAGGAGGAAGGACACATTTTTTGAGACACACACTATTTTGTTTCGCTATATGGAGGGCAGCCATTGAGCGGCTACACATATTTTATGTAAGTTATTCGTATTTCTGCTTAAAGAAATGAATTTATTTGTAACAGTTGTCACCTCAACGGCTAGCAGAGGCTAACTATTTTTAATAAGCATTTTTTCAGTAAACTGCGCTGCGAGAAGCTCATCTTCCTATGGAGCCTCTGGTCGGCCATTACGCGCCGAAGTATTAATTTACTTTTCAGTGTTAACAGTAACTGTAAATCCGAGAGATTTCGTTATAAGAACCTTTTTAAATTGCAACAGATAATTTATTTACGTTAAAGTTCATGTTATTACACTATACAGATTCCATGAGTTCAGTAAGTTTTATCTTGGCCGATCCACGGCAACAATCGAAATTCTCTCAAGCCTTGCTTTGCAATCAATAAATAGAAATTAACAAAATTAGATTCAATTCAGTTAACGGGAATTATATTTTAGTCATCACGTTCAAAATCTAAAGTTGGTACATGCGAAACTCATGACCTTCAAGAACCCGTTGCATATTTACTTATGCACGTAAGTAAAAGTGATAAGAAAAGACAAAATCCCTAAGAGAAAGATCGTCACACCACCCTATACAGAATTTTCCGGTTCATTAGAATTACTAAGCTCTTAGATCGCAACTAACTATATGTGTTTCGTACATTCGTAAAAACTGTGAGACGTTCAGAACAACAACTTCTACACTGTCCAGTCACATTAATGATGCCACCTGTCAAGAACCTGAATAGTCGCTTTTTACGTTATGGTCCGCTGCAAGACGTGAAGGAAGAGAGTCACTGAGGTCCTAGAAGATACCGTCATGGATGAGGGACCACGCCAAATCCAGTGCTGTGGCCAGCTGCATTAGGTTCTGCTTTGAGGACTGATGGCGCGAGCAACCCGGTCGAGGTGGTATCACAGATTCTTGACTGGACCTAAACCCGTGTACTTATGTGGTCAACGGTGTACGAAAAACTCATCCTGGTGCTCTTCAAGCCATACACGTACACTGCGAGCTGTGGGGCACGTTTCACTGTCCTGCTCGCAGATGCTATCGTGTCGAGGAAAATGAAACTGCATGGAGGAGTTGACGTGGTCCCCAAGGATGGATACGTACTTGTGTTGATCCTTTGTGCGTTCCAGAATGACGAGATCATACAGGGAATGACCTCCAGCCTAGGCCCATCCGACGATTGTTGCACTGTGCTTGCTTTCAGACGCTGCACGCTATACACGTCAATAGCTGTCTGCCAGATGGGGCAAAAAAACGTGATTTGTCTGTAGAGGCTATCTGTCGCCATTCAGCGGACATCCAGTTACTGTATCGAAATTTAAATTCCGGTCTTCGTATCCGATGAGCAGCAGTCAGCAAGAGTGCATGAGCCGGGCTCCGGATGCGGAGACAGATGGGTAGCAATGTTCGCTGAGCGCTCGTTGAAGAGACACTGTGGGCAGCCCCTAGTTTGCACGTCTATTCGCCTGTACTCATACCCGGAGCCGTCGTTTTCGCCAGTCATCTGTGGCCTGTGATGAACCACTGCTGCCTTGGCGCCGATTTTGGGTACCACCATTTCACCATTCTCGGTATACTCTTACCATGGCGGGACATGAACTGTTTACAAACTTATCCGTTTCGGATAAGCTTCCAACCTTGGCCTGAGAGCCAATGATTATGCCATTTTGGACGTCAGAGAAACCGCTCTGTTTCCGCATTACGGGAAAGACTACACTGTTAATCGAGTCCCCCCAACTTGCTTTATATACTCTCCACTGCCTGTACTACAATCTGCCTTTTTTGAGCGGTTGCTGCACGTTGGCGATGAACATAGGCGATTATCACACACATGTCATTGGAACGTGTATGATGGGTGAGCCAGATCGCTGGTCGATCAGCAGCGATCGCCTTGTTATCTTTGGCGCGTCCCCGGGCTTGGGTATCTCTGCGTTTTCGGCTGGGGCGCGCGGGACGGCGACAGGCAGTCGGTTTGGAGAGGCCGGTGAGACTGGCGGAGCTGTGGCTCGGGCGTAAGCACACGTGTGACGTCTGTTACGCTGGGGCTGTTTGCTGATCGTGAAACTCCTGCGGCGGTTACTGGTTGCCTGAAAGGCGTTTCATATAAACTGTGCCAAGAGTCGCAGTGAGAGTCCGGAGTCGGTGTGGCCTAGATGTTTGTACAAATTGAGGTGCCTGTGTGAGAAGCACGGCCTGGGCCTGTTGGTTGCTTCGTCCTTCTGTCAGCCACCGGAAGCGGATGTTCGGCCGGAATGTCTACAATTTGCGGTGAGCATAGTGCGAACAAGTTCTCGTCGCATGTTCTCCCAGCCTGACTCTTAGCCTGTGTTATTTGTGGGTGCCGACCCCTTGTCTGTTACTGCTTCCAGGTGTCCTGTAAGATTTCACAGCAAAACTATGTTTTTGTGGCATTCTGTGTTTCTGGCTCAGCGTCCGCCTAGAAAGGGATTGGACATCTTTTGAAATTCCTTAAGGCTGTAATTTAAACATATAAAATTTGTTCTTTCAGTATAAGCGCCTGTTTATTTGGGACACTGCAGTTCAAACAGGAGTAGCGTAATGTTAATGAGCATTTGGGATTCGTCAAATGAAGTGTGTTTAATATCTTGCAGTTTTCTGAGGCACGCAGCTGTGTTGTTGAACTCCTTTTGAAGTGTTCTGTCGGGTGAATGGCTGCTTCCGACTTCAGTGTATTCTTCTGAGTAGTATTGTAAGGTTTTTTGGATATTTGTCAGTGGGGTGTATTGATTCAATTTTGTTTCTCTCCTTCTTTGAATTACGGAGAATTGTTTACTTTATCTGGTTATTGGCTTAACTCGCGCTTCACGCACTGAATCAGCTGATGTTGAAATTGTATTTTTTTAGTTTTTTTATTCCTTCTAAATGTCAGACAGATTCAAATGTAAATTCATTTATGTTATTTGAAATACATGTGTTGGACTGACCTTAATGGATTATGTGCAATCGAAGTAAGGGACCCAGTCCTTCATTAGTGCTTAACAGCGGCGTATGGTTCGGGTTGTGAGCTCAGTGCTCGGACCAATGGGTTTCGTATGGCGGCAGCACACAGTGTTTATTTGATGGTTGTGGCGTTACGAAGAAAGCGGTCACTGTGTAGGAGTTGTGATGGCGTTGATTCCTCCTGTCACCTTATAGTGAGCCCTGGTATTGTGAACTGGAGAAGTGCAGAGTATGGCAAATAAACGTGGCCGGGAAGAGTGGATAAGGTTAGACGCGAATGTAAACGTTTCACCACATCCCGTGACGCGCACACCACGAGTACTCACGCCATGTGATCCACACCAGTTCAGAGCTGATTGCAGACTGTGTCTGTGTGAGTGGAGCATTGCCAAGGGAACGTTGGTACTCCCAGTGGAGCCGTGGGTGTTCGCAGAGGAAAAGGTACGTGACAACAAAGCCGTGTAAACTGTGTGGTCAATTGTTTGCTGAGAAGTTTAAGTTGTCAAAGCGCCAGCAAAGAGTCCCACGCAATGCATAGTCCAAAAATGGTGTCAGACAGGATTTGTTTTGAACAAGTTAAAAATATTCCCAAATGTGCCCTCACGCCAGAAAATGTAGTAAGAGGTGAATGGCGATCACGTTAACATCTACTACAGTCATGCTAGTATTTTCCTCTGCTTTATTTTCGTGTACCCTGGAACTCTGTTCTCCGAGCCATTTTTGTCTGTACGCAGAACTAATTCCAGGGAGATATTCAGGAAAGTATATTTTACGAGTATTATTAGGAAATTAAGGAAATGGAAAATACAATGAATATCTGTTGAAGCTTTGCACAAATATGTTGGGCACTGTGTCTAGTACGCCTGTCGGTCGCATCATGTCGCTCTTTCCAGCTCGGAGCTCACAGTGTGAACGTAAAGATGATTAGAAATTAGTGTCTCTCGCCAAGTATGAGGGCATGGCGAACGATTTTGCCTGGAGATATGCAATCCACATAACAAAATTGTTATGCGATAATTCTCGGCCGCACTCTGCAGGTGCAATGAAGATGTTCCTGCAGCCTTTTCAATGGAAAGTGCTTGATCACCCCCCTGAGGTGCATATCTGCTCAAATGAACCGCTGGCTATGCAGACAATATTTTGACGGAGACAACGAGCTGCAGTCCTGCGTAGAAAATTGTCGAAAAGCAATGGCGGCTGTCTTCTATAACGAGGCAACTGAAAAGTTCGCACAACGCTACGACAGATGTCCAAGTCTGAGCGGTGACTGTGTAAAGAAGTAGCTGGAAGCTGTAGCTAACCGTTGCAAATAAAACGGTTTTGTTTTGCACTGTGGTCTCCATTTCGCGACCTATCGTGACTTACTTTCCGAATAGCCCTCGTGTCTGTATACAGAACTATTTGTAGTGAGATATTCAGGAAAGTGGGCAAATCGTCACTGCAGTGAATCTGTGCAAAGACTGACAAGAAAAGCTTTGGGTGCAGGGTTGCAAGTTTAGTCTTTAGTGATGCTCATTTTAAGTGCTGTGTTAACAATTATGACAGGAGAAATATTAGCTGTTAATGTTAGAAAATGAGTGTGCGGAAGACGCAGAGATCAGCCTTCAATGGGATTTACTTGTATGTACTACACTTCATAAAATGGACTTCGTCGACATTCAAGAAGGGCTGAAAACAAACCATTAACTGGCCCTATGAACACCGAATGAGAAATGGCGTGACACAGTGATCACAAAGGTTTGCATCATCAAGATCGAAGGCGAACACATCGGGAGTTACATACTGTGCGATGTAAATATTCCCTACTATCCTTGCAAGATCACGCACGAGAAAGAGTCGTAAGAGGGTGAGCACTTCTAACTTCTCGCTGCACAATAAATAACTTTCCAGGCAATCTACCATCCTGATTAGTAGTGGGCCTAAATGTACACGTATACGATAAGGAATTGATGTCAGTTGATCTTGGTACAACTCTCTTGGTACCTCTAATTTCCAAGGATCCTTTCATACGGACTTCCTGTTCAAATCTCGATTCGTCGGAGTTAAAAAAAAATTCTTTACCAACGATGGGATCAGTGTGTTTATCTCATCTACAAATTTTATCGACTTAGCTTTCAAAGAGTTTCTGGTGAGATAAAGTTTTTCAGTCTTAATTGGATTGATATTGAAACGGTGAAATGAGGAGCCAACATGAAGGTAACACACTGATTAACCAAAACATTAGTACCAATTTCTGAAGAGCGTTTCGGAAACAATTGACATTCTGTTTTTGGAGATGGTGATTAAATTATTATTAGATATTACTTTTTAAATTTTCACAGAATCACATTTTTATGACAGTCATAAACGATTTCGACCTACAATGGCCATCTTCTGGTGCTGTCGGCGGAATTTAGTGCATTTGTGTTCAGTTGAGAACGCTTGGGAACTTGTTGGTCAAATGCAGCCCATAGCATAGATGCCATTGTACACACATACAGGCTTAACATTGTGTTGGTTGGCAATTTGAACGCAACGCAGGAGCAAAAATCTGCGTGGTACGGACTCGACAAGTCGTTGGTAGGTTTGCAGAGCCATGTGGCAGCAGATGTCTACGCATAGGTAACGTAGTTCCCGTCAATTAAGAGCTGGTAGTTTGTGGTGATGACGTTGAAACCCGATTGAGTCCCTGTGTGTAACACTGGGCATGTATAGGGTGAATTTAGTGCCCAAGACATCAAAGCATCAAAGTGAAGTTACTACCATTCTCCTTGAATCCAGTGCAGCACTAATCTGACCTTGTGACACGGATGGTTATGCTGACTGGAGACGCCATGGTCATCAGAGGACACGGGAAGAATGAAGGGATGCAGGTGAAATGCATGCAGTCGACATCTGTGATGGTGCCTTCGACTGCTACTACACGTCACGTGGAAGCACAGATGAATGTCCTCCATAGCATAGTACTGGCCTCCACAGTTCGGTATCCGTGATGCTATGCATGTATGCAGCAGCCTTTCGCCTGGGTGACACTGTGGTTTAAAGAGAACTGTGATTCATCAGACCAGGTGATTCGTTACTATTAACCCATTGCCCAGTTTCGATGATCCCTTGCCCAATGCAATCGTAACTGGCAATGTCATTGGGTCACCAAGGTAACTCATAGGTGTTTTCTGCTGCAGAGCCCTATGTTCGTGTGCACATACGGTGTGCTACGAAAGAATTTTACCTGCACCAGCATTCTCTGCCCTCCGACCTGATACAGATCGCAGCATGTCCTTTATTACAGAAGAGAATTTGTACGAAGATGACAAGTATTCCACGGGGAAGATGTTCTACACCTCTGTGATATTTGTTCAATAGTAGACGACGATACAGATGTGTTATATAAACCGTTCGATACCATTGATGCTCTAATGATCTTTCTTGATAACGGCAAAATTTTATTTTCATTATTAGTGTTTTGGGGACTATACTGCCTGAGAAAAAAAATCGCAACACCAAGAAATAACTTAGAATAATTAAATTTCGAGTATACGTTTGTCTAGGTAATATGTAGAGCATTTTGGGGTACAACAGAGGTATGTGGCCGAGCGTTAGCCTGTTGTAAAATACCTATCGAATGCTGTTCATTAATGGTAGCACAAAAGACGTAATCACCACACTGACGTACAAATTTGCAGGCAGGGTGGGTGGGATGAACAAGAGAGTGCTCCTGCTGTCATACAAAATCACACCCCAGACCATAATTCCATGCACAGTTTCAGTGTGTGCGGGCACGAAGACAGACTGGTCCTAGGCTCTCAACTGGCCTGCTTCTAACCAAGCACGGCGGTCACTGGGAACTAGGAAGAAACATTTGTCATCAGAAAACAGAAAAGACTTCTACTATGACCTCCAATTAGCTCTCGCTTCACGTCTCTGAAGTCGCAAGTGGCGGTAGTTTCGGGTCAGTTGAATGCATGCTGTACGTCGTCCTTGAAGTAACAGATCTGTAACCGTTCATTGTGAGACTATAGTACCAAATGCTGCTGCACATGCATTATAATGGGTCAGAGCCCTACGCGGAACACGATGGTCTTCGCTCTCTATAGTGTCGCGCGGCCATCTGGAGCCCGGTCATCTTTAGACCATACACAGTCGTGACCACTGGTGGCAGCAATCATGTACAGTGGCTACATTTCGGCCAGGTTTTTCTGCAGTATCGCAGAAGGAGCATCCAGATTCTCGTAGTCCTACTACAGGACCTAGTTCGAACTCACTAAGATGTTGATAGTGGCGTCTTCGTCGCCTTAAATGCATTCTTGACAAATATCAACTCACCACGTTCAATCGTAGAGATAGGCTCAAAAGCGTTACAGCGTGTATTTAAAGCAAACCCGCTTTTCACCCACATATTGGCGCTAATAGTACCACTCTTACACGACGAAGTTGAACAGACAGCATCTTTCAGATGTAGAAACACGCCTACCAACTTCCGTTTATGTCACATAACTTCTTCTTGGTGTTGTGATTTATTTTCAGTCAGTGTATGATGATATTATATCAATTGAAATTTCATTTATCATAGTGTATTTCTTTCCATTATATGTTGAAAGTCCGTTCGTGTACATTTCACTCTATCTCTGGAAACGTGATTTATCGTATGAAATCAGATTTGTTACTTTTGGCAGTTATCGGCGAAAAAGACTTATTTTTGACAAAACACTAAATATTAAAAATCTGTTATAGAAATCGTATTTATGATTAAGAAAACAATTATTATTTACAAGACATATTTGTTTTTCGAAAGTATTTTCTACATAAACGTTATCGCAATCTGCCTGCATTGACAACTATGAAATTCTTCGTAGTATCGAAATCTAATTTGTTTCTTAACGTCGTAAATTATGAAAAATCAGTTGAAATAGAGTCTGTGTGAAGGGTTCGTGGATAACGGACTCGGGTACTCAAGTCACTAACTTGTCTGCATTGTAACTCTAAAAAATTATTAATTGAAAATTCGACGATATTACAAGCTGTTTCACTCAAGAATTGTTCCGATTTCGATCAGTGTGAAATAAATGAAGAGTGCATTTTGAAAGGTGTATCGTTTAAGAATATTACTAATTTATCCAGTCACACTAGTTGGAACGGGTACAAAACGTCATTATTGACATTATTGTTTAGTGAATGCATTACAACGCATCACCGCCATCAGGAAAGATATTTTGTTCATAAACGTGTCAACTACAGCAACAGTTTCAAATTGAGTATAATTTTGCAACATTTTTACTGCAAAAAACAGCATATGTGCTGCCTACTTACAATCTGTTTTTCAAATAGAATTGTGCACATGTGTACCCCCGTTACTACAGACAGAACTGCCATAAAAACTAAATTTTAGTCCAGTTCATTATCTTGTCATTTTGTGTACTGTGCAAACCAGTTTTATTAGAACGGGCAGATGAAGACGTTTATGGAAAGGAAGACCAGCAGATGGAAGTGAATATTTATAAATGTCTAACTCGACCCTATTTCCAGACAGTGTTCGAGAACTGAGACAATATAAGGCGCAACTCAAAAATGGGAACTATGATTTTAATAGCAGTTTCGTTTCGAGGAAGGCTCACTCCAACTACATGTCCAACTCTAACTGTATTCGTTTCGAAACAGCACTTTTATAAGGGCGTGGTGTATTTGGATTAGGAAAATTACTCTTCCTTCTTATAAATGGTGAAGCTATGAAGGAGTGCTTAGAACAGATAAATATTTTAATGTTAGTGGAAGTATCTTCCATTTAATATGGAGATATCTATCCACCCATTTTATCATGACTATTACCATCTACAAGAAACGACATCTCTCGTGAATCTTGTATATTGGGTAGTGAGAGGACAACTACACTTTAACCGTAAACGTGTGGTCCATACCCTATCGCCATGTGTAACTACAATCCATAGATATGCGAGGCAGCTACATTGATCACAATTCCTGATTAACACAGGATTCCACAACTTACTTGGTGTATGTACTTACGTAGTAGTAACCCGATGAAAACACGCAGTGGGCGGCTGACAGGATGGCCGTTGTGGTTATGATGGAACCACCACAGTTGTGGAAGCGAACACCGTCCCGCACCAGTTGCAGGGAAGCGATGTACGGAAACTGGCCTACGACATAAGATCAACTGCGTCCATGGACCATTGCCTTTTCTTTTCTTCACTGTTATCTCCCACCTCTGTGTTCCACTTCATAGGCCGAACTGGACTGCCATCAAAAAATGATCTGCTCCTTGAATCCTGATTAAAATAGTATCCTGATTATGATAGTATAATAGTGAAATTTTGCCAGAAACTTTTTGAGCTAAAGAATGATTTCTTTATCAACGAGAACCTTGCAATGATCAAAATATGCTCCAAATTAGAAGGCAATTATTCACAAAAGAGCAAAAACCCATAAACGTCCTTCACAGGAAGTCGTCAGACTCTGCGGTATTGCAGTGAGAACCAAATTGTGAATCTCAGAATCTATACACATGGCCCATACTGAGAGACATGGAAATCTGCAACTGGCAATAAAAATATTTTAAGCAAGGAAATCGTTACAACGTTAGCGAGAAGATGAAACAGTGCTGTTTAATGAAGAGCATCACAACAGCGATGCGATGAAAGAGATTAATGTTATACAGCCGTTAATTCAAATTCTCCCTCCAAGAATATACTGCTCTATCTCTAGAGGGAAAAATAATAGATACTAAGTTGATAAATATAAGAAAGATATAAAACACTAAAACAATCTCAATTATATATCAGATGCACGGTGTTATAGATCCAAGTTGAAATATTTTTATACGCCGTACAGCAATATGCCCAGGCATCAGAGTGTAGGTTGTTTTTTCTCTACTTTGGACTGTCTTCCCACAATCACGTCACAAACCTCTTCAATGATCGTCTGTCAAGATCACTCGACACACACTTTCGTCCGCTTCGTGACTATGCAATGTTTTGTGCTTTCCGTGAATGCGGTAAAAATCTTAGACACGGTGCCTCTTGAAAAACCAAACACTTCAGCTACCTCGGTTGCGGATGAATCTACCATACGAAAACCAACAATAGTTTCTCGTTTGAAGTAACTTAGCTCCGACGTAATGCTCTCACAACTTCACACAGCATCACAAAGCTTAGGAACTGAAGTTTTCTGCATGGTTGTTAACCGCATCACTAAATGGACTACACTTGTCGGTATAGACTTTTGCGTCCAAACATCCATTTCAACATCTAACCAGCTGTCCAGAAGAAATAAGCATTATGGTTTGCCCTTGCACCATGTACTTGGAGTCACTAACCAACCTAAAAACATACAACTTGCAGTAGTCGTAATTATTAGTTTGCAAATGACGTCAGTACTGATATAATGTTGTTCAGTACTCTGGGCTCAGTCAGCAGTAGAAATGTCTGTACGTATACCCATCAAACCCCGTGCATGAACAGAAATTGGAAAAGTTTACCTAACTCTCCACAGTTATTAACACCTGAGACTATGCCGTGCAGGAGAAGTGAAACAGGAAGAAGGAAAGGGGAGTTATTCGTACCACTATTAAGACGCTGTACCAGAATAGAACGACTGTTGACCAGGTGTTACAAACCACTTTGTGAGTTGAATGACTGAACTATAGTGATAATCTAACTCTTCATAAAGCAATGGACGGTGACAAAAAATGAAAAGTTTCATAACTGACACTACACGATTTAAATGAATTTAGGAAACTCTTTTTCAGATAAATAACCTATACTTGCAGTTGCAACACTCTAGGAAAGCACAAAATGGATTTCTCTCTTTCGTACAGGAAAATTCTGTTACTGTATTCCGTGATTATCCGATCACAGATAAAGTACTTACAGTGACATGTAGCATTGTTCATTTCATCAAATAAAAACCTGTTATTTCATTGGGCATTCAGACCAGTGATACACTTCTACAGAGTGTACCATTGTTCAAGTGGAACTCAGTAATATAAAATGGTTAATTTTTGTAGCCATTAGTCAGCTGCTATCACTATGCTGTTTATCTTGGATAAAGATTAGTTATGTTGTAGGGTAACTTCGCGTTTTGCAAGCTATCAGCGGCCAGAATCTGGGAACGCGTAAGGTAGTTGCTAGGGACTGGTCAAGCGGCCCAGCAGGTAAGGACAAGTCGGATAGAATTTCTGCAATACTAGAGGTGGAGCGACGACGGTTTAGTCTGACGGCAAAGGGGTGCTTGTAAAGGATGGCTGATTTCGCGATACGGCCAGCTATGGCTACTGCAGGATACTATGAAATTATGCAAAAAATCACAGAAATATCACATTAAATATCTGAGTCTGTTATGGTGACCACGACACTGGGGAGCGTGTATTGTCATTTTATGAATAATTGTGCCTTATCAATTACGGACTTTGTGTCATCTCAGTAGATGCATGATATTACTTAAACCTTTTAATAGCATAAATCCGCTGAGTAGTATTTACAGTAAGGATCTTACACGATAGCTGAGGGCACTAGTTATTGTCATTGAAGGCCACATACTCCCATCTACTGTACAGAATTGAATAACAGTCTGGTGATAGCAAATTAAGCACTTGTGTCATGGGTAAGAGTTCTCCACACATACATTTATAAGTAACGGAGTATGTTGTACCTTGAACCACTCCCAATATATCAGGTAAGATTTTGAATTGTTTTGTTGATTAATTGACTAAATGTTCACTTGGCTTGTAATAAAGAAATAAGTCACATAAATGCAGTACTACTTATGTAAATTCTAACAATACCAATTAAAAGAGCTCGAAGAGAAACTTCCATTGAGCAGGCCAAATTTTGTTATTAACTGCTTATTTGTGATGTTTTCTTTGTTGCAAAAGTTGGAGATGTGTGTGCACAATTTACATTTAAACTATTTGTTTAGGTCTGTGATGAGGTGGGGATGTACAACTGTCAAATAATTGCGAAACTTCATTGTGGGTGGCCATTAGCTGTTTACTTTCATGCCCAGTGATACCGGTTGCGCTTAGCATACCATTATCAAGCCGAAACCTTCCGAAGAGACAAAGCCTTTAAAGTGTACAGCTCACGATATGCTGACGAATTACAATTTTGGCATTAAATAATGTAGAAATTACTTACAAAGCCTAACCAGCTTGCTGGTACAACATTTCAAATGATCAACTTCGAAGTAGGTAGAAAAACATAGCTTATCTTGCAATAAACTATCTCCAAAAGACACAGGTATGTAGGAGACGCACACAAGACGATCATACATTTCAGACTGAATAAAATTCTAATCGACTCGTAGTAACAAAAAATGACAGAAGAGACCAAAGGCAAATTGCTATGAATCTTGGATAAGGATCCTAAGAGAGCGTCTGTAACTGAAACATCGGTAATGTATCACAGGTGCACGTGAAATCTATACAGTTTTTGGAGTGCATCGATTTAACAACAATGTAAAGTGGCTTAACGAAAAATGTACTTAACAAACGATATCTACAAAGCATAGTCATAAAAATGCATTCAGTGAAGTGACATGTGTGCTAAAGGAAAGTTTCACAAAACATGCAATGCCAGATTAATAAAAAGTAAATAAGAAAATGTGAATTAACCTTCATTAAAGTTATGTGTAATAAATAAGTGAATTTGAGGAATCCAGTGTTCTTATAAACATATCAGTCAAACGAACATGTAAACGGTAAGGTCTCAAACAGTGTCATCATACTAAAGCTACAATCTTACATATGATGAGGCGATTTTCTATCACATCGATCTTCCAGTAATGTAAGTAGTCGTGTAGCTATCGTAAAACGTGTTAAGTTAACATTGTCAAAATAGGAAACCTATGAAGGGATGCCTTACATAAGCAAATGTTAAAAAAAAGTACAATGAAACATCATATTATAACGTATGAAGTCCTGGTGGAGATTGTATGTAAAGGTTACAATATCAATTATGAATATATGTTATGCAAACAAAGATGAGCTTAGGAAAGAATATGAAATGTTTTAAAACAGAAGGGTATGTGTGCTGCAGGGAAATGGGTGAAAGACGAGGGGGAGGCAGTGTAATGGGGAAGAAGACACATATAAGTAACATATAGGAGACACCTATTAATTTGTTATAATATAAGATCATTAATTGCTCATTATTGATCTACAGTGCGGGCAGTGGTACAAGAAAGCAATAATACAATAATTAACAGGAGGTTGCAAACATATTGCAGCGTTAAGCCAAAGAATTACTTTTTTTAAAGACTTGTAGGAACGCAACAGACAGTAAAGGTACAATCAACTTTAAAACTGAACATACTTACTTAGCTAACTGGTTAAGAGAAAGAAGGGATAAAAGATAGTGTAATACAATACGCTATGCTTATAACAAGATTCGATAACATGCAGTACTAAATCCAGAATTATAAAAGTATGTCACCACAGTTGCAACAAATGTATATGTAAAGAAATAATT